>NC_091057.1:4934921-5282554 GCF_000393655.2 Nicotiana sylvestris | reverse complement strand
CTGTAATAGCCATGTATTCTGCCTCTGTTGTAGACAAAGCAACTGTTGACTGCAAAGTAGACTTCCAACTAACTGGTGCCTTTGCAAAAGTAAACACATAACCAGTAGTTGATCTTCGTTTGTCCATATCACCCGCAAAATCTGAGTCACAATATCCAACTACAGACTGATTGTCTTCCTGCTCAAAAACTAACCCGACATCTACAGTATTATGAATATACCGTAGAATCCACTTCACAGCTTGCCAATGCTCCTTCCCTGGATTGTGCATATATCTGCTAATAACTCCAACAGCTTGTGAAATGTCAGGCCTTGTGCAAACCATTGCATACATCAAGCTACCAACAACATTTGCGTATGGTACCTTTGACATATACTCTCGTTCAGCTTCATCCATTGGCGACATAGTAGTACTTAGCTTAAAATGGGAAGCAAGTGGAGTACTAACTGGCTTAGTCTTGTCATCTATGCCAAAACGTTGAAGTACTCTCTTCAAATATTCCTTTTGAGATAAACAGAGTTTCTTTGAACGTCTATCTCTAATTATCTCCATGCCAAGAATTTTCTTTGCCTCACCCAAATCCTTCATCTCGAACTCCTTCTTCAGTTGAATCTTCAACTTATCAATTTCTTCCAAATTCTTGGAAGCTATCAACATATCATCAACATATAGGAGAAGATATACAAAGGAACCATCTTTAAGCTTGTGCAAATACACACAATGATCGTATTTGCTTCTCTTGTACCCTTGCCGCAACATAAACTCGTCAAATCGCTTGTACCATTGTCTAGAAGATTGTTTCAATCCGTACAACGATTTTTCAAGTTTGCACACCATATTTTCTTTTCCAGCAACTTTGAATCCTTCTGGCTGAGTCATGTAGATTTCCTCCTCCAAGTTTCCATGTAAAAACGCAGTTTTTACATCCATCTGAACTAGTTCCAAATCCAATTGTGCTACCAAAGCCAACATAATTCTAATGGAGGAATGTTTTACAACTGGAGAAAACACTTCATTGTAATCAATTCCCTCCTTTTGAGCATATCCTTTGGCCACCAATCTTGCTTTGTAGCGAACATCTACTTGGTTAGGAAATCCTTCCTTCTTTGCAAATACCCATTTGCACCCAATTGCTTTCTTTCCCTTCGGGAGATTGGCCAATCTCCATGTATGATTCTGATGAAGGGACTGTATTTCATCATTCATGGCAATCCTCCACTTATCTTCTTCTGAACTTTGGACAACGTCTTTATAAGTAGTAGGAACATCATCAGCTACAATTGAGGTTGCACAAGCAACCGTCTCTATGAGACGAACAGGTTTCGTTATTGTTCTTTTTGGCCTGCTGGTTGCTATTGATTCAAGTTGTTGTTGAGATTCCTGAGTTGGAATCTCCTCTACTGGCTCTCCTTCCAGAGGGTAATCTTCATTTGTTTCCTCCTCTGCTTCTTGTGTAGGAAAAATAAATTTTCCCTCAAACTCCACCTGCTTAGAAGCACCTTCATTTTGTTTGGTATCTTCTGTTACCTTATTTACCATAGCAAATTCATCAAAGGTAACATCTCTGCTGAATATTACTTTCTTTGTCATAGGACACCATAAGCGATATCCTTTGACTCCAGAAGTAATTCCCATAAAAATAGCCTTCTTTGCCCTTGGATCCAATTTTGACTCTGTCACATGATAATATGCAGTTGAGCCAAACACGTGCAAAGAGTTATAATCTACAGCAGGTTTTCCGTACCATTTTTCAAATGGTGTTTTGCCATCAATAGCAGCAGATGGTAGACGATTAATGAGGTGGCATGCATATGTAATTGCCTCAGCCCAAAATTCTTTGCCCAAGCCAGCATTGGACAACATACACCGTACCTTCTCCAGCAAGGTCCGGTTCATACGTTCTGCCACTCCATTCTGTTGTGGTGTATGTCTAACAGTGAAGTGTCGGATGATGCCATCATTTTCACAGACCTTATTGAAATGATCATTTTTGTATTCACCTCCATTGTCTGTGCGAATACACTTGATTCTCCTGCCTGTCTGATTCTCCACCATCGTCTTCCATTTGAGAAAAATTCCCAACACTTCATCTTTGCTCTTCATTGTATACACCCATACTCTTCGGGAAAAATCATCAACAAAGGTTACAAAATAGTGCTTCCCACCCAATGAAGGTGTTTTGGAAGGACCCCAAACATCAGAGTGTACATAATCCAAAATGCCTTTAGTATTATGGATCGCTGTACCAAATTTAACCCTTGTCTGTTTCCCTTTAACACAATGCTCACAAAACTCCAAGTTGCAAGCCTTTACTCCTTTTAACAATCCTTGATCTGATAGAGTTTTCAAGGATTTTCCTCCAGCATGTCCCAAGCGCATGTGCCATAGCTTGGTTGCTTCTGCCTCTTTGTCGTCACTGGATGTTACTGTCGCTGTCCCAATAACTGTACTGCCACGATAGCGGTACATATTATTATTCTTCCGATTAGCCTTCATTACCACTAGTGCACCGGAGCATACTCTCATCACTCCATTTTCTGCAATGATTTTGAACCCTTTTGATTCTAGGGCTCCCACAGAGATGAGATTCTTCTTCAAATCCGGTACATATCGAACATCTATCAATGTTCTGATCATTCCATCATGGTTCCTTAATCGTATTGAACCAATGCCATATGAGGTAAGAGGGCTGTTATCCGCTGTGTGGATGACTCCATATTCTCCTTCTTGAAATTCCATGAACCAGTCCCTGTTGGGACACATATGATAGCTACAAGCCGAGTCCATCAACCATATGTCTGATGATGTTGATGACTCTGTTGTAACTAATGAGAAGTCTGAATCATCACAATCAGCTACATTTGAATCCATAATAGCCTTTCCATTGTTATGTTTGGCCTTATTCTTCAACTTCGGACAGTCTTTCTTCCAGTGCCCTTTTTCTCGACAAAAGGCACATTCATCTTTACTGGGTCTGGATCTTGACTTGGATCTTCCCTTCTTTGTCCTCGTTTGATTTTGAGGACGACCCCTCACAAACAGTGCTTCTCCTTCTCCGCCCTTCTGTTTTTCTCGCTTTCTTTGTTCATAGCTGTACAAAGCTGAACAAACTTCTCTGAGAGAAATTTCGTCATTTCCATGGAGTAGAGTAGTTTCAAGGTGCTCGTACTCATCAGGAAGTGACGCCAACAACATTAAGGCCAAGTCACCATCATCATAAGTTGTATCCATATTTTGCAAATCTGTGACCAACTTATTGAAACTGGTGATATGTTCATTCATCGTGGTACCAGGAACATAGGTGAAGTGAAACAGTCTCTTCTTCATGTACAATTTATTTTGACTGTTTTTCTTCAAAAATTTATCCTCCAGTGCTTTCCATAATTTACTTGCAGAAGTTTCCTTTGTGTATGGATATTTCTGCTCTCTAGCAAGGTAGGATCGAATGGTACCGCAAGCAACACGGTTGATAATTCTCCAATCTTCTTCTCCAATAACATCTGGTTTCTTTTCTTCAATGGCCAGATCTAGCCCTTGTTGAAAAAGGACATCTAGAACCTCGCCTTGCCACATCCCAAAATGTCCGGACCCGTCAAAAATTTCTACCGCAAATTTCGCATTTGACACAATTCTTGTCATAAGCGAAGATGCCAATGATGACGTATTGTTGACACTTGATGTAGATTCTTCTTGTTTATTGTCCCCCATATTTGACACAAATATTATTTAATAGCTGACGACACAAATCAAGATTATTTCCTTTCTGATGTAGAAGATCAGACTAAGCTGCAACTACAGAGCATACTCAGACAGAACCTTGACTCAGTTACCAAGATAAATCTTTTCTGATGTGGAAGATCAGACTATGCTGCAACCACAGAGCATACTTAGACAGTACCTTGGCTCTGATACCAATTGTTGCGGAAGCCAAATGTATATAGTGTGAATAAGTCACAACTACTATACCAAAAATTATGACAGCCACCAAATAATAAATAAGACAATAAAACAACAATAAAAGGGAACACCAGAATTTACGAGGTTCGGCTAATTTTGCCTACTCCTCGGACACAACCAATATTTTATTTCACTCCAAAAATACAAGTGAAATAATACTAAAAAGAGAAGATACAAATGCCTTAAACAGATGAGAAGGCAAATGAGAGGTGTGTTTCAATCCTAAACATTAGGCCTTCTTTTATAGGGGAAAAATCCCCCCAAACTTAACTCCCAACCAATGTGGGACTTTGGCATTTTGCCAAACTTCAACAAAAGGAACCACTTCATGAGAACTCAAATCCAACACATTAAGAAATCCCAATTTACTAATTTGAGGGAACGGATTCCATTGCAAATATTCTCCTCCATGTTTAGACTGTAACCAGTTTTTTATTACCTTTGCTTCCCAGAAGTAGATATTTGTATAGCGGAGGAAAGCCTAGAGGATCTTAAGACGGACTTCCATTTTTTTTGGAGGTGCTTCCATATCCACTTCCTCGATCAGTAACTACTTTCCTAGCTTCCATGCCATACCAGCTGTAAAAACACATCATCATTAGCTCAAAATTACTAACCAAATTCTCAAAAAGAAAATGAGGGGAAAAAAAGGAAACCAAGAAAGTTTACATTATGTATAAGAAATGGAGTGCAACAAACGTCCAACCTTTGCAATGAATGACTTGCCCCCACAATGGTTGACATTTGTCTTCTTGATTTTCTTTACTGATCACTGAAATATGAAAACTTTATGTTGAGCAGAGTTTGGTTGTTTTCTGAATACCGAGTTAGATTTTCTTGAGGTGTGCTTAGTAGATAACATTTATGTAGATAAAATGATAAATCTGGTTAATTTCCTTCTTTTGTGTGCATATGTAGCAATTTTAAGTCCATAAAGTATCGTGTTGATGAGCTTACGAGGAGATGCACAAGTACAAATGCACATTGATCGAAGGTGTTGCCTTGTTTAACGACCTTGAGTAAACAAATAAGACGTGAAGTTTGAGCAGTCAGCTGAAATAAAGGCAGGAAAGGAGAAGGTCTTGGCTATAAACCAAGCCGTTGAAGACTATCTCCTACTAAAATCTGATGCCTATGTTTAAGATTGTTTTGTTCTAAGAAAGGCTTATCTTCTCTTTGTCTTGTATGTTTCGCCACAGTTGTCTCTGCTTTGTCAATTTGTATCTTGTCCGAAAAAGGTACTATTTCCAGCTGCTCATTTACTTAGAACAATAAGCAACTTTATGAGTTGAAAGGGAGCCTTGGCGTAACTGGTAAAGTTGCTTCCATGTGACTAGGATGTCACGAGTTCGAGCCGTGGAAACAGCCTCTTGCAGAAAAGCAGGGTAAGACTGCGTACAATAGACCCTTGTGATCCGATCCTTCCCGGGACCCCGGACCCCGCGCATAGCTGGAGCTTAGTGCACCGGGCTGCCTTCTATGATTTGGTGAATTTCAACAGGTGGATGATTTTCAATTAAGCGAAAACTAAAAGAAGAATTTCTACAATGACTTGCCACTTGATGATTTTAAATTTGAAGTTTAATGTTAAGTTAAGCAGCCAGGGAAGTGCTTATATATACAAGTGAATCAAGATTGGATCTACTCAAACAACCTAATTACTTGATTTTTCAAGTTTGTGAAAATAACTAATTTCAGGTCAAGGCACCATCCTATAGAAACATGGAGCAATTAGAGAAAGCAAGAATCTTATTTATTTTTTTCTTAAAAAGAAGGAAAAAGAAAAAACTGAAACAATACCATGATCTGTAGACGAGCTTGTGCTTGACGTCGCAGCTGCCGGCTATGTTGCTTACTAATCCAAACCTGTATCGAACATATTGTTTGTACATTAGATGCACGTTGATATTCAAAAACAGAATGTAGTTTTTTGTTTCTCCTTACGTCCATAATGAGGTTAAGACGGCTGCATCCTTCAATCTCTTCGATGTCTTCCTTAAGTTTCACAGCTGAAGGCTCCAGAGTTTGTGGCCTGCGCCCAATCAACTTAATCTGTTTCAATGTTTCAATATCTGCAAAGCTAGGGGGAATCTCCTCAAGCTTGTGACACATTCTTATAACAAGCGTTTCAAGCTTAGGAAAAGATTCCTCTGGGTCATCCAACCTTGAGATACCTAACGACACCAGCTTCAACAACTTAAGTTTATTGAACTCGATATCTTTGAGGCACCACTCTTCCGACTTAGTTCCCCAATCCTTTAATTTGAGATACTCTAGATTTGGTAGTCCTGCAATCAAGGGAACTGCGCTTACTATATGAGGCCCTTCAAGTTTCAACTTCTTTAGATTTGAAGGAAAGTGTAACTCAGTTATACTAAATTTCCTACCCTCAAAGAAAAGGTCAAGTAATTGCAGCCGAGTAAAACTATCTAGTTTGGGACTGAAAGTACAAATCTCTTTGGGAAGTTCATAGCTAGAGATAGTGAGCCTAAGATTTTGAAGGTTAGGACACCTCCGTAATAAGACATCCAGGCATTCACCATCACTAATTGGATAACGAAGATGTCTTAATATCCTCAAATTCTCCAATTTAGGGGATTCTTCAAAGATCCCCTGCTTACTGTTTTCCAAATAAACAACAACTCCATTAATCTCAACATGTCTTAGTTTTTCCATTTTCCAAAAAATCGGGGGTAACACTACGCTCTTGTAAGAAAGAACAATTAAAGTTTCAAGATGGCGTAGATGTGATTCCGGATGGAAATCAAATTGATCTGTCCTAACTGCGAGGTACTTCAGATAAATTAGTGGATGCAATGTAGCTGACGATAAAGGAACCACTTCTTGAGAACTCAAATCCAACACCTTAAGAAATCCCAATTTACTAATCTGAGGGAAGGGATTCAATCGTAAATATTCTCCTCCATCATTTGTTATCAGTGACCTTAAATGTTGATGAAAAGGCTCCGCTGTGAGCAATGCAAACGCAGAAAGTTCATCAGTGACATTGATGCTCAGTCGAGTTTCCTCCAAATGAGAAGGTTGAAAGTCGCTATAATTCCCCTTCACTGCCAACAAAAAATTTTCTTCTCTGCTTTTCTCCAAGCAAAAGTGAAGTATGACATCATGAACCTGGCAGTATTTGACTTTACCGTTATATCTTCTCCTCTCAACCATCACCACATTACTGCTAATGAGATCCATCAAGTAACCTTCAGCTGCCTCTTCCATTAATCTCTCCGAATCAATGTTCTGCATGAAGCCTTCCGCTATCCATAAACTTATCAATTTAGAAACTGGAATTCTCGCGTCCTCAGGAAACATCCCCATATAAAGGAGGCAAGGTTTTAAAGAATCAGGTAAGTTATCATAACTTAACTGCATAGTCGAGAGACTATATCCTTCAGCCTCACCTAGATACGAAAGGAGAGCATTTTTAACCTCATGCCACCAAGATTCTTCCATTTTCTTCCTTTTGATTATTCCAGCTACCAAGATAATCACTAGAGGCAGTCCTTTGCATCTTTTTGCAACTGCTAGGCTGACATCTTGTAGTTCAGGTGGGCAAGCTTCCTTTTGAAACACTTTTTTCTGCAACAACTTTAGACTCTCATCGCGTGTGAGGAATCGGAGAAAATAAGGATCGGTATCGTGCTTGACCTGTTTACCTACTTCCTCAAGTCGTGTTGTTACTATTATTCTACTTCCTGTTTCACCATTTGGGAAAGATAATCTTAAATCTTCCCACGCTTTAATATCCCACATATCATCCAAGACAATCAGATATCTCCTGCCAATTAATCTTTTCCTCAACATGTCAGCAAGTTCGCCAACTTCATGTACCTTGCCCTTAGAACCGGTAACTTGATTGAAAATCTCTAGTAATAACTCTTGTCGATTATATGTTTGGGAAATGATGCACCATGCTCGAACATCAAAATGGTAAACAATGATATCATTGTTATACAACTTTCTAGCAAAAGTTGTTTTACCTTGTCCAGCCATCCCAACAATTGGGATGACGTCTAGCTCTTTTTTTCCTTCATTCAGACGCTTAATTATTCTTTCAGCGTCATTCTCAAAACCAACTATCTCCTCATCATTCATAGGGTCACTCTGTCGATTTTGCATATGTTTAGATGGCTCAGCCACCAAGCAGGGCCTAATCTCCAAACTCTTGGCAGACATCTTCCGTAGATAAAGTAGAAAACTCCTGCAAGTTCAACAAACTCTTGTCATATTAATTTTCACTAAGTGGTACATCCTCCGTTCCAGTTTTTTGAACTTGTTTTCGTTTTAATCCGTTTTTTTTCTAAATTTGGAAACAATTTAACTTCGACTTCCCATTTTGCCACTCAAATGTTCAGGTTTGAAAGTTAAAACTACAAGTTTCAAAAGACTTATAGCCACAAAAATGTTATGACATATTTAAGACCATGGATTTCAAAAGTCTAAACTTTGTACTCAATCAAATTGGTTTACAACAATTGGAACGACGAGAGTAATTTTTTTTCATGTCTTTGAATACTACTATGTTGAGACTAATTTATGAAAAGGTTTTCTTACAATTAGCATTGTGTCGATTATTGGTTTGTTCAAAAATTACTCTTTGCATCCGATTTGAAACCTTTTGATTTAACATCAAATATTAGTTTGACAGTTTGAGCATCACTCCTCTTCCTCCAATGGCGAGCTCTACTTGTATGTTTAGTGGTGGCATTTTCATTAATACATATTTTAAAAGCCTCAAAAAAATTATTTACACAATGCCCCCTAGGCCCTACGTCCTCCCCCCCCCCCCCGAACCCCCCCCCCCCCAACCACAAAAAAAATGTATATATATATATATATATATGTGGACATAATATCAAATTCAAGGAGAAAAATAATTTTCACAACTAAGACATTTTACAGTAATTGTTATAAGGGTAAGAATAAAGCATAATGGATTCATATAGTAATTAAAAAATGTTATAACAATTGAAGAACTTACAGATAACAAGCGAAACCAACTAAGAGATTTGCGAAAGAAGTCGGCTCAAGTCTATCAATCAATCAGCTTGCTTTTGCCTTCTTTCGCTTGTTTTGTATCTTCAATTTCCGATCTAACCCAAAAAAGGAGCAAAACATATAATAATAAGAATTCAATTTCCTACCCAATATTTATATTAATAAATCAACTAAATATGTAAAAATATTTTCAATTACTAACATGACACCTAAATTTTTAAATCTCGGCTCCGCCTCTACCCATTCCTTCAAATTCATATACTCTAACAAGATATATATTAGATCCATTTTCTTAAAAAATTTCTAAGAACCTTAGGAAGTATGAAAATAAATTATAGTTCAACCAAACTCACCTCAACGATCACGAAGGGAACTGCCACAAGGTACTGTGCAGTACGTACAAAGAGATACTCATATGTAAGTGTGCAGTTATATAATATTCAAATTGTTTTTACAAAATAATTTCTATGTACATATTCCTAAAAAAATTTCTTACTCCTCTCGTTAAATATTTAATTATGGGTAGTTTAGTCATAATATGTATTTTTTATAGAATTTAGTATTTTTTTAATAGGTGTGCTAAAAGCAAATTGAACGCTTACTCTGAACCTGGAGTATATAGCTGAGAGATCAAACCATAAATTCGAGTTTTTAATGACACAAACAAACTGATATGAGCTCTCAATTATTGTGTTATTAATTAACTAATGGTAGGTAAACAGCAATTGTTGCTTAATTAATTAATAGTGGTACTGAGCAGAAAAGGACATGAACTTTATCGGGGTGGTGGAATTACGGGAACGGCCTTTAGGTAAACAACAATTATTGCTTAATTAATTAATTAACTAATAGTGGTCTATTCAAATTACGTATGAGGATGGCCTTAGAATACTATTAGGGGTCGTTTGGTATGGGGTGTAAGCACAAATAGTGCTGGGATAAAAGTTTAATACCACACTAATACTTTGTTTTGTTAGCAAACATGTGATAAGTTATTCCGAAATTAAAATTAATCCCATTTTTATTAAGTAAATATGTCAAAAATTGAGCAATACTAGGATATGTAGCCATCCTGTTTCGCTAGAAAAGTATGCTTACGTGCCTTAACTCTCTTAACGGCTTTAACTTCCTACCTGGACTCTGTATAGCATGTTTAGAGTAAGAATTTCCTGTTTTTCTTTGATACGAACTTAATTGGAACTGTGGATTATCTTTGTTGAAACTGTTGTTTATATTGAATGAGTTGTGTATTTACTTTGGGACTGCGGAATGATATTCCGGGAGATCTCACCCGCGTATGCCAACTACAATTTTTTCCTCTTAAATTGTTGTTAAGAGGATTAACTTTTTTCTTTTCATCGAATTTAGGTTCACATTTTGGAGGATTGTGTTTGCCTCTTCGTGAGATTGTTTTCTCGATATTTTGTATTTTCTCTTTTATATAGTGGATTGCTCATCTCCGCCGTGTACGTAGGTAAGTTGACCGAACCACGTTAAATGTTTGTGTCGTTTTTGGTATATTTTTCTTTTGTTGTGTGATTTATCGTCGTTCAAGGTTTGCTTTACCAGTTTCCACATGGCAACTAATTATTTCGGTCCTAAAACTTTTGTTCTGCAAATGAAGTGGATCAATTACGTCTTTTTCCCCTAATATATTGTAGATTTCATCTTTTATTGGTGTGATGGCCCAAAAGGTCGCCACTCATTTTGAAAGTAAATTCTGTGTCTCGAGGCCTTAAAACCTCTTTTTATCTCACTTCGATTTGTGTGGCAGTCCGAGCGCGCTTCCGGAAAGCTTTTATGTGAAATCTAAGAAAAATATGGAAATTGGCTTTTTAAATTGATTAAAGTTGATTTTGGTCAACATTCTTGGTAAACGAACCCGGACCTGTGATCCGACAGTCTCGTAGGGTCTGTAATAAAATATGGGACTTGGACATATGCCCGGAATCAAATTCTAAAGTCCCAAACTCGAAAAATAAATTTTTGAAAGAAATTGTTGAACTGAAATTATAAGAGTTTTGGAAATGAAAAGAGGTTTGAAATTGATGGTATTGGGTTCGTATTTTGGTTCCGGAGGCCGGTACATGTCTTATATAATAATTAAGTTGAATATGCAAAGTTTGGCAAGAATCGGAGTTCGTTTAGTATGAATCGGACCCTTATTTAAGAAAAATAGTAATTTTGATGTTCTTGAGTGATTTTATGAATTTGAGGTTGAATCCGTAGTTGTTGATGTTATTTTGGTTATTTGATCGCACGAGTAAGTCCGTATGATGTTTCTAGACTTGCGAGCACGATTAGTTTGGAGCCTCGAGGGCTCAGGAGAGTTTTGGATAGGCCACATATTGAATTTAGACTTAGAACATAACAGTTGCAGGTTCAGAGAAAGTTGCAGGTCTCTGAAACCAGGCTCAGCGGTCCGTAGTGGGGTCTTCGCAACCGCGATGGAGCCTTCACGACCGCGGTGGGATTTATGCGGTCCGCGGTGAGCTAGGCCATATCTTCGCGGCAACGCTCGATATTTACGGTCTGCGGTGGAGCTCCGTGGCCGCTGTCCTTTTTATGCGGTCCGAGGTGAGGCTCGGAGAGGAGTATATATAAACGGGACTTTTCATCTATTTTTCATTTTTCAAAACCCTAATACATAAGAGGCGATTTCTCAAACACTCTTTCTTCCCCAAAACATAAGTAAGTAATTTTTAACTCATTTCTTTCACTCCTTAACTTCTTTTTACAAGATTTCATCCTAGAATCTAGGGTTTTCATGGTGGAAATCGGGAATTTTGGGTAGAACTTAGGATTTTCAAATTTTGGCGATTTTGACCTCGATTTGAGGTCCGATTTCAAAACAAATTATATATTTGAGTTCGTTGGGTAATAGGTAATCGGGTTTTGGTTCGAACCTCGGGTTTTGATCATGTGGGTCCGGGTCAATTTTTGACTTTTTGGGAAAATCATTGGAAAACCTATTTTCATGCATTAGAATTGATTCATTTAGCATTTATTGATATTGTTAAGTAAATTGTGGCCAGATACAAGCGAATTGGTGGTGAAAACAAGAGGTAAGGCGGTAGTTGAGGCTTGAATTGTGTTTGTGGCTTTGAGGTAAGTGTTTGGTCTAACCTTGGCATGAGGGATTAGGAGTTATGTCTTATTTGCTATGTGTTAATTTTTGAGTACGACGTATAGGTGCGGTGACGAGTATATATACGTCGGTGTCAAGCATGCCCGTGAGTCTTATACTATGATTGATGTGACTCTGTTTCGTATTGTTCATGTTTTATATGACGATTTCTATTGTTGAACAAGGCTTATGGAAGCATTATTGGTAATTGAATATTGTAGAGCGTTGGCTCAAGTTGAGAACTGAGTTGCAAAGAAATTGTAGAAAAGAGAAGAGGTTTATGATATTGTCTCCCTTGCCAGGATGTTATTACTCATGATATTGTTCCCTTTGCCGGGATATTGTTGTTATACTAATGTTCCCTTGCCGGGATTCTATTGTGAAATTATTGATTCCCTTGCCCAAATTGCTTTGTGATTGTTGCTTGGGTGAAGAGGAGTGTAAAGCACGAAGGGTGATGTCGTGCATGATTTTGAGAGTGTTAATGCATGAAGGATGATGTCGTGCTGATATTGTGAGGTAAAAGCACGAAAGGTGATGCCGTGCCGCACGATGTACAATATCGTGCCATGATATGAGTGGTAATGCATGAAGGATAATTCCGTGCCATGATTATGTGAGGTAAAAGTACGAAGGGTGATGCTGTGCCGATTATATTGATTTTTATGGTGAAGACAAGGGTAAAAGCACGAAGGGTGATGCCGTGCACTTGATATCGTTTTCCTTATTCTCACATACAGTTGAATTTTGGTGTTTCTTATGCTCTTTTACTAAAATTTTGGTAGTACTTGATATTCCCCGCAACATGTTTCCCTTCCCATATTTAGCTGCCAGTTTCTGTTATTATTACTTGCTGTATATGATATAATTGCACAGATTTATTTGATAGTCTTATCCTAGCCTCGTCACTACTTCGCCGAGGTTAGGCTAGGCATTTATCAACACATGGGGTTGGTTGTGCTGATACTACACTCTACACTATGTGCGGATCCCGGTGCTACAGCTTTTGGGCCATAGTGAGGTTGCTGCCTTCAGTCCAGTGGCGGAGATCCGAGATAGTCTTGCAGGTGTCCGCAGGCCTTTGCGTCTCCTTCTATCTTTCCATTCTGTTTCTTTTATGTATTTTAGAGACATCTTTTTATCATCTTTTAGACCACTATTTGTAGTATTCGTAGATAGTCCGTGACATTGTGACACCAAATTATGGGTAGAGTTGTATGTTGGATTCCGCACTAGTATATGGTTAAACTATTAGTTTTCGTCATCCACATTTCTGTTTATGATAATTATTCCGTTGTTGATCACCCATTATATTGAACTGTTAAAAAGGCTAAGTAAAAAGGTTAATGAATTTATAACACTCGGCTTGCCTAGCTTCCATGAGTAGGCACCATCACGACTTCCGAGGGTGGAAAATCCGGGTCGTGACAAGTTGGTATCAGAGCTCTAGGTTGCTTAGGTTTTACGATTCACGAACAAGCTTAGTAGAGTCTGAGGGATCAGTACGGAGACATTTATATTTATCCCCAGCGGCTATAGAGTTGGGAAAAACTTCACATCTATTCTTTCCTGTCGTGCGACTTGATTTCTCAATGCTAATTAAACTCTTACTCTGTTCTTTTGCAGATGGTGAGAACACATACTGCTTCATCAGTTGACCAGCAGCCCAAGCCCCCAGTAGCAACTCCTGCGAGGGGTAGAGGTCGAGGCCGTGCTAGGGCCCGAGGCAGAGGTAGGGCTCAGCCCAAAGCTCGAGCAGCAGCACCAACGGCGGAGCCTCGGGTTGAGTTTGACGATGAGGTTCCAGCCTAGACAGTTCCAGCAGGACCAGCTCAGGTCCTAGAGGGGTTCATCGCTACCCCGGTACTTTAGGATGCTCTAGTTCGTCTAGTGGGCCTTATGGAGAGTGTTACCCAGGAAGACTTTCTTTCTGTAGCACCAACCGTCTCTCAGGCTGGAGGAGGAGCCTAAACTCCTACTACTCGCACTCCGGAGTAGATGGCTCCCCAATTTCAGACTCCAGCAGCTCAGCTAGTTGGGGTAGTTCAGCCTGGTATTGTGGCGCAGACCGAAGAGGGGCCAACTATGTCTGCTGATGCCTTGTGGAGATTGGACAGGTTCATCAAGCTCTTCACTACTACTTTTGGTGGTACATCTTCTGAGGATCCCCAGGATTATTTGGACAGCTGTGACGAGGTTCTTCAGAACATGGGGATAATGGAGACCAATGGGGTCGACTTTGCTACTTTTTATTTGTTTGGATCCGCCAAGACTTGGTGGAGAGATTATTGTTTGGCTAGACCGGCTGGGTCACCAGCTTTTACTTGGGATTAGTTCTCTAAGCTAGTTTTGGAGAAGTTTCTTCCTATCACTCAGAGGGAGAACTATCGGAGGCAGTTTGAGCGTCTCCAGCAGGGTTCTATGACTGTTACTCAGTACTAGACCAGATTTATTGACTTGGCCTGTCATCCTCTTCTTATACTTCCCACAGAGAGAGAGAGTGAGAAGGTTCATTGAGGGACTCGTTCAGCCTATTCGATTGCAGATGGCTAAGGAGATGGAGAACGAGATTTCTTTCCAGGATGTGGCCAATGTGGCTAGGAGAGTTGAGATGGTTCTATCACAGGGGAGTGGTCAGGGGTCTGACAAGAGGCCTCGACATTCGGGCATATTCAGTGGTGCCTCATCTGGAGGCAGGGATTCTTTTGGTAGAGGCCATTCTTCCAAGCCGTTTCATTCAGCAATTCTAGCTTTTCACGGTGCTCCAAATGGCCGTGGTTCTCATATGTGGTATTCTGATCAGTTGCCCTACAGTGCACCGCTAGCTCCTATCAGTACACCACTGCTTTAGAGTTTTCAGGGTGGTCATTCAGGCCGTCAGTGTCAGCAGTGTCAGTAGCTGAGGGCTTGTTATACTTGTGGCAATACGAGGCATATTGCTAGATTTTTCCCTCGAGCACCGAGCAGCTCTTAGTATCAGGGTTCCCATGCCATGGTTTAGGCACTGAGTGTTCCACCGCCCGCTCAGCCAGCTAGAGGTTGAGGTAGAGGTTCTAGAGGTAGAGGTAGAAGTATTAGTGGTGGAGGTCAGGCCGCTAGAGGTGGAGGCCAGCCTGCAGGAGGTCATCCCAGAGATGTAGTTCAGAATGGTAGGGCCCAGCCCCGATGTTATGCTCTTCCAGCCAGGCCTGAGGCTGAGGCCTCCGATGCAGTTATCACAGGTACTGTTCTGGTTTGTAGCAGAGATGCTTCAGTTTAATTTGATCCAGGATGTACATACTCCTATGTGTCATCTTATTTTGCACCGTATCTGGTAATGCCTAGTGATTCTTTGAGTGCTCATGTATATGTGTCTACACTGATGGGTGATTCTATTGTAGTAGATCGTGTCCATCGTTCATGTATAGTTGTGATTGGTGGTCTTGAGACTCAAGTAGATTTGTTGTTTTTGGACATGGTTGATTTTGATGTCATATTGGGGATGGACTGGTTATCACCTTACCACGCTATCTTAGACTGTCATGCAAAGACTGTGACCTTAGCCTTGCCGGGTTTACCTCGTTTAGCGTGGAGAAAGACTCTTGGTATACTAAAACGACCATCTGAAGAATTTAAAATATTTACCGACCAACTTTGGTTGGAAACATATTTTAATAATTTAATTTTACTGACCAAAGTTGGTCGGTGTATTTAAATTATATTATTTTTATTAATTATTAAATTTAAACAATTACCAATTAAAGTTGGTCGGTAAATGAAAAAATATATATTTTTTTAGAAATTAAAATTTAACAATACAGATCAAAGTTGGTCGGTAATGTTGAATTCTGGGAATTCCTTGTTCATTAACCGACCAACTTTGGTCGGTAATTTTAAATTTTTTATTTTTTTAATTGATTACCGACCAACTTTGGTCGGTAATTTGCAGAAAAATTATTTTTTCAATTAGAAACCGACCAACTTTGGTCGGTTTTAAATTTGACATAAAATGCTTGTTTTGGCAGCTACACTACCTGGCAGCATACCAATTCACCTATTAGAAAACATAAAACAACAACAACACAACAACAACAATAATAACAACACAACAACAATAAATAAATACATTAAAACTAACAAATTAAAGTTCAATTGAACATAAAAATCCAAAACTAAGTTAAAACTTATTACAACTAGTTCAAAACGGGTTCTATTTTTCTAGTTTAAAGTATATAAAATTCAAGGAGTGTTTTGTACAACATCATCATCACTGTATGATGAACTTTCATCTAAAAGACAGTATCGAGAAGGGTCTTGTGGAGAACGGGAGGAACGATCACGGGGAGGACGGTAGGAATGATCACGTGCAGGTCGAGCCTCTGGCGATGAGTCACGAGACCGAGACAACGGAAAAGCTCCAGTAGATAGGAGAGTTCTAATCTGAGTTTGCATGCCAAGGAATTGAACATATCTAACCCTTTCTCTTTCCTTGGCCGCTTCTAGCTCGGATGTGAGCTTTGTCACAGTCTCCCGCATAGCGGAGAGGCTCTCCCCATTAAGTTGCTCACCTTTTGAGGAAGTCCATATTCCTTTTATTCCACACTTATAGCGATGAAACATTTTAGTAGGAAACCCGTATACCTTCCCCCATTTTGGACCGCTAGCAGACTCCATCCATATTCTTTTAGCATCCTCGTCCAAAGATTGGGTTGGCTCGCCCGATTCACCAGCTGGCTGAGTGCGGATGAATTCCTCCATGTTAGTTTGGTAGCGATCCTATACGAAAATTTAAATTGAATTTGTATTTCAAAATTTATATAAAAGTAAATTAAAATACTTAAAGAAAAGTCAAAGCTTACATATACAGTCGAGGCTCGGTCCTCGACCCACCTTTCTTGATCTGTCTCTTGCTTCTTCTTTACAATATCCATCTCCTTGAATAGATCATCATGGTTCATTGGACGCTCTAACTTCTTGTAACGACCCGGTCGGTCGTTTCATGAGTTACCACTTTGTTTCCCCATTTCCGCTTCTTTATGTGTTGTTCAGTTGTATTATGTGGTATCGGGTTGGTTGGTATGGGTTCGGAGTGGTTTTGTAGAGGAATGAGACACTTAGTCTCCTAAGTTGGCCATTTAGTTGGAAAAGTGAACCAGAAATTGAACTGTGAGTAAACGATCTCGGAATTTGGTTTTTATGATTCGGATAGCTTTGTGAGGTGATTTGGGACTTAGGAGCATGATCAGAATATATTTTGGAGGTCCGTGGTAGATTTAGGCTTGAATTGGCGAAATTGAAATTTTGGCACTTTCCGGTTGGTAGTGGAAATTTTGATATCAAGGTTGGAATGGAATTCCGAAAGTTGGAGTACGTCTGTTGTGTCATTTGGGACGTGTGTGCAAAATTTCAAGTCATTCGGAGGAGGTTTGATAGACTTTTTTAATAATTTGCGGAATTCGGGAGTTTTGGAATCCTTAGGCTTGAATCCGAGGATGGTTTGGTGTTTCGACATTGTTTTTTAGTGTTCCAAGGATTGGTATAAGTTTGCATAGTGGTATATGACTTGTTCGTACTTTTGGTTGAGGTCCCGGGGGGCTCGGGATGATTTCAGATGGTTATTGAGAAGTTTGGGAGTTGGAGTTTGCAGTTGAAGCTGCTGAGTTCCTGTCATAACCGCACCTGTGGTTAGGGGACCGCATGTGCGATGATCGCAGAAGCGAGAATCAGCCGCAGATGCACCCACAAGTGAAAAAGGCAGAAGTCGCAGGTGCAGAGGAAAGAACGCACCTGCGTGACCGCAGGTGCGGATATTCGCAGGTGTGGTTAGGGAATTTAAATGAAAAACCGTAGAAGTGGTTGGATGAGTGTAGAAGCGGTCCTGCAGGTACGGGAAATGGACCGTAGGTGCGGTATCGCTGGGCAGATCATATAAATAGATGCCTTCGCGAATTTTTGGCTTATTTCACCAATTTCTCATTCGGGTTGGAGCTTGTGGGAGTAATTTTGAAGAGGGGATTCAAGGGAATTTCGTGGAGGTAAGACTTTTGGAACTAAAGCTTGTTTCTGTGGAGATATTTTATTGATTAGGCATGGAATTTGTGGAAATTAGTGGTTAAAAATTGGGGATTTTGGATTTGGAATCGAAGACTTTGATTTAGGGATTTGAGGGGTCGTTTGTGGTCGGATTTTGGTGTATTTGGTATGTATGAACTCGTAAAAGTGTAAGGATTCTAGTTTTGTGGATTTTATCATAATCCGAGACCTGGGCCCAGGGGTCGGGTTTGACCAATTTTGGGATTTGTGATGTAATTTGATTAGTTTTGCGTAGGCTTTGTTCCCTTGGCATATATTGATGTTATGGTTCTAATTTTGGTTAGATTCGGGGCATTTGGAGGCCGAATCGAGAGGCAAGGGCGTCGCGGGCTAGATTTTGGCTTGGCTAGAGGTAAGTAACGCTTCCAAATATGGTTCTAAGGTTTCGAAACCTTGAACTATGTGTTCTATGATTACTCTTGAGGTGACACAAATGCCAAGTGACGGGCATGTGGGCGTGCACCGTGAGAATTGTGGCCTGGGTTATTCCATGACACCGCTTACTGGCTCTTTCATGCTGATATCAGTTTTGTAATTATGTGATTAAGTTAATGAGCTGCAAATCATGCTAATTATCATGTTAAGGCTTCACGCCAACACTATTGAGACCCGAGAGGTCGTTTATTCCTTTCGTGTCATTAGCTTCATTAACATTCTGTACTCAGTCCTGTTCATGCATATTATATCATTCCTTAGTCTCGATTATTGCTATCATATCATTATTCGGGCTAGTATCATGACATTTTTGAGCTCGTGTGTGTGAGACTGGAGAGTAATGACTAAGTGAGGCCGAGAGTTGGCTTGATATAGCACATGGGCTAAGAGAAGCCCCTCCGGAGTCTTTACACCCCCAGTGAGCGTGGTTGACGATATTGAGGGATGGATCTTCCCTGGACATGGATCTTGTCCGAAGTATTGATATTTGGAGATGGATCTTCTCCAAAGGGCTGGAATGGCCTTCCTCGGTACTGGATGACTACGGTCAGTGCTGTATATATTTCGGGATGGATCTTCCCTGGGCCGGATGGCCATATGTAGTACCGAGTGGTTGAGCACTTGTGAGTGGAGGTATACAGGATATGGATCATGCTATTTGTGCATTGGTACGTAGAGATTTCCTGAGCTTTATACTCCGTACTAGTCATGTTGTATTTACTTACTGCCGAGCTTCTACTTGAACTGTAAGCATGTCTACTTTTCCGTACAATTATTTACATATCTGTTAAAGTTTGGTTCGTCACTAGCTGTCAGTCCATAGTTTAGACTTGTTACTTACTGAGTTGGTGTACTCACGTTACCCCCTGCACCTTGTGTGAAGATCCAGGTGTTTCGGGTCACGGTAGCGGTTGCTGATCATATCAGATGGAAACCTTTTCCTTGGAGATTGCGAGGTAGCTGCCTGGCAATCGCTGTAGACATGTGATTTTTGACCCTCCCCAAGATTTTTTATATTTTAGCGTAAATATTTAGTTTAGGTTTAGTATCGCTCTCTTTACTTTATTTTATCTAAAAAAAACTACAAAAATATTTTCCTTTATTCTAGCTAGTTGATATTTTGTCTAGTTAGTTTTATTTTTTCCAAATAGACTCAGCCTTAGAAGGGAAAATATGATAAGCAAGCTCAAATCTGAATTTCATTTTTAGCTATCACTAACCGGAAACAACTCCAAATCTCAAAGCTGAAGTGAAGAAAAAAGCCAAGTTGCTCGACGTGTGGGTCTTGCAGTCAAGCTCCCAGTCATGGAGTTTGCCGATTTCGTTTTCCTGGTTTAGTTTGAGTTCTCCGGCGAGTTTCGAGGTTGTTGTTTCGAGGTTTTCGTCTGTGGTCTTTGGTTGACGGCCTTGTTAGCGTTCAAGTTATATCGGTTCTCTCTTCTTCAATGTACTCTTCCTGAGTTTTCTTCTTTAATCCAAAACAGAAAGGTCCTTCTCTCACCTTTAGTTTATTCCATAGCATTATTGTGTTAGTGGAGGTTTAATATTTTAGCTTAATTCTTGGCATCTCTGTTCGTATATATATTTTATGCTTTAATTGAATATTTTATTGGTCTCTTCTATCAAATGCCTTTTAGTGATTGTAAATCATTTATAGCAAGCCCTATGGTTTCATATGAATGATAGTAAGTGTGTTAATAAGATGACATGTGAACTTTAAACTCTCATGTAAAGCTCACTTATCATATACTATTTTAAGCTGGAAAACTTTCTCCAGATCTTTCCTGTTCATTTTCAAAGCACTATAGAAATATGTAGTTTCTTTTGGTTAAGAAAAAGAAAGTAGAATTTGAATATGTTATTTTTACCTTTTTTTTGTAAAAGAAATACTTTCCAAATGTTATATGTAGTTTCACGCTTTATCAAGCATATCTGCGTTATGTTCCATTGAATGTGGAATCCTTTGGTTTTCTATCAGTGGCCAGTACTGCCTCTCTTTTGTTTCCGGACATTGCTCAACTACTTGTGTATTTCTTCTACCTTGTTCTACCCAAACACACTACGTATCACGATAATTTTTTCGTTGGTTGTAGTTTGTTGTTTAGATCATTTGAGTATTTAGGTCCATTTCTCAACGTTTTTTATTTACTTTGTCTCTTTTAGTTCAATGAATATTTCTTTTTAGTTATTTTGCAACTCTTCTATGTTGGAGTGCTAGTCATACTGCATCTCAAAAAAAAAAATTAATTCTAGCCCATTCCCAATTGACATATAGGCTAGCCATCTCTTATAAAGTAGATATAAAAAATAATTCACAAATGTATTGGAATGCTTTAGGTGCGTATTAATAAATAAACTATCGTGATTGTGTACACGTTCACGTGACATGATTACGATTACCAAAATGAATCGAGGTATGCGTTCGCGCAACTTCGACCAAACTTTCTTAACAATAACAAAGCGTTATTAATTGTGGACACGTTCGCGTGACATGATTTTTAACGCGCCAAACAAATGGGTGCACGTACGCGTGACCTGTTTCAAGATAATTTCTTAATTAAAAAAGGCAAATGCACATAGGTTCTAAAATAAGTAATTAGACAATTTGATTAAGCCAAGTATGACCAAAGCGACCGTGCTAAAATTACGAAACTCGGGAGTGCCTAACACCTTGTCCCGGGTTAACAGAATTCCTTACCCGGATTTCTGTGTTCGCGGACCATAAATAAGAGTCAACTTCCTCGATTCGGAATTTTAAACAGGTGACTTGGGACACCATAAATTATCCCAAGTGGCGACTCTGAATTTTGATAAAAAATAATCCCATTTCGATTGTCACTTTAAGTTGGAAAAAACTCCCCTATACCCTTTACGGGGTGTAGGTAAAAAGGAGATGTGACAGCTCTGGCGACTCTGCTGGGGATAAGAACCTAGAATTTCCGGTTTAGGGTTCAAGAATTCGAGCTTGTTAAATGCGATTTTTATTTGGTTTTATTGTTGATATTACTGTATTTTGTGGACTTAATGTGCTAATTGTCATTTACCGCTTTGATATTGTTTGAATTGTATATAACTGTCTTCTTACGCCACCCTTCTGAGTCTTCCAGAAATGGTGCACACGTTCGCGTGTCCCACTTTTTTTTGTAGAAATTATACCAAATAGAACGAGGCTAGGCAAGCGACAAGGCCGGATAGACTTTAGTGCTCCCGGTACGTTGCCCCCTCTTCGGCCCCAGTTGTCCGCTCGGGTAACCCAAGTCTAGACCATAAACCCCAGGTTTCAAACCTAAAATAACGCAACCTCATGTCGGATCCCTGGTAGGAACGATTATTTGCATCACGTGCATTTGACCTTGGGGACTCAACACAGGGGTTGGGTTCATCTAGGATAGGTGTATCCAAAATAAAGACCATCCTGATGCATCCTATGTGCTACATGAATATTTATCTGTTTCGGCTTGCATGTTGACCAGCTAGGGGAAGGAAATCAAGAGAAAAACCAAGAGTGAGGTAGGATAGAAAATTTACCTGGTTCTAAAAATTTCGGTATTTGAAAATGCCTCGAAACTCTGCCAAAATTTTTTGAAAAGAAAAAGAAAAAAAGGGAAAAATGTGTTTCAAAAAGAGTGAGTCAAATATCATGTTTTTTAATTATGTCAAAATTGTGAACTACGCTGGTCTGATTCTCACCGGATGTGAGATACGTTGGCAAACCTCATCGGTTTCAGCCCATAATTTTCAAAAAATCCAAAAATATTGTCCATTACTTGCTTCTTTAGAAAGCCTTTCTTTTAGACCCTAATTGTTTTTTTAAAAAAATATACAAAAATATTTTCTGTTAATTTCTTCCAAAAATCCAAAAATATTTTCATTCTTCTTTCAGAATTGAAAAGAAAATTCAAAATTCAAAAATATTTTCTTTTTTTAGAACCATTTCTTTCATAAATACAAAATAAAATTCAAAAAATATTTTCTTTCTTCTTTAGAAGTTTTTCTTTCGAAATTTCAAAAAACAAAATTCAAAAAAAAAATCTTTCTTCTTTAGAAGTCTTTCTTTGCAAAATGTTGAAGAAAAATCAAAATCCAAAAATGTTCCATTTCTTCTTTATAAGTCTTTCTTTCGAAAAATAAAATAAAAAATTCAAAATAAAAAAGAAAAAAATTAGTTTATTTACTTTATTCCTAATCTCCCCGAACTACGCAAGATCTGATTCATGTTCCCACATGATACGTAGGCAACCCACATCAGGTTCGATCACTATTAAAAAGAAGTGAAAAAATGAAGAAATGAAAAAATATTGATAATAATAAGGATCGACTGAGTCCATTCTAACATATTTTGTTTTGAATTGTGAAGAAAGTTGAAGTGGTCGGTTTGTGGTAAGCTAGAAACACAAGATCCAAGGAAAAATGATAACTGACATAGAAGCTGTTACAAGTGCTCAAGAGACTCAGGGTCAGAGGGTTCAACAAGAGTCTACTGTGTTTGAGAAAAATAGAATGCTGAAACAGCAAATAACCGAAATGTGTCAAGCATGAGCCAGTGGTCAAGGACAGCCTCGTCATGAGTCACAATTTGCTACACAGCAAGAGCAATACCACTCTCCTGAGTACCACTCATACTTGTTTGATCTTCCTGCAAACATTGAGAAGCCTGCCCGAAAGATGGTATAGGAAGAAATGACCCAAAGAGTGAAAAGCTTAGAACAACGGTTGAAAAACATACAAGGGTTGGCAGGTCAAAAGAGTGTTGCCTTCAAAGATCTATGTATGTTCCCCGATATCCACTTGTCGCCTGGTTTCAAGACTCCCAAATTTGAAAAGTATGATGGACATGGAGATCCCATAGCCCACCTAAAAAGGTATTGCAATCAATTGAGAGGTGCAGGAAGAAATGAAGAATTGTTGATGGCTTATTTTGGGGAAAGCCTTACGGGAGTAGCCTCTGAATAGTTTATGGATCAAGACACATCTCAGTGGTATGTCTGGGATGACATGGCACAGGCCTTTGTCAAACAGTTCCAATACAACATCAACATTGCCCAGACCGCATTTCCCTTTCAAACCTGAAGAAGAAACCAACTGAAAGTTTCAGGGAATATGCCATTAAATGGAGTGAGCAAGCAGCTAGAGTTAAGCCACCCATGGACGACCACGAGCTAATCACTGTCTCCCTTCACGCTCAAGAGCCAGATTATTTTTAAAACATGATGTCCGCAGTGGGAAAATCCTTCTCGGAAGCAATCAAAATGGGAGAAATGGTCTTAAGACAGGCAAAATTATAAGTCAAGCAGTTTTTAAAGCCGTAACTCAGGCTGTCCGGGTTGAATCTGATAATTTTAGCAACACAAATGAGAAGGTTGAAGAAATCATGATGACATCAGGGTCGAGAAGAGGTCCCAGGAGAACATCTCGAAGGTATGAGAAGCCTTCTCAAGTTTTCCATGACTCCCCTGAGCAGTATTATCCACCTCAGAACCCTCAATACTCTGTCGCTCCACCTCAGTATATTGTCCAGCCACCAAAACACCCCATAAGGCGAGCACGAGCATCACGAAATCTCTAACAGCCTCCACAGAATTTTCAGGTGCCATATAACCCACATCCAAGCCAGAGGTATAAAGGGGAACAAAGGTTGAAAGATAATTTTACATCAATAGGAGAGTCCTATGCAAGCTTATTTGAGAAGTTAAAGCATTATGATATGATTGCACCTATTCCTCCAAATCATGTGGACCCGCATGCGAGAAGCTTTGACCCTTCTAAAAGGTGTGAATACCATTCCAATTCCCAGGGGCACAATGTTGAAAGCTGCTGGGATTTGAAAAGAGAAATAGAAAGGATGATCCAGGAAATCTTGATTGTGATCCAAGACATTGACACCCAGAATATCGCGCAGAATCCTTTACCTGCACATCATGATGCACATTTTGTGGGGATGATGCCTGGTGACATGGAGTATGAGAATCCTCTCGGGAACTTGCTAACTGAAGTTAATGATGTTGAAATTGGAGAAGGCTCTGCTGATTCTGATGAGCAAATTTGTGGCTAAATGCCAAGCCTAACAATTAAAAAGTCATTCCCTCCTCACTAGGAAGGAATCCTGGTAGCTTGTTTTGATGTTTTTCTACTATCTAGGTTATTTCAGGGTTGTGATCCAGATTTTATTTGTTTTATTGAGTCAAACCCTTCTATCCCTCTATTCTGTTTGTGTGAGTCTTGTTTGTCTATTCTGTTGCTATTTTCATTATTCAGGTTATTTTAGGGTTGTAACTCGTATTTTAGGTTTCTTGTTTAATTGTAAAACCCTTTCATCCTTTACTCAATAAAATATAGTTTGTCCTTTTGTGTCATTCCGTTCATAATTCTTTTCTCGCTAGTTCTAATGACATGACATGCATGTGGAAATTTTGGACAGATCTTAGAAACTGATTTAATCCGGAATTCGATAAATAAAAAAATACATTTGAGGATGAATAAAGAGTTAGAATACATTCGATAAATGAACAGAATCAATTGAAGTTTGTTGGAAAGTTTGTCATTAAGGGATAGAAAGTGTCTTGTGACCATGGCACACCAAGAAGACAGACATGTTCGTCAATGCTGTGATCGCGAAAAGATACTATGTTCGACGTTCTTGAGGTTGGGAGGCCCTTTTTCTGCTACCCAAACAATTTATATCCTTTGCTACCCCTTTTCAGCCTATATTATTTTTCTTTGACTACCCTCTTTTGGAATCAAGTTCAGAGTCAAAAAAAAAAGAAAAAAAATCCATGTCCCAGGAGTACAAACTGGGGCAATTCTTAGAAAGTTTAGAAAAAAAAATAATTATCAAAGGTCCATGCCCTCAAAAATAGAAGCTAGGGCAAACAAAAAAAAAAGAAAAAAGAAAATAAAAGAGAAAAAAAGGAAAAAGGAAAAGAGAAACAGAAAGAAAGATAAAAAATAGTTTAGGTCAGATGTTTGAACTACGTTCGACCTGATTCCTTAAAAAATAAGGATACGTAAGTAGCCTCACGGTTCGGTCCAACCAAATAAGAATTTAGAAGAAAAAGAAAAAAATAGAAAAAATAGAAAAATCCAAAAATCCCCAGCATCTGAAACTGGGGCAAAGATTTTATTTCATTTTTGAAAGAGTCGATTCCAAGAGTTGTAAGTCTACAACCCCTCATTTTGAGCCTTCATGCCGACCTCTTAGTCAATTGCTGTTCTTTGACCATTCAACTAATCCACGTGTCATGCCACATCATTTTTAATATAAATTCAGTTTTTTTCCCAATACAGATAGTCCCCCCACTTTCCATTTTTTTTATCAATTAAATAATTGGGAAGTGTATCTTCATGTATAAAGAACTTTTGCCACAATTAATGCTCATGACTGTACTAACGTCTCAGCAGTCTTTTCCATTTAATGCTCTGTCCATGTGTCATTTTATAATTGATTCCGCTATTCATTCCTTTCTTCGAGACTTCTTCATTCTCACTATTTACGAAGTGATAGCTGCCTTTATTATAGGCTTTTCATCATTATACTTAAAAAGTTGACGGTTCCCATTTTACACATAACTTTGTCTTCCTTTGTCTTCTTCACTAATCTTCGACACATACCTTCTTCTTGACAATGTCTTCTTCAAACCCTAACCGTAAAAAAGTTCCAATTCTAGATCAGTTCCCTAATGCCCCTATTAGACATAGAAGAGGCGGAGGAAGTAGGCCTCAAACATGGTTAGAGTCTACACGAGGCGGTTCCTCTGGTTCTTCTTCAAGGAGTTTTGTTCCAAAAGCCCCTTCTTCTAAGAGTAGGGAAATTCTTGATACTTCTCAAGAACCCTCAGTTGATGATATAGTTCCCAGTGATTTGTCTTTTGAAAGTGACAAAACGTCTCTTCAAAAACAAATTAAAAATTTAGAAAGAGCCGATACTTACCCAACATTAGTAACCGAGCTTACAATCCCCACTATAAGAAGAGATTGTAATTGGAAGGATAGTCTTCGAATGTCAATTCCTTCCCCAAATCAAAGAATTTCTTCTTTTAGAAATAGGTATTCTTCTGTTTACACTTACCCCTTCACTTTGGGTTTTAATCCTCCGATTGACCCAGTTATTCTCGATTTTTGTCGTTTCTTTACCATTTGTTTGGCCCAAATTGGTCCATTGGTGTGGAGAACAGTGGCTTGTTTGAGATATTTATCATCCAAGGCCAATGTCAATTTCACCTTTTCTCATCTCATTCATCTATACCATCCCAACTTAATACGCCATGGGGTTTTCACCTTAATTACAAGGAGCAAAAAAGTTTTGGTAAACCCTGAGGATGACAGAGATCGTGGATGGTATATCCGTTACTTTGCTGTCCGTACAGTGGATTTGATTAGTGAAACAAATATTCCCTTTCCTGAGAAGTGGAATTTTGAACGTAAGTTTTCTCTTATTTACCGTACCTATTTTTGAGAATTTCAAAAAAAAAAATGTTGTTTTTTAACCTCGTCCCTTCTTGGTTTTTTGTAGCAACCATGGGAGATGTGGAACCTATTCCCAACTTTCGTGGTTGGGTAGACTCAGTTTTGAAAATTGCTACTAGGGAGCAAAGAACTTGGAAATCAATTTCTTCCTTACATAGCTGGAAAGTCAAAACACACGGTATCCCCTCTTTTACAAAATTTTGTTTTACATGTTAAGCACTTTTTCCTCAACTTTAATCATGTATCTCCATTATTTAATCAGGATTTGGCATTAGAGGAATGACAGCTGAAGTAGCTATGGCCATTCGCATGTCTGCGAATGCTGCTCTGGATTTAGATAAGGCTCGAGCCTTGTTGCCTAAAAGAAAAGCTACAAAGGAAAGTTCTGAAGAAGAAGAGGAGGGTACCTCCCTAATTACCAGGCCAAGGGCCAGGAGACGAATAGTCATTGATAATGAAATTGAAAACACTCCTGCTCGTACCTCCGCCACCGAGCCTGTTTTGATTCAGTCTGATGAGGATGCCGAACCAAGAGATAATAATGAATCAATTCAGCACCTTTTTGACAGTGGTTTCGAGAGTGGCGAGCTCAGACCTGTTTTTGACGAAGCTCCTCTTTCCTCCATTCCTCTGCCTACCGTAAGTGTTTCTTTACCAACTTTAACACCTTCCATTTGTTTGCCAATTTCTACTGCTCCTATATCTGTTCCCTTGGCTACTTCAACTGCACATGCTTCTGCTCCGGTGTTGGTTTTGACATCTTTTCCCTCCATTCCTTCTATTCCCTCCGCTGCTCCTCTTCCCTCTGTTCATCATACAGAGACAGGTTCTAGCAGCGGAAATATGTCAATGAGAAGTGTTACTTTGGAAGTTCCTGCCAATCATAGCCTCCTGAGGAAGACTGCCGAGCCGATGTTTGGCTCGAACCTCTCATTGGAGATATCGAGAAGAAGAAGATGGAGAGCCATAGCTGCTTAACTTTGATGAACGACGTAGTTCATTCTACTTTGAAGGTATTTCTACCAACAAGTTTTTTTTTTTTTTAAAAAATTATCTTCAATTTCTCATTTCCATGACTTACCTCTGTAGGCTAATCTTATTAGCATGGAACTAATGAGAAGAATTTCCTTACTGGAAAGAAAAGCTCGTGAGTCTGAAAAGTCTATCCACGAGGCTGAGGAAATAGCTAGGGGAGCCCAGCTTGAAGCAACCAACTAGAAGGAACAGTTCGAAAATGCTCAAGGAACTATAGAAGAGTTGCAAGAAGATAAAAACCTCCTAGAGCAGCAAAACCGTGGTTTAACTTCTGAGCTGGCAACAGTCAAAGCTTCTTCAAGCCAATTGAAAAGAGACAAAGAGCTTTTGGAATGCTCTTTATCAGAACAATTATCCAGAGCTAGTGAAGAAGTTAGAGAGCTGAAGGCACTTTTGGCTAAAAAGGAAGAATATGCAGGAGAGTTAGTGCAAAGCTTGACTCAAGCTCAGGCTGACTTACAGACTTCTTCTGTCGAGATTCAAGCCTTGAAGAGTTCTCATGCTTCTCTTGAAGCTTCCCTTGATTCCCATTTAGCTGAAAATCAAATTTTAAAAAACGATCTTGCTATGTGGGAAAAGGAATATGGACTTCTAGAGGAAAACTTTAACATAGAAGTGAGTTGGACTTTTCTGAATTCTCGTCGTGATGCTTTGACAGAAGCTGCTCAAGAGGGTTTTGACTTGCAGTCTGAACTGGCTAAAGTCATAGATACCATCGAGAAAAGCCAACAGTTTACTGATACTCCTTCTCCTGCCCTTGAAGTTCTTGAAAATGTTGCTATTCCAGCTTCAGAGGGTGAAACTTCTACAACCCAGTCTATGGAAGTTGAAGCTTCCGTGACAATCCCCTCAAGTTCAGCTGAAACCGTTCCTGTTGCTGCTTCTTCAGAAGTTGCCACCGTGCCTGTGGCTGAAAGTGAAATTAATATTGCAACTTCTGATGTACTAACCCCTTCAACTGGATGATGATTTTATCCCTTAGTTTTTAAGGGATTTTTTGGTGAAAGTCCCCAGTTATCATAATGGGGCAATTGTATAAACTTTTATTGACTAAGTTTCTACTTAGTTTTTTTTTAATTAGATCAAGAAATTTGTTAATACTTCAATGTGTTCTACTCTTGCCTTTTCTTTACTTATTTAGGACTTATAGAATAGATTAGCATTTTTATCCTTTGAAAATGCTTTATGATTTTCCCATGACTTATTGACATGAGGCTTATAAAAGAGGGCCCTTTTATTTTATCGACACTTAATGAAGAAGACGTCTCAACTTCATAATGGTGTTAAAATACGATAAAAGTAATAGGAAAACACACGTTTTGTATGAAACAACTTTTAACAAGTGTTTGACTGTTACATGTATTACAATACATCTACCACTTTTCTCGTAACTGTTTTTCTTGTAACAGATTTGTAAATAACATAAACTAAACAAGGTTTTTTTTATAACCTGTTTCAGTACATAGTCATGACCCTATCTTTACATGTTAAGAAGGGTTTGAGAGGTGACTTTGTTTATGAGTTTGAGAGATGACTCTGTTGTTCTCATGAATGCTGAAGACTTCGTAACTTCTTCTCAACACTTGCTTCAGTTTGGCCGACTTTTATTCGATACTCGTATCTGTTTCTTTGCACCTATCTGTGTATAATATGTAGTCCCCCAAGTGTTTGAGCGGTGAAGTATGAAGCCTCGAACACTTGTTTATTTCTTTTTACTTTGGCCCTTTTCCTGAAACAGAAAGATATACGGGACTCGACTATGTGATTATAGATGAAGACTGCCTAACTCGTGTGTATTTCCATCAGATTAATTGTAACCCTGGGCTAGGAATTTATGCATACTCCATTTTGCCTTGCAGGTTGTGACTCATCATTTGGCACGAGTTAGGATATTTAGCCTAGCATCTAAAATCGTTAGTAAAATATTAAAAAATCAAGAGAAGAATTTTTACATGATGATACCTGACCGTAGGTACTTTCTTAAAAGTAATATCTTTTTAAGTGGACAACATTCCAATGTGAGGGTAAAACTTTACCATCCATTGTTTCCAACTGGTATGCTCCTTTCCCCGCAATGCCACGAACTTTGTATGGTCCTTCCCATGTTGGACTTAGCTTTCCTGAGTTAACAGCTTTTGTAGATTGGAAAACCTTTTTAAGCACGAAGTCCCCAATTTTGAAAAATCTGAGGCGTGCTTTCCTGTTGTAATATCGTTCTATTACTTGCTTTTGTGCTGCCATCCTTATCAAAGCAGCCTCTCTTCTTCCTTCAAGTAAATCTAGGCTAACCCGCATCTCCTCATTATTAGATTCCTCCGTTGCCTGATCGTACCGTGTGCTTGGCTCACCTATTTCAACTGGTATTAAGGCTTCCGTACCATAAACCATCGAAAATGGTGTTTCTCCAGTGCCTGTTTTGGTCGTTGTACGATAAGCCCATAGTACTCCAGGTAACACCTCAGGCCAATTACCTTTTGAATCTTGTAACCTCTTTTTCAAGTTATTGATAATAACTTTGTTAGTTGATTCTGCTTGTCCATTCCCCACTGGATGATATGGCGTAGACGTTATTCTTTTGATCTGCCAACTTCGAAGAAATTCTGTAACTTGTGCCCCAATGAATTGTGGTCCATTGTCACATACGATCTCCTTTGGTACTCCAAAGCGGCATATTATATTGCGCCATAAGAAGTCTTTAACTTCTTTTTCTCGTACCTGTTTAAATGCCCCTGCTTCTACCCATTTAGTGAAATAATCTGTAAGTACGAGTAGAAATTTTACCTGACCTTTCGCTTGTGGAAGTGGACCTACGATATCCATTCCCCATTTCATAAAGGGCCAAGGGGTTAAAACAGTATGTAGTAACTCAGCTGGTCTGTGCATATTATTGCCGTACCTTTGACATTTATCACATTTGGACACGAAAATGGTTGCCTCTTCTTCCATCTTAGGCCAATAATATCCTGTGCGAATTAACGTTCTTACCAGTGACCGTCCTCCTGCGTGATTCCCACAATGTCCTTCATGTACTTCTCTCATGACATATTCGGTTTGAGAAGGGCCGAGACACCTTGCTAGTGGTCCGCCGAACATCTTTCGATAAAGATTACCTTGATATAAACAATATCGTGCAGCTCTTTTGCGAAGCGCGAAAGACTTTCCTTTGTCATTAGGCACGGTTCTGTGCTGTAAAAAGGCAACAATTTCATTTCTCCAATCCCATGTTAGATGATTAAAATTTACCTCGTTTTTGTCAGGTTCAAGAACAGAATGAAATAGATGTATGACTGAAGCATCTGTATTGTTTGCCACGTCTGCTGCGGATGCAAGGTTTGCTAAAGCATCTGCCTCTGCATTCTCATCTCTTGGGACTTGCACTACTTTCCAAGTTTGGAATTGCTTTACTAAATCCCGTACCTTTGCGAGGTATTCTTGCATTCGTGACTCTCTGGCTGTGTAAGTCCCCAGCATCTGATTAATCACGAGTTGAGAATCACTCTTGATTATAATCTATGTTATGCCGAGTTCTCGTGCCAATTCTAAACCTGCAATTACAGCTTCATATTCTGCTTCATTGTTAGTTATAGAATGGCATTTTATAGCCTGTCTAATGGTCTCCCCCGCAGGTGGTACGAGGACTATTCCTAAGCCTGCCCCTTTTACATTAGATGAACCGTCAGTGTTTAAAACCCAAGTCCCCGGGTTCGCACCATTAAAAACTAATAATTCTTTCTCTGCTTCTAAATGCATCTCCTGGCTAAAATCAGCCACGATATCAGCTTGTACTTGAGACTTTATAGCGGTCCTGGGTTGATAAATAACTTCATATTCACTTAGTTCTATAGCCCATTTCGCTAATCTTCCTGAAAGCTCATGTTTATGCAAAATATTTCGAAGCGGAAAAGTAGTAACTACAACAATGGGATGACATTGAAAATAAGGTCTTAACTTTCTAGATGCCATGACCAAAGCTAATGCTAATTTTTCTAACTGTGGGTATCGTGTATCAGCTTCCAATAAAGACTTACTTACGTAATAAATAGGAGATTGTTTACCTTGGTCCTCGCGGTCTAAAACAGCACTTACCGCGACTTCAGATACGGCCAGATAAATGAGAAGTTTTTCCCCTACCTTCGGTTTTGCCAACAACGGTGGTTTTGACAAATAAGTTTTCAAATTTCTAAGGGCTTGCTGACAATCTTCATTCCATTCAAAATGATCTTGCTTTTTAAGTGCAGAGAAAAACTTAAAACACCTTTCTGAGGATTTGGAAATAAATCTCCCCAAAGCTGCAATTCTTCCCGTTAATCGTTGTACTTCCTTTTTATTAGTAAGGATATCCGGGATTTCTTCTATTGCTTTGATCTGAGAAGGATTCACCTCAATACCACGGTTAGAAACAAGAAAACCCAAAAACTTACCTGATGCAACTCCAAATGCACATTTTTCTGGGTTGAGTTTCATGTTAAATTTTCGCAAAATTTCAAAAGTAATAGATAGATGAGAAATATGATCATGAGATTGCTGGGTTTTGACGAGCATATCGTCTATATATACCTCCATTGTTTTCCCTAAATGTTCTTGGAACATTTTGGTGACCAACCTTTGATAGGTTGCCCCAGCATTTTTGAGACCAAAGGGCATTACTTTATAACAATAAGTCCCCCTGTCTGTGATGAAAGAAGTTTTTTCTTCATCACCAGGATCCATTTTGATTTGATTATATCCTGAGTATGCATCTAAAAAACTTAAAAGTTCATGACCTGCGGTCGCATCAAATTAGTTGATCTATATGTGGTAAGGGAAAGGAATCTTTTGGACATGCTTTATTTAAATCAGTATAATCTACACAAACACGCCACTTACCATTTTTCTTAGGTACAACCACCGTATTAGCTAACCAAGTTGGATATTTTACCTCACGGATTGATCCGATTTTTAATAATTTTTGGACTTCATCCTGAATCACCTGGTTCTTGAAAGCACCTTGTTTCCGTTTCTTTTGCTTTACTGGTGTGAAAGAAGGGTCCTCGTTGAGTTTGTGAGTCATCACATTTGGAGGTATCCCTGTCATATCAGCGTGGGACCAAGCAAAGCAATCTAAGTTAGCTTTTAAAAATTCGATTATCATACCTCGCATGTTCGTGTCTAAATTAGTTCCGATATAAACCTTCCGTTCAGGCTGTTGATCAAATAACGTCACTACATCAAGCTCTTCAATCGTTGTTTTGATGCTTTCGTTCTCTTCAGGTTCTTGAATTGTGTCAGGCCTTGAGTCCAAATCTGTTTTGTCTTGTTCAGTTGAAGTTTGATCTTTTTTACTTTCAACTGTTTCCTGTAATTGCTATTTTGCTTTATTTACGACGCTCGTACTTGTTACAGTGTTGACATTTCTGGCCATCTGCTGATCCCCACGAATTTGACAAATTCCCCATGGTGATGGGAATTTGATAACTTGATGCAGGGTTGATGGGACAGCATCCATATCGTGTATCCATGGCCTTCCCATGATCATATTGTAGGCCATTTCCATATCAACTACCTGAAATTTAGTTTCCTTCACAACACCCATAGCAAAAGTTGTTAGTATTACCTCACCTTTTGTTACTACACTTGAGTTGTCGAAACCTGACAAGGTGTGCGCCTTGGGTAACATTTTGTCTTCAGCTTGCATTTCCCGCAGTACCCTTAGTAATATAATATTTACAGAACTTCCTGGATCAATCAAAACTCGCTTTACATTAGTATCATATACAAGTAAAGATATTACCAGTGCATCATTATGTGGAGTTGTCACTCCTTCGTTATCTGCGTCATCGAACGAAATGCTTTCATTGTCAAGGACCTGCCGCACCCGTTTCCCGTGTGTAATCGTTACCTTAGAAACCTTGTTGGAAGCTGTGTAAGTTATGCCATGAATATCTTCTCCCCCGCTTATGACATTCACTGTCCTCTTGGGTGAAGGAGGTTGTGGTGGTTCTTGTCTGTTTTTCATATAAGCTTGTTTTCCTTTCTCACTAAATAATTCAGTGATATATCCTTGCTTTAATAAATGATCTACTTCACTTTGCAGGAATCTGCATTCTGAAGTTTTGTGCCCGTGATCGTTGTGAAATTCGCGCCAATGATCCGGATTGCGTCTACTTGGGTTTGACCGCATTTCTTTCGGCCACCGTACCTTATCTCCCATGCTTCTTAAAACTGCTACGAGCTCGGAGGTAGAAACGTTGAAATTATATCCACCGAATCGTGCCTTTAAACTCCTATCATCATCACGTGATTCTTGTCTATTCCGATCATTCCTGAACTTTGAAGAAGAGCTAGAATCCTGGTTCCTTGACTTTTGATCGTATTGTTGGTTATCTTGCTTCGACCGTGGGTCCTTTCCTGCGGGTCCCATATATGGATCGTACCTGTTTTTACCTGATCTTTTTTCGGAATCTGACCTTCGGGTACCGCCCCTTTCTTCATGATGGAGCTTAGGTACGGTATCTTCTTCGATTCGCAGCTTCGTGCTATACCTATTGTAAACATCATTCCATGTGGTTGCAGGAAATTCTCGAAGACTTTCTTTGAGTCGTCTCGTGGCTTCAGAACTTTTGTCATTTAAATTACTTGCAAAAGCTATAGCAGCCCAATTGTCAGGCACACGAGGTAGAGTCATTCTTTCACGTTGGAACCTATCAACGAAGTTTCTAAGCAACTCCGAATCCCCTTGTTTGATTTTGAAGATATCTTCCATCCTTTTCTCAACTTTTTGTGCTCCCGAATGTGCTTTAATAAAAGAATCTGCAAGCTCAGCAAAAGAATTAATAGAATTTTCAGATAAAAGAGAATACCAGGTTAATGCACCCTTGGTGAGTGTTTCTCCAAATTTCTTGACCAATACTGATTCAATTTCTTGTTTGGTCAAGTCGTTGCCTTTCACGCCGGTTGTAAATGCAGTCACGTGGTCACGTGGGTCTGTAGTACCATCATATTTCGGGATGTCAGGCATTTTGAATTTTTTCGGAATTGGAAGGGGAGCAGCACTAGGCTTCCATGGTTGTTGTGAGTATTTGTCCATGTCTACTCCTTTTATTATAGGTGGAACTCCAGGGATTTGCTCTATTCGCTCATTTTGTTCCTTCAGCTGTTTCTGCAAGGTTAGTACTAAATTTTGCAAATATGAATTATTTAAATTACCTGGTCCCCCTTCTTGTGGTTCACTGGGGGTTGCTCCGTTTCCAGAATTATCAAGACCAGAACGGGGGTTCTCCAATGTATTATTATTAGGAGTCGGCGTAGGTGGCGCAGCAGGCAATCGACTAACAAGTGCCTGAAGAGCTTTGCCGACTTGTGCATCGATTAGCTTTTGCAAAGCTTCAGTTGTAACTCCTTCAAAATGTTCAGATTGCTCTTGTTGATCAGCACGGGATTCAGTAACAGGAGTGCCTTCACGAGATTGACGTGGTGAATTTAAAGGAGAGGGAACCACGGTATCTTGATTTTGATGTATTTGATTTTCATGGCTTCCCAATGTGTTGTTACTGTTGTTGTCGACGTTATTGTTTGACATGGTGACGATAATAGATAAGATATAGTTTAAAAGGAAAGATTATCAGATTCCCGGTAACGGAACCAATTTGTTTAACCAAAAATATGAGTCCTTGGTCAAAGCTAAAAGAGAAATTCAGGTTACTGATAATCAGGAGACAAAAATAAAATACTTTTGAGAACAATGGCAGAAGGTAAATAGATAAGTATTTCAATGAATTCTCACTAGTATTCCGTGTCCTTACAAATGATGATCCTTCTTCCTTTTATAGATCATTCTAGGTAAAGGAATAAAGCCTCAGCTTTAATGATATAATCATGAGCAATAAATGACATTAAATAGGCCGTTACACAATCATTCCTATTAAATACCAACTTTATAACGTATCAGACATTTAATAATGAATTTGGGCTCCTTTCTGTCATCTGAATCCTTGCTTTCAATGCCTTCTAATCCGTTGGCTGCAAATAATTTAAATTGGTACGAGACTCGTATCTATACGTCGTCTCGTGCTTATTTAAATTCTTCTTCCCGTGGCTGTTTTCACCGTGCCTCTTAGTCAATTGCTGTTCTTTGACCATTCAACTAATCCACGTGTCATGCCACATCATTTTTAATATAAATTCAGTTTTTTTCCCAATACACATGTAAAGCTCACTTATCATATACTATTTTAAGCTGGAAAACTCTCTCCAGATCTTTCCTGTTCATTTTCAAAGCACTATAGAAATATGTAGTTTCTTTTGGTTAAGAAAAAGAAAGTAGAATTTGAATATGTTATTTTTACCTTTTTTTTTTGTAAAAGAAATACTTTCCAAATGTTATATGTAGTTTCACGCTTTATCAAGCATATCTGCGTTATGTTCCATTGGGTATGGAATCCTTTGGTTTTCTATCAGTGGCCAGTACTGCCTCTCTTTTGTTTCCGGACATTGCTCAACTACTTGTGTATTTCTTCTGCCTTGTTCTACCCAAACACACTACGTATCACGATAATTTTTTCGTTGGTTGTAGTTTGTTGTTTAGATCATTTGAGTATTTAGGTCCATTTCTCAACGTTTTTTATTTACTTTGTCTCTTTTAGTTCAATGAATATTTCTTTTTAGTTATTTTGCAACTCTTCTATGTTGGAGTGCTAGTCATACTGCATCTCAAAAAAAAAAATTAATTCTAGCCCATTCCCAATTGACATATAGGCTAGCCATCTCTTATAAAGTAGATATAAAAAATAATTCACAAATGTATTGGAATGCTTTAGGTGTGTATTATTAAATAAACTATCGTGATTGTGTACACGTTCACGTGACATGATTACGATTACCAAAATGAATCGAGGTATGCGTTCGCGCAACTTCGACCAAACTTTCTTAATAATAACAAAGCGTTATTAATTGTGGACACGTTCGCGTGACATGATTTTTAACGCGCCAAACAAATGGGTACACGTACGTGTGACCTGTTTCTAGATAATTTCTTAATTAAAAAAGGCAAATGCACATAGGTTCTAAAATAAGTAATTAGACAATTTGATTAAGCCAAGTATGACCAAAGTGACCGTGCTAAAATTACAGAACTCGGGAGTGCCCAACACCTTCTCCCGGGTTAACAGAATTCCTTACCCGGATTTCTGTGTTTGCGGACCATAAATAAGAGTCAACTTCCTCGATTCGGGATTTTAAACCGGTGACTTGGGACACCATAAATTATCCCAAGTGGCGTCTCTGAATTTTGATAAAAAATAATCCCGTTTCGATTGTCACTTTAAGTTGGGAAAAACTCCCTTATACCCTATACGGGGTGTAGGTAAAAAGGAGATGTGACAATCGCAGTTCCGCCTTCTCCTTCCTTATCTTCCTCTTAGTACATTTGTTGGATATTCTCAGACTATGTAGTCTTGTTTATTTCGAACAGTTGTAGTATTTTGCTCATGACATAGTGACACCCGAGGTTGGGCTTGTATTTCTTTCCGCTGGTTTTGATTTCTACTTTTATCTTATTGGATTTCTTTTAAAAATATGATTTTCTTAAGTTTTCAATTGAAAAATGGAGTGATCGGAAATAAGTGGCTGGCCTAGTTTCACGATAGGCGCTATCACGACCGGGTCAGTTTTTGGGGTGTGACATGTTGGTATCAGAGCCTAGGTTACATAGGTCTTACGAGTCATGAGCAGGTTTAGTAGAGTCTCGCAAATAGGTACAGAGGCGTCTGTACTTATCCTCGGGAGGCTGCAGAACCTTTAGGAAAAACTTCACATTTTTGAATTCTTGTCGTGCTAATCTATTGACTCTGGTAACTTAACTTCTGTTATTCTATTCTCTCACAGATGGTGAGGACACGTGATATCGGTCAGGACAGATGGCCTTCCAGTACCACTAGTTAGGGCTACTAGAGGCCGAAGATGCGGTCGAGGTCATCGTAGGGGCATGGGTGTAGCATGTACAACAGCTAAGGCAGCACCTGCAGATCCACCCGCTGCCCCAATTCATGATCAGGCTCCAGCGGGGGATGCTCCAGCAGCACCAGCTCAGGCATCAACTGTGCCTATTGTTATTCCAGGTCTCCAGCAGACCTTGGCTCAGATTCTGACTGTGTGCACCGGTCTTGCTCAGCCAGTCGCAGTTTCTACGACAATAACTACTTCTCAGGCCGGGAGAGGCACTCAGACTCCTGCAGCCCATACACCCGAGCAGGTTGTTCAGAGACTCTAGACATCGGAGGCACCACCCACCCAGCCAGTTGCACCTGCTCAGGATTTTGTGGTTCCAGTTATGCCTGACGATGAGCAACGTCGATTGAAGAGGTTTGGTAGACTTCAGCCTCCGACTTTCAGTGGCGTAGAAGGCGAGGATGCCCAGGGTTTCTTGGATAAGTGTCAGATGATGTTGCGTACAACAGGTATTCTGGAGACTAGTAGGGTCTCATTTACTACTTTTCCATTTTCTGGAGCTGCCTTCACTTGGTGGGAGGCTTATGAGAGGCGTAGGCCTATTGGTGCACCGCCCCTTACTTGGCATCAGTTCTCCATTCTTTTCCTAGAGAAGTATGTACCACATTCCCGTAGAGAGAAGCTGCACAAGCAGTTCGAACAACTACGTCAGGGGGTTATGACCGTGTCGCAGTATGAGATGAGATTCTCCGAGTTGGCCCGTCATGCTATCTAGCTAGTTCCCACGAATAGGGAGAGGATGAAGAGGTTTGTTGATGGCCTCAATTATTAGCTACAAAGTTTTTGACCATAGAGAGAGAGTATTTGTTGCTCAATTTGAGGAGGTGGTTGACATTGCTATAGAGATAGAGTCAGTTTGCCGCTAGGAGCGAGACGAAAGGGAGGCCAAGAGGTTTCGAGGATCTAGTACCTTTAGTGGTGTCCCTTCAGGAGGTCAGCCTCAGCACTAGAAGCCGTCCATTCAGACATCCTCAGCCATCCCGTTCAGGTCACCGTGATGGTTCATCTGGCCATGGTTCTCACATTTCACATCAGGGTCACTCGTCTTTCAGTGCCCTTCTAGCTCAGAGTTCGACTCAGGCACCATCAGTTCAGGGCTCATCTATGCTTGGTTCTTCTAGTGGAATCCCGGTACGTGGGGCTCCCTTCAGTCCCCACCACCATTTGCCGGAAGAAGTTGCTTCGAGTGTGGAGATTTTGGTCATATTAAGAGGTTTTGTCCCCGTCTTATGGGAGGTTCATCCCAGCAGAAGAGTCAGCCTTCGGCTTTAGCACCGGTTACTTCCCCACCCGCTTAGTCAGCCCGGGTGGAGGTCAGTCAACTAGGGGCCGCCCTAGAGGGGGAGGTCAATCAGGTTGTGGTGGTCAGGCCCGTTTCTATGCCCTCCCAGCCAAACCAGATACTATTGCTTTAGATGCTGTGATTACAGGTATTGTCTCAGTCTTCCACAGAGATGCCTCTATATTATTTGATCCTGGTTCCACTTTTTCATATGTGTCATCATATTTTGCCCATTATTTGTATACGCCCCGCGAGTCTCTTATTTCATGTTTTCATGTATCTACTCTGATGGGCGATACTATTATTGTGGATCGTGTATACCAGTCGTGTGTAGCAACTATTCAGGGTTTGGATACCCGAGTAGATCTCTTGTTTCTTAGTATGGTTGATTTTGATGTGATATTGGGCATGGATTGGTTATCACCATACCGTGCTATTTTGGACTGTCATGCTAAGATAGTAAAATTGGCTATGCCGGGGTTGCCACGGATTGAGTGGCGAGGTTCGACTGATTATGTACCCAGTAGAGTGATTTCATTTTTGAAGGCCCAACGGATGGTTGGGAGGGGTTGTCTTTCTTATATGGCCTTAGTAAGGGATATTAGTGTAGAGACTCCTACCATTGATTCAGTTCCGTTAGTGAAGGACTTTTCGGATGTGTTTCCTGCAGACCTGTCGGGCATGCCACCGAACAGGTATATTGATTTTGGTATTGATCTGGTGTCGAGCACTCAACCTATTTCTATTCCACCGTATCGTATGGCACTGGCGGAGTTGAAGGAGCAACTTCGAAAACTCCTTGATAAGGGGTTTATTCGGCCTAGTGTGTCGCCGTGGGGTGTACCTATTCTATTTATGAAGAAGAAGGATGGCACTATGAGGATGTGCATCGATTACAAGCAGTTGAACAAGGTCACAATCAAGAACAAGTATCCTTTGCCTCGTATTGATGATTTATTTGACCAGCTTCAGGGAGCGAGGGTGTTCTCCAAGATTGATCTCCGTTCAATGTATCACCAGTTGAAAATTAAGGACTCAGACATTCTTAAGATAGATTTCATGACCCGATATGGTCATTATGAGTTCCTTGTAATGTCTTTTGGGCTGACCAATGCCCCAACATTGTTCATGCATTTGATGAACAAATCTCGACTCATTTGTCATTGTATTCATTGATGATATTCTGGTGTACTCGCATAGTCAGAAGGAGCACGCAGAGCATTTGAGATATGTGTTGCAGAGATTGAGGGAGAAGAAGCTCTATGCAAAGTTCTCTAAGTGTGAGTTTCGGCTCAGTTCAGTGGCTTTCTTGGGGCACGTGTTGTCCAGTGAGGATATTCAGGTTGATCCGAAGAAGATAGAGGCGGTTCAGAGTTGTCCCAGACTGTCCTTAGCCATAGAGATTTGCAGCTTTCTTGGTTTGGAAGGTTATTACCGCTGGTTCGTTCAGGCATTTTCATCTGTAGCATCACCCTTTACCAAGTTGACTCAAAAGGGTGCTCCATTCATATGGTCGGATGAGTGCGAGGTGAGCTTTTAGAAGCTCATGACTACCTTGACCACAACTCCAGTGTTAGATTTGCCATTAGCTTCAGGTTCTTATACTATGTATTATGATGCTTCGAGAGTTGGTATTGGGTGTGTTTTGATGTATGAGGGTAAAGTGATTGCATATGCTTCTCATCAGTTGAAGCCCTATAAGAAGAACTACCCTATTCATGATTTGGAGTTGGCTTCCATTATTCATGCGTTGAAGATTTGGAGGCATTATCTCTATGGTGTGTCTTGTGAGGTGTTTACATCTCAATTTGAGGCAGCGGAGATGGTTGGAGCTGCTAAAGGATTATGATATCACTATCTTGTACCATCCAGGAAAAGCCAATGTGGTGGCCGATGCCTTTAGTAGGAAGGCGATAAGTATGGGGAGTTTGGAGTAAATTCTTATTGGGGAGAGATCTCTTATAGTTGATGTTCAGGTCTTGGCCAATCGGTTCATGAGGTTAGATGGGCTTTGGGAGCTGATTCTAGAGGAGACCCATAGCTCGCGGTATTCCATCCATCCGAGTGATGCGAAGATGTACCAGGATTTGAGACAACATTACTGGTGGAGAAGAATGAAGAAGGATATTGTGGGATTTGTAGCTCGATGTCTCAATTGTCAGCAGGTGAAATATGAGCATCATAGACCGGGTGACTTGCTTCAGCAGATAGATATTCTAGAGTGGAAGTGGGAGCGGATCACCATGGACTTTGTAGTTGGACTCCCACGGGCTTTGAAGAAGTTCGATGCTATTTGGGTGATTGTGGATAGCTGACCAAGTCCGCACACTTTATTCCAGTGTGTACTACCTATTCTTCAGAGCGGTTGGTAGAGATCTATATCCGAGAGATTGTTCGCTTGCATGGTGTCCTAGTTTCCGTATTTAATTTACTTTACAATTTTGGAGGATCATACAACGAGAGTCGGCTACTCAGGTTGAGTTAAGCACAACTTTTAACCCTCAGATAGACGGTCAATCCAAGCGCACTATTCAGATATTGGAGGATATGTTGCGCGCTTGTGTCATCAATTTTGAAGGGTCATGAGATTAGTTTCTACCGGTCATGGAGTTTGCATATAACAACAATTATCAGTCGAGTATTTAGATGGCTCCATTTGAGGCTTTATATGGGAGACAATGTAGATCTCCAGTTGGTTGTTTTGAGCCATGTGAGGCTAGGATTTTGAGTACAGACTTGGCGTAGGATGCTTTGGACAAGGTAAAGGTGATTCAGGAGCAGCTTCAGATAGCGTAGTTAAGAAAAAAGAGTTATGCTGACAGGAAGGTCCGTGATGTGTCTTACATGGTTGGGGAGAAGGTTCTACTGAAGGTCTCACCCATGAAGGGTTTTATGAGATTTTGGAAGAAGGGAAAATTGATTCCTCGGTTCATTGGGCCTTTTGAGGTACTTTGGAGGATTGGGGAGGTGACTTATGAGCTTGCGTTTCCACCCAGATTGTTGAGTATGCATCCGGTATTTCATTTTTCTATGCTCCGAAAGTATATTGGCAATCCGTCTCATGTTTTGGATTTCAGCACGGTTCAGTTGGATGGTTATTTGACTTATGATATGGAGTCAGTGGCTATTTTGGATTGTCAGATTCGAAAGTTGAGATCAAAGGATATAACTTTACTGAAAGTGCAGTGGAGAGGTCAGACCGTGGAGGAGGCTACCTGGGAAACCAAGCGGGAGATGCAGAGCAGATATCCTCACCTATTTGAGGCTTCAGGTATGTTTTTTGACTCGTTCGAGGACGAATGTTTGTTTAAGAGGGGGAGGATGTAACGACCCGACCGATCGTTTCATGAGTTACCGCTCTGTTTCCTTATTTCTGTTTCTTTACGTGTTTTTCAGTTGTATTGTGTGGTATTGGGTTGGTTGGTTCGGGTTCAGAATGATTTTGTAGAGGAATGAGACACTTAGTCTCTTAAGTATGCCATTTAGTTGGAAAAGTCAACCAAAAGTTGACGTAAGAGTAAACGATCTCAGAAGTCGGTTTTTATGATTCAGATAGCTTCCTGAGGTGATTTGGGACTTAGGAGCGTGATCAGAATGTATTATGGAGGTTAGTGATAGATTTAGGCTTGAATTGGCAAAATTAGAATTTCAGCGCTTTCCAGTTGGTAGTGGAAATTTTGATATCAGGGTAGGAATGGAATTCCGAAAGTTGGAGCAGGTCCGTTGTGTCATTTGGGAGCTGTGTGCAAAATTTTAGGTCATTCGGAGGAGGTTTGATATACTTTTTGATCGTTTGTAGAATTTAGGAGTTTTGGAATGCTTAGGCTTGAATCCGAGGGTGGTTTGGTGTTTTGGTGTTGTTTTGATTGTTTCGAGGATTGGTATAAGTTTGAATATTGGTATATGACTTGTTCGTACTTTTAGTTGAGGTCCTGGGGGCTTCGGGATGATTTCGGATGGTTATCGGGAAGTTTGAGAGTTGGAGTTTGCAGCTAAAGCTGCTGAGTTCCTGTCATAACCGCACCTGCGGTTAGGGGACCGCAGGTGCGATGATCGCAGAAGCAAGAATCAGCTGCAGATACGACCACAAGTGAAAAAGGCATAAGTCACAGGTTTGGAGGAAAGAACGCACCTGCGCGATCGCAGGTGCAGATATTGCGTCGCAGGTGCGGTTAGGGAATTTAAATGAAAAACCGCAGAAGCGGTCCCGCATGTGCGTGAAATGGACCGTAGGTGCGGTATCGCTGGACATTTTGGGATTCAAGGGAATTTTGTGTAGGTAATACTTTTGGAACTAAAACTTGTTTTTATGGTGATATTTTGCTGATTAGGCATGGAATTTGTGGAAATTAGTGGTTAAAAATTGAGGGTTTAGGGTTTGGAATTGGACACTTTGATTTAAGAATTTGAGGGGTTGTTTGTGGTCAGATTTTGGTGTATTGTGTATGTATGAAATCGTGAGAGTGTAAGGATTCTAGTTTTGTGAATTTTATAAGAATCCAAGACGTGGGCCCGGGGGTCGAGTTTGACCAATTTCGGGATTTGTGATGTAATTTGATTTTTTTCGCATAGGCTTTGTTCCCTTAGCATATATTGATGTTATGGTTCTGATTTTGGTTAGATTCGGGACAATTGGAGGCTAATCGAGAGGCAAGGGCGTCGCGGGCTAGAGTTTGGCTTGGCTTGAGGTAAGTAACGCTTCCAAACTTGGTTCTGAGGGTTCGAAACCCCGAACTATGTGTTCTATGATTACTATTTAGGTGACACAAATGCCAAGTGACAGGCGTGTGGGCATGCACCGTGAGAATTGCGGCCTGGGTCATTCCATGGCACCGCTTAGTGGCTCTTTCATGGTAATATCGGTTTTGTAATTATGTGATTAAGTTAATAAGCTGCAAATCATGCTAATTATCATGTTAAGGCTTCACGCCAACACTATTGAGACCCGAGAGGTCGTTTCTTTCTGTCGTGTCATTAGCTTCATTAATATTCTGTACTCAATCCTGTTCATGCATATTATATCATTCCTTAGTCTCGATTATTACTATTTGACATATCATATCATTGTTCGGGCTAGTATCATGACATTTTTGAGCCCGTGTGTGTGAGACTGGAGAGTAATGACTGAGTGAGGCCGAGATTCTAACACTGAGTGACAATATGGGATCGGCTTGCATGCCACAACGAGATAGTGATCATGCCTTCGTTGGCTTGATATAGCGCTTGGGCTAAGAGAAGCCCCTCTGGAGTCTTTGCACCCCCAATGAGAGCAGTTGGTGATATTGAGGGATGGATCTTCCCTGGACATGGATCTTGTCCGAAGTATTGGTATCTGGAGATGAATCTTCTCCAAAGGGCTGGAATGGCCTTCCTCGGTACTAGATGACTACGGTCAGTGCTATATATATTTCGGGATGGATCTTCCCTGGGCTGGATGACCATATATATTACCGAGTGGTTGAGCACTTGTGAGTGGAGGTATACAGGACATGGATCATGCTATCTGTGCATTGGTATTAGGGATTTCTTGAGCTTTATACTCCGTACTAGTCATATTGTATTTACTTACCGCTGAGCTTCTACTTGAATTGTAAGCATGTCTACTTTTCCGTACAGTTATTTGCATATCTCTTGAGGTTTGGTTCGTCACTACCTGTCAGTCCATAGTTTGGACATGTTACTTACTGAGTTGGTGTACTCACGTTACCCCCTGCACCTTGTGTGCAGATCCAGGTGTTTCGGGTCACGGTAGCGGCTGTTGATCATATCAGTTGGAGTCCTTTTCCTTGGAGATTGTGAGGTAGCTGCTTGGCGATCACAGTTCCGCCTTCTCCTTCCTTATCTTCCTCTTAGTACATTTGTTGGATATTCTCAGTGCGAATGTGATACTTACAATGCGAATGAGATACTTACAATGCAAATGCGATGCTTCCACTTTCCATACTATGCGAATGCGAGACCTCTAGTGCGAACGCGAAGAACAAATTCCACTGGACCCCAAATCCTTATACGTGAACGCGGACAGCCTTATGCGAACGCGAAGCACAAGCTCCCAGCCTTATGCATTCGCGAGGCCACCTATGCGAACGCGAAGGTCTAAATCCTGGCCTTCCAAATTCCTTCTACGAGATCGCGATATACCCCACGCGATCGCGAAGTCTTAAATGTCTGCAACATCTGAACTGTTTTTCTGCAACATTCCAACTCCAAAAATAGCCCGATTGGCCACCCGAAACTCACCCGAGGCCCCCGAACCTCAACCAAAAGCACCAACACATCAACTCCACGTCCGAGCCTTAGAATAGAACAAGACATTTGAATTCTAGCGCACTAGCCTTAGCTAGACTCCTGCTTCAAGTGCTGATTTGAATTTCTTAGTTGAAGGAGTGAGAATAGGCCTAAGGGAATAATCAATCCTGGGGTTCCTTTTGTCTCACCATTGGCTTCATTGGGATCATTTTCTAAGTATAGGAAGCAGAGAGGTTGCTAGTAGGTTTTTCTAAGTCCCTCCGTATTAAAACTTGTTCCAATTATCAAAACACCTCAAACAACACCAATTCCACTAATTCACATCGAATTCAAGCCTAAGTTTTCTAAAAACTTCCGAAACACGCTTTTGATAAAAAAACTCAAGCAAACCACGTCCGAATGACCTGAAATTTTACAAACACATCCAAAATAACATAACCAAGCTACTACAACTCTCGGAATTCCATTCCGACCCCCGGATCAAAATCTCACCTAATAACCGGAAATCGCCAAAATACTAACTTCGCCAATTCAAACCTAATTCTACTCCGGACCTCCAAAACCAATTCTGATCACACTCCTAAGTCATAAATCACCTCCCGAAGCTAACCGAACCATCAGAACTCACATACAAGCCCTCTAACACATAAGTCAACGTCCGGTTGACTTTTTTCAACTTAAACCTTCTTAAAAGAGACTAAGTATCTCATTTCTTACCAAATCCACTCCGAATGCAAACTAACTAACTCGATCACATAAAACACGGATAACGAAGCATAAAGAAGCAGAAATGGGGGAAATGAAGTATTAACTCATAAGATGACTGGCTGTGTTGTCACATCCTCCCCAACTTAAACAAACGTTCGTCCACGAACGAGTCAAGAAACATACCTGAAGTCTCAAATAGGTGAGGATATCTGCTCCGCATATCCCGCTCGATCTCCTAGGTAGCCTCCTCCACGGGCTGACCTCTCTAGTGCACTTTTACTGATTCTATATCCTTTGACCTCAACTTCCGAACCTGACGACCCAAAATAGCTACTGGCTCTACATCATAGGTCAAATCATCATCCAACTGAACCGTGCTGAAGTCCAAAACATGAGATGGATCTCCAATATACTTCCGGAGCATAGAAACATGAAATACCGGATGCACACTAGACAAGCTGGGTGGCAAAGCCAGCTCATAATCCATCTCCCCAATCCTCCGAAGCACCTTAAAAGCCCAATGAACCGCGGACTCAACTTCCCCTTCTTCCCAAATCTCATAACAACCTTCATGGGAGAAACCTTCAGCAAGACCTTCTCACTAACCATGTAGGACACATGAATCACCTTCACCTTCTCTAAGGCATCCTGAACCAAATCTGTCCCAATAGCCTAGCCTCGCCGAGCTCAAACCAACCAACTGGAGATCTACACCGCCTCCCATACAAAGCCTCATACGGAGTCATCTGAATACTCGACTGGTAGCTGTTGTTGTAATCAAACTCTCCAAGTGGTAGAAACTCATCCCATGATCCCCCAAAATCAATAACACAAGCATGCAACATGTCCTCCAATATCTGAATAGTACGCTCGGACTGCCCGTTCGTCTGAGGATGAAATGCTGTGCTCAACTCCACCTGAGTACCCAACTCTCTCTGCATAGCTCTCCAAAACTGTGAAGTAAACTGAGTACCTCTATCTGAGATGATGGAAACCAGAACACCATGCAACCGAACAATCTCCCGGATATAAATCCCTGCCAACCGCTCTAAAGAATAGGTAGTACACACAGGAATGAAGTGCACAAACTTGGTTAGCCAGTCCACAATCACCCAAATAGCATTGACCTTCTTCAAAGTCCGTGGAAGTCCAACAACAAAGTCCGCAGTAATCCTCTCCCACTTCCACTCAAGTATAACCATCTACTGAAGCAAACCACCCGGTCTCTGATGCTCATATTTTACCTGCTGACAGTTGAGACACCGAGCTACAGATCCCACAATATTTCTTCATTCTTCTCCACCAATATTGCTGCCTCAAATCCTGATACATCTTCGCGGCACTCGGATGAATAGAATACCGCGAGCTATGGGCTTCCTCCAGAATCAACTTTCTAAGCCCATCCACATTAGGCACACAAATCCGGTCCTACATCCTCAACACCCCATCATCATCGATGGTCACATCACTAGCATCATCATGCTGAACTCTGTCCTTAAGGACAAGCAAATGCAGATCATCATACTGGCGCTCTCTAATGCGTTTATATAAGAAAGACCAAGAAACCACACACGCCAACACCCGGTTGGGCTCTGAAATATCCACCTCACGAACCGATTGGCCAAGGCCTGAACATCAACTGCAAGGGGTCTCTCCCCAACTAGAATGAATGCCAAACTCCCCATACTCACCGCTTTCCGGCTCAAAGCATCGGCCACTACATTGGCCTTCCCCGGATGATACAATATGGTGATATCATAATCCTTAAGCAACTCCAACCATCTCCGCTGCCTCAAATTAAGATCTTTTTGCTTGAACAAATGCTGAAGACTGCGATGATCAATGAATACCTCACAAGATACACCATACAAATAATGCCTCCAAATCTTCAATGCATGAACTATAGTAGCCAACTCCAAATTATGAATGGGGTAGTTCTTCTCATAGGGCTTCAACTGACGAGAAGCATACATAATAACTCTACCCTCCTTCATTAATATATAACCAATCCCAACTCTCGAAGCATCATAATACACGGTATATGAACATGAAGCTGATGGCAAAACCAATACTGGAGCTATGGTCAAAGCTGTCTTGAGCATCTGAAAGCTCTCCTCACACTTGTCCGACCATACAAATAGAACACTCTTCTGAGTCAACTTGGTCAAGGGCGATGCAATGGATGAGAATCCCTGAACAAACTAGCGATAATAGCCTGCCAAACCAAGAAAGCTACGAATCTCTGTGGCTGAGGACGATCTAGGCCAACTCTGAACCGCCTCTATCTTCTTTGGATCAACCTGAATACCCTCACTGGACACCATGTGCCCCAAGAAAGCCACTGAACCGAGCCAAAACTCACACATGGAGAATTTTGCATAAAACTTCTCCTCTCTCAATCTCTGCAATACAACTCTTAAATGCTCCGCATGCTCCTCCTGGATATGTGAGTACACCAGAATATCGTTAATGAATACTATAACGAACGAATCTAGATAAGGCCGAAATACATTGTTCATCAAATACATGAATGCCGCTAGGGCATTTGTCAGCCCGAAAGACATGACAAGAAACTCATAATGACCATATCTGGTCTTGAAAGCAGTCTTAAGAATATCTGAATCCCTGATCTTCAACTGGTGATAACCCGAACGAAGATCAATATTGGAGAACACCCTCGCTCCCTGAAGCTGGTCAAATAAATCATCAATGCGAGATACTGGATACTTGTTCTTAATTGTTACCTTGTTCAATTGCCTATAATCGATGCACATTATCATTGTGCCATCCTTCTTCTTCACAAACTGAACCGGCGCACCCCAAGGCGACACACTAGGCCGAATGAACCCCTTATCTAGGAGTTCCTGAAGCTGCTCCTTTAATTCTTTCAACTCTGCTGGTGCCATATGATAAGGTGGAATAGAAATAGTCTACGTGCCCGGCACCAGGTCAATACCAAAATCAATATCCCTATCCGGTGGCATGCCCGGCAGGTCTGTAGGAAAAACATCGGGAAAATCCCTCACAACTGGGATAGAATCAATGCTAGGAGTCTCAGCTCCAACATCCCTCACAAATGCTAGATATGAAAGGCAACCCTTCCCAACCATACGTTAGGCCTTCAAGAAAGAGATCACTCTACTAGGAACATAATCAGTCACACCACGCCACTCGATCCGCGGTACACCCGGCTTAGCCAAAGTGACTATCTTAGCATGACAGTGTAGAATAGCACGACATGTAGATAACCAATCCATGCACAAAATAACATCAAAATCCACCATGCTCAATAGCAATAGATCCACTCGGGTCTCCAAACCCCCAATAGTCACCACACATGATCGGTACATACAGTCTACAATAATAGTATCGCCCACCGGGGTAGATACATGAACAAGTAAAGCAAGAAACTCTCGGGGCGTACCCAAATAATGAGCAAAATACGAGAACACATAAGAAAAGGTGGAATTGGGATCAAATAATACAGAGGCATCTCTGTGGCAGACTGAAACAATACCTGTAATGACAGCATCTGAAGCAATAACATCTGGCCTACCTAAAATAGCATAGAAACGAGCCTGGACACCGCCTGATTGACCTCCCCCTCTGGGGCGGCCCCTGGCTGCTAAACTTCGACCCCTAGCTGGCTGGGCGGGTGGTGAAGTAACTGGAGCAGAAGTCGAGGGCTGACCCCTTTGGTGGGATGAATTAGCAACGCGACGAGGACACTGCCTCCACATATGAACAAACTCTCCACACTCAAAACAACTCCCAGGTGCTGGAGAAGGGGACTGAAGGGAACCCCTTGCACCAGAGTGACCAGCTGATGCACTCGGCATAGAAAAGCCCTGAGCTGATGGGGCACGAGATAAACTTTGAGATGGGAGGGTGCTGAGTGAAGGCTGACCCTACTAAGACCCATGATAACCACGACCTGAAGATGCCCCGCGATACTCTGGACGGGCTGACTGAGCAGGCCTGAAAGAATGACCTCTACCATGATGGAACTGGCCCCTCGAAGGAGCACCACCATAACTGCCCGATCCTAGAGGCCTCTTGGCCTCCCTTTCCTCTCGCTCTTGACAGCGAACCATCTCAATCTCACAAGCGATATCAACCACCTCCTTGAATGCAACACCCATCACTCTCTCTCTGGTCATAAGAATACGAAGATGATAATTAAGGCCATCAACAAATCTCCTGATCCTCTCACAATCTGACGGAACCATGCAGATGGCATGACGAGCCAACTCAGAAAACCTCCTCTAATATTGGGACACAGCCATATCCCCCTGGCTCAACCACTCGAACTGCCTATGCAGCTCCTCTCTACGGGACTGCGGCATATACTTCTCCAAGAAGATAGTGGAGAACTGTTGCCAAGTAAGGAGTGCTACACCGACAGGCCTACGCCTCTTAAAATCCTCTCACTAAGTGAAGGCAACCATCGAGAACTGAAAGGTGGTAAATGCCAGGCCACTAGACTCAAGAATCCCTGCTGTACGAAACATCCATTGACACTTATCTAGAAAACCCTGGGCATCCTTGCCCTTAGCACCATTGAATGACGGAGGCTGGAGCCTACCAAACCTCTCAAGATGACGCTGCTCATCATCCGGTATAACTAGTACCATGAACTCCTGAGCTAGTGCAACTGGCTGGTCTAGAAGTGCCCCCGGCGTCTGTAGTCCCTGCACTACCTGCTCAGGTGTGCGAGCAGCGGGGGTCTGATTGTCTCCCCCAGCCTGTGAAGTAGCTGCTGCTGTGGTAGCTGAAACTGCCTGAGACAGGCCAGTGCAAACTGACAAGATCTGGGCCAAGGCCTCCTGTAGCCCTAGGATCACGATGGGCATAGCTGGTGCCTGAACTGGTACTGTTGGAGCTTGATCCGGAGCTAGGGCAGCTGGTGGATCAACAGGTGCTGCCCTCGCTGCTCTGCCTCTGCCACGACCACGACCGCGTCCCTAGCCTCTGGTGGCCTCAGTGAGTGGCACTGGTGGTTGTCCATCTCGTCCGGTAGCTTGCGTCCTCACCATCTGTGAGAGAATAGAATAACAGAAGTTTAGTTCTCGGATCAACAGGTTCACATGACAAGAATTTCAAGAATATGAAGTTTTTCCTAAAAGGTTCTGCAGCCTCTCGAGGATAAATACAGACGTCTCCATACCGATCCGCGAGACTCTACTAAATCCGCTCATGACTCGTGAGACCTATGTAACTTAGGCTCTGATACCAACTTGTCACAACCCAAACCCCAAAGTTGGTCGTGAGGGCACCTTTCGTGAAGACAAGGCCAGCCATACCAATATAGTACACCTCTTTTAAGTAGTTAATTACCATAAAATAGTTTAAAGTAGGATTTAATAGTAATAAATTCATGGAAATATAGATAACAATAGTAGAAACCATCCCGATACAGCCCATACCGGGGTGTCACAAGTCATGAGCAACTATAGATCCTGGTACAAGTCTACTAAAAGCGATATCCGATACAATAGTTTGAAGAACATGAAAATAATAAGATAAGGGAGACACGGGGGCTGCAGATGCCAACAACTACCTCGTAGTCCGTGAAACACTGCCTGGACTGGGAGGATCAACACTTAGGAGCGGGATCTGCTGTGCCTGAATCTGCACACACGATGTAGAGAGTAATGTGAATACTCTGACCTAGTGAGTAAGAAGCATAAATAATCACTAAAGGTAAGAAAACACGAAAGGTACAAGGCATTCTATAATGAAGCAGCAAGGGAATCACTTTAAACAACAAGACAATGAAGAGACAGTTAATAATTCAGCAAATAAGGCAAATAAATGACAGGTAAGTAAACAAATAAGGTTTGCCCCTGGGGCACAGTAACCACAATCCACCCCTCAGGCAACAATCTCTCATTACACTAGGTACCCGCGCTCACTGGGGGTGCGCAGACTCCGGAGGGGCCCCTTACGACCCAAGCGCTATGTCAAGCCACCTCGTGGCATCAACTCTCGGTACTCGGCCTCACATCACTCAAGCCACCTCGTGGCATATATATGTATCTTAAGCCCTCAGCCTCATATCAGTATCAGTATAACGTTACATCTGTCCCTCGGCCGTACTCAGTCTAAACATCACATAAGCCCCTCGGGCATTAGTAAAATAGTAGTTCTCAGCCCAAAACATCATTTAAAATATCATTTAAGTCATAAAATTGAGTAAAAGCGGCTGAGTAGTGAAACAGTGAAAAATAGCATGACTGAGTTCAAGTAATAAGTCAAAACAATAAGGAAATAGTGATAAAAATCCCTAAAGGGTGCAAATAGTTAGAACGAAGCCCAAATATGACAATTGGTCCAAATCATGATGATAACAAATAAGTTTCAGTCAAATACGTGGTACAATCATCAATCGGGACGGACCAAGTCACAATCCCCAATAGGAAATGACCCCACGCTCCTCATCAAGCGCGTGTCTCACCTCAATATAGCACTAAGATGTGCAATCCGGGGTTTCAAACCCTCGGAACATCATTTACAATCATTACTCACCACGAACCGGCTAACTCTCTAGCTCGCGACGCCCTTACCTCTCAAATCGGCCTCCACACGCATCGAATCTAACCAAAATCAGAACGAATATGTCATAATATGCTAAGGGAACAAAGCCCAAGCGAAAACAATCGAAAAATATCAAAAATTCCGAAATTAGCAAAACCCGAGTCCCCGACCCACTTCTTGTAACTCAGAAATTTTTACATCAACGGGTTCCTTATCCTCCCACGAGTTCATACATACCAAAAGTTCTCAAATCCGACCTCAAATGGTCCTTCAAATCCCAATTCAAAAGTTCAAAATCCCAAGCACTAGTTCTTCCATTTTTAGCTTAAGTTCCATGAATTTCTATGTTGATTTCACAATAGAATCACGTTTTATGTTCAAAAATCTTACCTCCAATCGATTCTCCTTGAATCCCTCTTTAATCTCCCTAAAAAAGCTCTCAAAATGATCAACTATAGGGAAACAATAACCCAAAATTGCGGATGAAATAACTTAAAAGCATTCTGCCCAGCTCTGGTCCTTCTTCATCGCGATCATGGCCATAGCCTCGCGATCGCGAAGAACAAATCCTCAAGACCTCAAAAATACTCTATGTGAATGCGATACTTACACTGCGAACGCGATGCTTCCACTTTCCATACTATGCGAATGCGAGACCTCTAGTGCGAATGTGAAGAACAAATTCCACTGGACTTTAAATCCTTATACGCGAATGCGGACAACGTCATGTGAACGAGAAGCACAAGCTCCCAGGCTTACGTGAACGCGAGGCCACCTACGCGAACGCGAAGGTCTAAATCCTGGCCTTCCAAATTCTTTCTATGTGATCGCGATATACCCCACGCGATCGTGAAGGATTAAATGTCTGCAACATCTGAATAGTTTTTCTGCAACATTCTAACTCCAAAAATAGCCCTATTGACCACCCGAAACTCACCCGAGGCCCCCGGGACCTCAACCAAAAGCACCAACACATCTTAAAACCTCATTCAAACTTGTTCCAATTATCAAAACACCTCAAACAACTCCAAATCCACCAATTCATATCGAATTCAAGCCTAAGTTTTCTAAAAACTTCTGAAATACGCTTTTGATCAAAAACCCAAGCAAACCACGTTCGAATGACCTTAAACTTTCCACACACATCCAAAATAACATAACCAAGCTACTGAAACTCTCGGAATTCCATTCCGACCCCCGGATCAAAATCTCACCTAACAACCGGAAATTGCCAAAATACTAACTTCGCCAATTCAAGCCTAATTCTATTCCGGACCTCCAAAACCAATTCCGATCACACTCCCAAGTCATAAATCACCTCCCGAAGCTAACTGAACCATCGGAACTCACATACGATCCCTCTAACACATAAGTCGACACCCGGTTGACTTTTTCCAACTTAAACCTTCTTAAAAGAGACTAAGTGTCTCATTTCTTACCAAATCCACTCCGAACGCAAACTAACCAACTCGATCACATAAAATACGGATAACGAAGCATTAAGAAGAAGAAATGGGGGAAACAGAAAGGTAACTCATGTGATGACTGGACGGGTCATCACAACTGTTGTTGCTATTTTTATTTTTAGACCAATCCTTTGTATGGAACTTATAACCATTCACTACGTACTTAGACATTGTGGTGACCTGAAGCCCAGGTACCCAAGATATATCTAGCAAAAATTGATTTACACCATTATTTGGATCATTTACCTACATAGTGTTAAAAAAATTCATAAGTTAGCATAACTTACAAATATTATTTACCTACATAGTGTTAGAACATTATCAGGATAAACTTACAAATTGTTTGAACCGTGTATCAAAACTCGTATATACAACATCATGGCCAAATTGACCCACGAAGTGACCGTGACCCATCAAATATTTTTAGTAGTTGCATCAAGATGTAATCACAGTAAATTTTATGTTTTGATAACTAATAAATCAATACTTACTTAAGAAATGGTACAACTTTTGGATAATTTAGCAACACACGAAGTGTAGCTGACTTGTACTCCATATTACTCAAACTTCTCTTTCTAACATTCTTAGAACATCGGCCTGGTTAATTGAATATAGACATTGGTGGATATAATGGATCATTCACACATTCAAACGTGTGCCTATTGGGCCTATTCCTAGAACATGGCACGTTACTCTCAAATATAAGAACAAAAATGAGCAGTTTCCTTTGCAAGATAAACTTCATATATAGATCCTTCAATCTTATTCCTCTTCTTAACAAATTTTTTGCATTTGCCAATTGTCCTACATAATGTCATATTAGCCAAGAACATTCAAATAAAATAGAAAATTACATCAAACTTATAATATTACCTCTCAAAAGGATACATCTATCTGCATTGAACAGGCTCTCCAAGTCGTGCCTCATGTACAAGGTGGATTAGAAGGTGTTTCATCACATAAAAAAACCACATGGATATATTTTTTCCATCATATTAGAAGTTACACGAATGTTCTGATCCATCCGAAGTAGGTTTTCTTCCCTTAATGTGGTAGAACACAAGTCTTTGAAAAGCAAACTAATCTCTGTGATGGGTTTCCAAATTCTTTTAGGCAAATCACAAAATACAATAGGCAATAAGGTCTCCATGAAAACATGACAGTCATGACTTTTCAAATGGCTCAACTTCCCTACCTCCATATCTACATTTTTTTCCAAGATTCGATGCATAACCCTCATGCATCTTCAATTTCGTAACCCAAAATCACAAATTTGTCGTCTTTCCTCCAAAGTGAATATGTAACTTGCTTTGGGCTTGAAAACCTTACCATTGTTTACTGTCTGCAAGTATAATTTAGGCCGTCTATAATATTCTTGTAAGTCCATTCTAGCCTTTGGGTTATCCTCAGTCTTACCTTTAACATCCATCATTCTATTGACCAAATTGTCAAAATAATTCTTCTCAATATGCATGACATCAAGGTTGTGATGGAGAAGATTATTCTTCAAATAATACAACTCCCAAAATATACTCTGTTTTGTCTAATTATGAGTAACACTATATCCGGGGAATCTATAAGTTGGAGCTTCAGTAACTTTACTGAAGTTCTGGACCCTCTCCCAAATTTCCTCACCTGAAAGTATCGGAGGTGGAGAATCATATTCCATTTTATTCTTTTTGAATGCATTTTTCATCCTTCTAAACTCATGATCATGAGGCAAGAATTGACGATGACAATCAAACCATGATTGCTTTCAGCTATGTTTCAAAGTGAACGCTTTACTATTTTCCATGCAGTAAGGACAAGCTAGCTTCCCAGCAATCATCCACCCAGACAACTTTCCATACGCAGAAAAATTGATAATAGTCCACATTAAATTAGCACACAAATTCAAATTCTGCTTGGTTGATATGTCATATGTTTCAACACCATCATACCATAATTATTTTAACTCATCAATCAAAGGTTGCAAATATACATCAATCAAACTTTTTGGATTACGTGGACCGAAGATAATACAATTTAAGAATATATATGGACTAGCCATACACAACTCGGGTGGTAGATTATAAGGTTAAGAAAGACATGCCAATATGAATATGGTGTCGCAGATATAGAAAAAGGCGTGAAGCTATCTGCACACAGACCTAACCAAATGTTCCTTGGTTCACTAGCAAAATCTGGATATGTCCTATCAAAATGCTTCCAAGCTTCTCCATCTGAAGGATGACACATAACACCAAGTGGTCTTCTATTTTCAAAGTGCCATCTCATATGAGGAGTAGAACTCATCGACACATATAACCTCTTTAACCTAGGTATAAGAGGTAAATAATACATCGCCTTGATAGTGACCATATTCCCGCTGGAAAGCCTCTTGAAACGAGGCTTTTCGCAAAATGTACAACTGTCTAAAGTTGCATCATCTTTATAATATGACATGAAACCATCTTCACAACAATCAATTCTCATTGACGAAAGTCCTAACTTAGAAACCAATCTCTTTGCCTTATAGAAATCACCAGGTAAGTTGATATTAAGGTCAACTAGTTCACTCATAAGGTCAATAAAAGAGTTCATGGCTGCTAGAGAAATATTCCAATCAGATTTGATACATAGTAATGTAACTGCAACAGACAGCTCAGAGTGCAGACTTCCTTCACGTAGTGGACTACTAGCTTCCTCTAATTGTTCATAAAAATGTTTTGCGTCATCATTAGAAATTTGTTCATCATTTTCATTGGGCTCACCCCGAAGTGCATCCCAAAAGCATCTGCAACCATATCCTGAATTCTAGAATCAAGATTTGTATTCTCCACCGACCTACTACTTTCACCAACAACCATGTTATGAAATATCCCACAGCTACCATCGATCTCTCCATGATTAGTCCACACAAAGTAATTCTCTATAAACCCCTACCTATAAAGATGAAGCTTAACTACCTCCAATTTTTCAAACTTCATACAATCACACCTGACACAAGGACACCTAATTACTCCTTTACTTTGGTATGATGGAAGTGACATTGCATGTCTAATAAAGTCGTCAACCCTTCTACGAAATCCTCCCGCAATCCCCGCCGATTAGGATAATTCCTATTGTACATGCAAGTACGATGTTCCATCTATACAAATAAATAAGAACATTTATAATTTATTCTACAATTATAAATTATTTAAATCCTTTTTAGTTAATTCATGATAATTATTTTTCCTAATTACACCAAAAATTAAATTATATTAAATATAAAGTAAAAGTTCAATTTATATCTTACAAGTTTAAACATAAACTAAAAGTTCAATTTATATCCTAAAAATTTAACTCATACCTAAAAGGTTCAATTTATATCCTACAAGTTCAATTCATATCTTAAAAGTTCAATTCACAAGAACAAAACCTAAAAACTAAAAGTTCAATTCATATCCCACGAGTTTAAACATAAAGTAAAAGTACAATTTATATCTTACGGGTTTAAACATAAACGAAAAGTTTAATTTATATCCTAAAAGTTCAACTCATACCTAAAAGATTCAATTTACATCATACAAGTTCAATTCATATCTTAAAAGTTTAATTCACAAGAACAAAATCTAAAAACTAAAAGTTCAATTCATATCCTACGAGTTTAAACATAAACTAAAAGTTCAATTTATATCTTACGAGTTTAAACATAAACTAAAAGTTAGGATTATATTCTAAAAATTCAACCCATACCCTAAAAGTTCGATTCACAAGAACAGATCCTAAACCCTAGATTCTAACTAAACTATTCAAGAAAATACAAAGTTAATAATTCAATTCTAACTAAACTATTCAAAACAATACAAAATCAAACATTCAATTTATACCATATGTAATCAATTCAATTAAAACAAGACTCAAACCCTAGATTTCTATAAAATACAATGTTAAATAATCAATTGAAACACTAATCAATTGAAACTAATTCATAGCTAATAAACAAAATATTAGATTTATACACAAAAGATATAAGTTGTAATTCAAACCTAGAATTTTTAGGAGGTGGAGAAGGAGAGACACAACAATGGCAGTGGCAGCGGCAGCGGCGACGGAGTGGCGGCAGCTGCGCGGTGGCGACGCAGGGTGGGGAATGGGATTTGTGTGAGGAAAATAGAGAGGGAGAGGGGAAGGTATTGAGTGGGAGTTTTAAGGAATTTTGAGAAGAGAGATATGAAAATATGGGGGGAATCCCGTATATTTCAGGTCTGTTTTCAGACTTACCGACCAACGTTAGCCGGTACATTAAGTGTTGACTGTTTGACCAAATACCGACCAACGTTGGTCGGTTACTGTTAAAAAAAAATTTTGTTTTTATTTTTTAAAATATTATAAGATTTTAAAAAATTATTATAAACTATAAAAAAATATTATTAACTATAAACATTTATTTTATTTAACTATACAATTATTATAAATGATTATAAACTATAAGCATAATCTTTACATAGAATTATAGTAACTAGGTATAAGCATACCTAGTTTATAGAATGATTATAAACTATAAGCATAATATTTACATAGAATTATAGTAACTAGGTAATTACTTTTATTAGATTATAATAGCATTTATCTAAGTAAATTTACTAAGTTATATTTAAGTATATGAGTAATTTCACACAAACACACATACACTATATTGTAATTGATGATCAATCGTATACATTACTACATACGAATAATTTATCAATTGATAAACCAATATAATATTATTCTATTTTAGGTCAAGATGTTTTGTTTTTTATATTAACCAATATAGGTCAAAGCATTTTATTTTTAATATTCATCGATGTATCTAAATAAGTGATAAGTTGATGAATCAATTTACAAGTAGATATATTTGATGATAAATTATATATATTAATTAAGATCTTCACAAGTGATCTATACTAAAAGAACTCGACTCTGTGTTCCTAGCACTTCGTGTTCTTGTATATATACGACTATACCTACACACACACACAGACACTTCATTGTAATATTTTAACTATATATATTGCTTGTTATAGTATATGTTACTGTTATATATATATATATATATATATATATATATAATACACTTTTCGTTGTGCTACTTTAACTACATATATAGCATGTGTATAGTATATGTTAGTATATTCATTATTTGTATTACAAAAGAGTTAACTGATTACATTTATATTATTTAGATAGTAAATATTAATGTGATTCAAATTTAAAGTTTGACCATGTTTGACCTATTAATTTAACTCGTTTACTTAATACTAATAACTTCTTTCGTTTCTTTAATTTGTGATCCATATATATATACACACACACACACACACACACACACACACACATATATATATATACATATACATGTCAAAGATGTTTAGTACTAATTCTTCTATTTTCCATTCATTCATGACTAATAATACATGACATAGATTAATCGATATAGGTCGAGACGTTTTGTTTTTACTATTAATAGATATAGGTCAAACGTTTTGTTTAGTCATGACCCGTATTTTTCACCATCGGAGTCGTGATGGCGCCTACTCGTGTGTGACGACCTGGCCGGTTGTCTTAATAATTAATGCCCCTATCCCCTATTAACTTCTTTCTCCAAGTTTATTTCTACTATTTTGATTTGCCGGTATGTTCGATTTTGAGTTTCGGAGAGTTTTGGACACTTAGTCCCTAAATGAGAGCTTAAGTGTTGGAAAGTTAAACGTAGTCAGAACAGTGTGAAGATGGCATCGAAATGGAAATCCGATGGTTCCATTCGCTCCGTTGGGTGATTTCGGGCCTAGGGGAGTGTTCGGATTATATTTTGGAGGTCCGTAGCTAATTTAGGCTTGAAATGTCGAAAGTTGAATTTTTGAAGTTTTCGGTTCGATACCGTGATTTTGATCCGAGGTTCGGAATGTAATTCTGGAAGTTGGAGTAGCTCCGTAGCATTGTGCAAAATTTCAGGTCATTCGGACGAGGTTTGATAGACTTTTTAATCGAAAGCATATTTTTAGAGTTTTTGGAATTCATAGGCTTGAATCCGATGAGAAATAGGTGTTTTAATGTTTTTTGGTGCATTCTGAAGGTTGGAACAAGTTTGAATGAGGTTATAGGATATGTTGGTATGTTTGGTTGAGGTCCCGGGGGCCTCGGGTGGGTTTCGGGTGGTTAACCGGACCACTTCTTGATGTTTGAAGTTGCAGAAAAATTGTTGGTGTGTTGCAGACCAGTTGTTCTTCGCGTTCGTGACTGGCCATCACGTTCGCGAATGGATAGGACGTGGAGCTGAAGGTTTGGCCATCGCATTCGCGAGGGAGGTCCTGCGTTCGCGAAGGGCTGGGGTCCTTATCTATGCGTTCACGAGAAGGGGCCGCGTTTGCGATGGGCTGGGAACTGAGCCTTCGCGTTCGCGAAGAAGGTGACACGTTCGCGAAGAAGGAAATATGGTCAACGTCCATTTGTGCTTTGCGAATGCGAGGGTGTGACCGCGTTCGCGATTAAGGAATTGCCTGGGCAGATTTTTAAAATCCAAAATCGAGGATCTGAGCCATAAATCATATTTTGGACTTGGGAGCTCGGAAGATTGCGATTTTTGAGGAGATTTTCACCTGGGCTATTTGGGTAAGTAATTACTACTCGGTTTAGACTAATTTCCATGAATATACACTAAATCGATCCTTTAATTTTGAAATTTTGGTGGAAATTGGGGAAAACGTCCTTAGATCAAGGAATTGAGTTTTGATTGGGGATTTTTCATCGGATTGGGATAATTTTGATATGGTTAGACTTGTGAGAGTGTGAGGATTCTTAAAATATAAATTTTACCCTATTCCGAGATGTGGGCCCGAGGGCGTTTCAGCCATTTTATCTAATTTTTCTTAGTAGCTTAGAATTTAATTGTACAATCAATTACTTGAAGTGTTATTTACATATTTGAAATTGAATTGAATAGATTTGGGCCATTTGGAGTCGAGTACTCGTGGCAAAAACGTGGTCTCGGGTTGATTTTGAGCCAGTTCGAGGTAAGTGGCTTCTCTAACCTTGTGTGGGGGACCTCCCCCCTTAGGTATGGTATATTTGGTAATTGAAATACCATGTACGTAAGGTGACAAGTGCGTACTTGTGCAAATTGTTGAAAAATCCAGTTTTTAAGTATTTATTAGCATGTTCCCTTCCCTGCTTTTATTATGTGTACTGTTAAGCCTATTGTTATCTCAAGAAAGCACGTCTAAGTGATTTAATTACTTTAATAGTTTAACCTGGTTTTCTAAATTCTGTGCAGCATGCTAGGCTAGAATCACTTGTTTACCTTAAAATGAAATTTGTCTTTTCTGTATAATTTTCTGTTGCTGCTGCATATTTATTTTGGGACTACGGATGTGGGATTCCAGTAGTTCCCTCTTGTCTGTTTATTTTGGGACTACTGTCACGACCCTAGACCGGAACCCTGTCATGAGGGCGCCTCTCGTGAAGACAAGGCCAGCCAGTCCAACACATTCCAACCTCTTAAACAGTTAATTAACATAGAGATAGTCTAAAACATGATTAAATAGCAATATTTTACAGAAATAATGATAATAAAGTGGAAAACCATCCTGACACAGCCCTAACTGGGGTGTCACAAGTCACGAGTGTCTAAGATAATAAATCCTCAAATGTAACTACAGAGTCTCAATACTAGGATAGAAAGTAAAAGAGATAGATAGAGAGGAGCTCCAGGTTGCGGACGCAAGCAGCTACCTAAAGTCTCCTCGAAGATCTGCCTGAAGCTGGGATGAGTCAGCACTCAGGAGCGGGACATGCTACGCTTGAGTCTGCACACACGGTGCAGGGAGTAATATGAGTACTTTGATCCAGTGAGTAATAAAGATAAATAATGGCTGAAAGCAAGAAAACACGTAAACACAAAGCATTCTATATCGAAGCAGTAAAAATCATTTAAAAGCAGTAAATCGGTAAGGAAATCAAGTAAAGACCCTTTTTAACAAGTAAAACAGGTAATTAACGGGAAAATAACAAGTAAAAGTTTGCCCCTTGGGCACAATAACAACAAAATCCGCCCTCGGGCAACAACTTAGAACAGTACCAGCCCCTCGGGCAATAACTCAGAACAGTACCAGCCCCTCGGGCTCCTTTTCAGAACAATATCAGCCCCTCGGGCTCCCTCTCACATCATAATGGGCACCCGCGCTCATTGGGGGTGTACAAACTCTGGGAGGTCCCCCTTACGGCCCAACTGCAATATCAAGCCATCTCGTGGCGTCAAATCTAGGCCCTCGACCTCATATCACTCAAGCCACCTCGTGGCATATATATGTATCTCAGGCCCTCGGCCTCATATAAGTATCAATGTATCCTCACATCTGGCCCTCGGCCACACTCAGTCCAAAAATCATCGCAAGCCCCTCGGGCATTAGTAAAATAGTAGTTCTCAGCCCAAAACATCATTTAAAAATATTATTTAAGTCTCAAAACTGAGTAAAAGTGGATGAGTTGTAAAACGGTGGAAAACAACATGACTGAGTTCAAGTAATAAGTCAATACAATGAGGAAATGGTGATAAAAATCCCTGAAGTGTTCAAATAGTTGGCACGAAGCCCAAATATGACAATCAACCCAAATCATGATGATAACAAATAAGTTTCAGTCAAATACGCTGTAAAATCATCAATCGAGACAGACCAAGTCACAATCCTCAATAGTAAATGACCCCATGCTCATCATCAAGCACATGTCTCACCTCAATATAGCACTACGATGTGTAATCCGGGGTTTCAAACCCTCAGAACATCATTTACAATCATTACTCACCTTGAACCGGCTAAACCTCTAGCTCGTAACGCCTTTGGCCCTCGAATCGACCTCCACGCACGTCGAATCTATCCAAAATTAGAACGAATACATCACAATATGCTAAGGGAACAAATCCCAAGTGAAAACAATCGAAGAATATCAAAAATCACGAAATTAGCAAAACCCGAGCCCCGGGCCCACTTCTCGCAACTCAGAAATTTTCACATCAGCGGGTTCCTTATCCTCCCACGAGTTCATACATATCAAAAGTTCTCAAATCTGACCCCAAATGGTCCTCCAATCCCCAATCAAAGATTCAAAATCCCAAGCCCTAGTCCTTCCATTTTTAGCTTAAGTTTCCATGATTTTCTAGGTGGATTTCACAATAGAATCGAGTTTTAAGTCCTAAATTCTTACCTCCAAACGTTTCTCCTTGAATCCCTCTTTAATTTCCTTCAAAAAACTCTCAAAATGATCAACAATGGGGGAAATGAACCCCAAAATCGCGGATGAAATGATTTAAAACATTCTGCCCAGCACTGCCCATTCCTTCATCGCGATCGCAGCACAAGCCTCGCGATCGTGAAGATCAAAATTTCAAGACCTCAACAATACACTACGCGAACGCAACACAGACCCTACGAATGCGATGCTTCCACTTCCCACACCTACGCGAACACGAACCCTCTAACGCGAACGCGAAGAGCAATTCCTCTTGGACCCCATCCCTTATACGCGATCGCGGACAACCTCACGCGGAAGCGAAGCACAGGATCTCAACCTTCCGCGAACATGAGGCCTCTCACGCAAATGCAAAGGCTTAACTCTGACCATCCTTAATTCCTTCTACACGATCACGACACACCTTACGCGATCGCGAAAGCTTAAATCTCTGCAACAACTGAACTGAAGAATCTGCAACTTTCAAACTCCAAAAATGGTCTGATTGACCACCCGAAACTCACCCGAGGCTCCCGGGACCTCTACCAAAAGCACAAACACATCCTAAAACCTTATTTAAACTTGTTCCAATCATCAAAACACCTCAAACAACATCAAATTACCCAAAACTCATCGAATTCAAGCCTAAGTTTCCAAAAACTTCCGAAATACGCTTTCGATCAAAAACCCAACCAAACCACATCCGAATGACCTAACATTTTGCACACACATCTCGAATGATATAACGAAGCTACTGTAACTCTCAGAATTCCATTCCGACCCTTATATCAAAATCTCACCTATCAACCAAAAATCGCCAAAATAACAACTTCGCCAATTCAAGCCTAATTCTACTCTGAACCTCCAAAACCAATTCCTATCACACTCCTAAGTCACAAATCACCTCCTGAACCTAACCGAACCTTCGGAACTCACTTTCGAGCCCTCTAACAGATAAGTCAACATCCAGTTGACATTTCCAACTTAAACCTTCTTAAAAGAGACTAAGTGTCTCATTTCTTACCAAATCCTCTCCGAACGCAAACTAATAAACTCGATCACATTAATCACAGATAAGGAAGCATAAAGAAGTAGAAATGTGTGAAACGAAGCGGTAACTCATGAGATGATTGGCCGGGTCGTCACAACTACAGATGTGGAATTTCGGTAGATCCCCCTACACAGTTATATGGAACTACGGGAATGCACCCGATAGATTCCCCAGTACTAGTATTTATATTTAGGGCTGTAGAATGGGATTCCGGTAGATCCCGCGCACTATGAGTTGGACTACAGGACGATGTTCCGGGAGACCTATCGGATATGTGGATTTGGGACTACAGGATGGTATCCTAGGAGATCCCCGATTTGTTACTATTGGTGCTGAGCTGTATTTCCTTCCGCGTTTACTCTGCTTCTGTATAGTTGTTGTTGTCCTGTATATTCTATTTTATTTTCACTACTGTACTTATTTATATTGTTCTGTTCTATAATGTTGAACTTTATATTTTTGTTTAACCTCAGTAAGGCCCTGACCTTCCTCATCACTACCCGACCGAGGTTAGACTTGACACTTACTGAGGACTGCTGTGATGTGATCATGCCCTTTCTACGTATGTTTTTCATGTGCAGATCCAGGTACTTCTGCCCAGTCCTATCACCCCTGAGGAGAGGTGACTGCCCTAGCGACTTTTAGGTATATTTGCTGCGTCCGCAGACCAAGGAGTCTCTTTTTATTCTTGCTTTTTAGTACTTAGCCATTATGTATTTTCTGTTCTTATTAGACATTCCGGAGTTAGAGCTATGTAGTATTACTTAGCTTGTGATTAGTGGGTTTCCGGGTCTTTGATATATGTATTGGTATTGAGAGTTAAACGTGGTGTATGCCGAGCAGAACATTTAAACATGTTACTACTTTATTTCTGTTTTAAATTGTTTTACTTCAGCAAATTTTGATTTTTTGTCCGCAATCTAGGCTTACCTAGTCGTAGAGACTAGGTGCCGTCACGATGGTTCACGGAGGGCGAACCGAGGTCATGACAAGTTGGTATTAGAGCTCTAGGTTTATAGGAGTCATGAATCACAAGCTAGTTTATTAGAGTCTCGTTGATCGGTACGGAGACGTCTGTACTTATCTACGTGAGGCTATGTAACCGTTAGGAAAATTCCACTTCATTTGATTTCCCTATCATGCGAGATTTTTGACATCACGAATCCTAAACCTCTATCTTCCATTCTCTCACAGACGGTGAGGACACATGCTACCGGAGATGATCAGTCACCCATGCCCAATGCGAGAGCCGTTAGAGGTCAGGGCCAGTTTAGAGGCCAAGGACACGCACGCGGTGTAGCTAGATCACCCGCGCGAGCTGCCACCGAGGAGCCACCAGCAGTTCCAGCAAGAGCCCAAGCACCAGATGCGCCTACTGCTACTACTGCTCCAGCACTTCAGGAGACATTAGCACAGTTCCTGAGCATGTTTGGTACGTTAGTTCAGGTGAGGTTGATTCAGGTTGTACCAACTACTTCACAGATCGGGGAAGGGACCCAGACTCCCAGTGCCCCCTCTTTAGAGAAGCAAGCTCATATTGGTCATATTCTAGGTGTCATAGCGACACAGTCTATGGTCCCAGATCAGCGGGTGTTGATGACCTCTTGCCGAGTAGAGGACAGGTGGGTCTAGGAGAGAGAGGACAGACAGATCAGGAAAGAGAGTATAGGGAAGTGAGGATACCTCGTAGACTGGAGAGACCTACTGGTCCTTATTTTGGAGGAAGAGTACGATATGGTAGAGATTTTATGGGTTAGCCAACTCTATTTGCATCTCAGATTTCACACCGTGTTTCAGGTGTTCAGGGGTCTTGGAGTACCCGTACCGCACAATTCTCACTGCCACGTCCTCCTAGAGCTTGTTTTGAGTGTGGTGATACATGCCATGTGGTGAGGGATTGCCCTAGACTTAGGAGGAGTGCACCTCCACACACTTCTCAGCCACAGTGTGCTCCGCAGAGTCTCAGGCTATGATCACAACACCAGTTACTACCCACCTGCTCAGCCAGCTAGAGGGGAAGGCCAAGCTAGATATTATGCCCTTCCTTCCCGTACCGAGGTTGTTGCCCCTAATTCTGTCATCATAGGCATTATACTGGTTTGTCATAGAGATGCATCGGTTCTATTCGATCTAGGCTCCACCTACTCTTATGTGTCTTCTTAATTTGCTCCGCATTTAGGTGTACCTCAGGATTCTTTGAGTTCCCCTGTTTATGTTTCTACTCCTGTGGGAGATTCTTTTGTTCTGGACCGTATTTACCGGTCGTGTTTGATTGTTCTTAGTGGTTTTGAGACCAGAGCCGATTTATTGTTACTCAACATGGTTGATTTTTATATTATCTTAGGCATGGATTGGTTGTCTCCCCATTATGCTATTCTTGATTGTCACACCAAAATCGTGACGCTGGCTATGCCAGGTGTACTGCGTATTGAGTGGAGGGGTGCTTTAGATCACACTCCTAGTAGAGTTATTTCTTTCCTTAAGGATTAGTGTATGGTAGAGAAGGGGTGTGACACGTATTTAGCTTATGTGAGAGATGTCAATATTGATACCCCTTCAGTTGATTCAGTCCCAGTAGTAGAGGATTTTCCCGATGTGTTTCCTGCTGATCTTTCGGGCGTACCGCTTGATAGAGATATTGATTTTGGCATTTATCTATTGCCGGGCACTCAGCCCATTTCTATTCCTCCGTATCGTATGGCTCCACCTGAGTTGAAGGATCAATTACAGGAATTGCCTGATAAGGGTTTTATTCGGCCCATTGTATCACCTTGGGGTGCTCCTGTCTTGTTTGTGAAGAAAAAAAATGGTTCCACGTGTATGTGCATTGATTATCGCCAGTTGAACAAGGTTACAGTGAAGAAGCTATCCTCTGCCTCGTATTGATGATCTGTTTGACCAACTTCAGGGCGCACAGGTGTTTTCTAAGATTGATTTGTGCTTAGGTTACCATCAACTGAAGATTTGGGAGCCAGATATCGCGAAGACTGCTTTCAGGACTCAGTACGGTCATTACGAGTTCCTTGTTATGTCATTTGGGCTGACCAATGCCCCAACAAGCTTTATGCATTTGATGTACAATGTGTTCCGGCCATATCTTGACTTGTTCGTCATTGTCTTTATTGATGATATTTTGGTGTATTCCCAGAGTGGGGAAGATCATGAGCAGCACCTGAGGCCTATGCTTCAGACTTTGAGAGAGAAGAAGTTATATGCTAAGTTCTCAAAATGTCAGTTTTGGTTGGATTCAGTGGCGTTCTTAGGCCACGTGGTATCGAGTGAGGGTATTCAGGTGGATCTGAAGAAGATAGAAGCCATGCAGAGTTGACCCAGACCATCCTCAGCTACAGAGATCTGCAGTTTTATTGGCTTGATGGGCTACTACTATCATTTTGTAGAGGGTTTTTTATCGATTACATCCCCTATGACCAGGTTGAACCAGAAGGGTGCTCCGTTTCAGTGGACGGAGGAGTGTGAGGTGAGCTTTAAGAAGCTAAAGACAGCTTTGACTATAGCCCTAGCTTTGTTGTTGCCTTCAGGTTCGGGGTCTTATACGGTCTATTGTGATGCCTTGAGGATTGCACTCAGAGCGGTGTTGATGCAGGACAGTAGGGTGATTGTCTACGCGTCCAGGCAGTTGAAGATGCATAAGAAGAATTACCCTGTTCACGACCTTGAGTTCGCTGCCATTGTTTACGCCTTGAAGATTTGGCGCCATTATTTATACAGGGTTCCTTGTGAGATTTATACTGACCATCGGAGCTTGTAGCATTTTTCAAGCAAAAGGATCTAAATTTGCACCAGAGGAGGTGGTTGGAGTTTCTGAAGGATTATGACATCCCTATTTTGGATCACCCGGGCAAGGACAATGTGGTGGCCTATGCTTTGAGTCGCAGAGCAGAGAGTTTGAGGAGTTTGGCTTATTTACCAGCATCGGAGAGGCCTATGGCGATGGATGTTCAGGCCTTAGCCAGCCAGTTTGTGAGATTGGATCTTTAGGAGCCTAGTCGGGTTCTAGCTTGTGTGGTTTCTTGGTCTTCCTTATTTGATCGTATTAGGGAGTGGTAGTATGATGACCCCCACTTGCTTGTCCTCAAGGACAAGGTTCGACACGGTGATACCGGAGATATGACTATTGGTGATGATGGAGTATTGAGGATGCAGGGTCGGATTTGTGTACCCAATATTGATGGGCTACGAAAGTTGATTTTAGAGGAGGCCCAAAGTTCACGGTATTCTATCCATCTGGGTGCCGCGAAGATGTATCAAGATTTGAGGCAGCACTATTGGTGGAGGCGGATGAAGAAAGATATAGTTGGATTCGTAGCTTGGTGTCTCAACTGTCAGCAGGTGAAGTATGAGCACCAGAGACCGGGTGGGTTGCTTCAGCAAATAGATATTCCAGAGTGGAAGTGGGAGAGGATCACCATGGACTTTGTAGTTGGACTCCCACGAACATTGAGGAAGTTTGATGCTATTTGGGTGATTGTGGATCGACTGACCAAGTCCGCTCATTTCATTCTTGTGTGTACTACTTATTCTTTAGAGCGGTTGGTGGAGATTTATATCCGGGAGATTGTTTGTCTGCATGGTATTCCAGTGTCCATCATTTCAAATAGAGGTACTCAGTTCACATTACGGTTTTAGAGGGCCATTCAGCATGAGTTGGGCACTCGGGTGGTGTAGAGTATAGCATTTCACCCTCAGACGGACGGATAGTCCGAGCGCACTATTCAGATTCTTGAGGATATGCTCCATGTGTGTGTGATTGAGTTTGGAAGGTCTTGGGATCAGTTCTTGCCATTAGCGGAGTTTGCATACAACAACAACTATTAGTCCAGCATTCAGAAGGCACCGTATGAGGCTTTATATGGTAGACAGTGTAGGTCTCTGGTGGGTTGGTTTGAGCCAGGTGAGGCTAGACTATTGGGCACAGACTTAGTTCAGGATGCTTTGGAGAAGGTTAAGGCGATTCAAGATAGGCTCCGTACAGCCCAGTCCAGGAAGAAGAGTTACGCGGACCGGAAGGTTCGTGATGTTTCCTATATGGTTGGAGAGCAAGTTCTGCTTCAGGTTTTGCCTATGAAGGGCGTTATAAGATTTGGGAAGAAAAGGAAGTTAAGTCCGAGGTTTATTGTCCCTTTTGAAATATTGAGGCGGGTTGGGGAGGTTGCTTATGAGTTTGCCCTTCCTCCAAACTTGGCAAGAGTTCATACAGTATTTCATGTTTCGATGCTCCGGAGGTATCACGGTGATCCGTCACACATGTTGGATTTCGGTCCAGTCCAGTTGGACAAGGATCTATCTTATGTTGAGGAACCAGTGGCAATATTGGAGATGTAGGTTAGAAAGCTGAGGTCAAAGAACATTGCGTCAGTAAAGGTTCAGTGGTGGGGTCAGCCGGTCGAGGACATGACTTGGGAGACCGATCAGGATATGCGCAGTCGTTACCCTCATCTTTTCACTACTTCAGGTATGTCTCTATGCTCGTTCGAGGACGAACAAATTTTTAAATGTAGGAAGATGTGACGACCCGGCCGATCGTCTTAAGAATTATTATTAATAGTAATAGGTCAAACGTTTTGTTTAGTCACGACCCAGATTTTCCACCCTCGGGAGTCGTGATGGCTCCTACTCGTGTGTGATGACCCGGCTGGTCGTCTTAAGAATTAACACCCCAATCCTCTATTAACTGCTTTCCCCAAGTTTATTTCTGCTATTTTGATTTGTCGGGATGTTCGGTTTTGAGTTTCAGAGAGTTTTAGGACACTTAGTCCCCAAATGAGAGCTTAAATGTTGGAAAGTTGACCGTAGTTAGAACAGTGTAAAGACGGCTTCAGAATGGAAATCCGATGGTTCCGTTCGCTCAGTTGGGTGATTTCAGGCTTAGGGGCGTGTTCAGATTGTGTTTTGGAGGTCCGTAGCTAATTTAGGCTAGAAATGCCGAAAGTTGAATTTTTGAAGTTTCCGGTTTGATAGCGAGATTTTGATCTGAGGGTCGGAATGGAATTCCGAAAGTTGGAGTAGCTCTGTGGTGTTGAATGTGACGTGTGTGCAAAATTTCAGGTCATTCGGACAAGGTTTGATAGACCTTTTGATCGAAAGCGTATTTTTAGAGTTTTAGGAATTCTTAGGCTTGAATCCGATGAGAAATAGGTGTTTTAATGTTGTTTTGTGCATTCCGAAGGTTGGAACAAGTTCGAATTAGGTTATAGGATATGTTGGCATGTTTGGTTGAGGTCCCGGGGGCCTCGAGTGACTTTCAAGTGGTTAACCGGACCACTTCTTGATGTTTGAAGTTGCAGAAAAACTGCTCGTGTGTTGCAGACCAGTTGTTCTTCACGTTTGCAAACTGGCCATCACGCTCGCGAAGGGATAGGACGTGGAGCTAAAGGTTTGGCCTTCGCGTTCGCGAGGGAGGTCCCGCATTCACGAAGGGCTGGGGTCCTTATATACGCGTTCGCGATGGGCTGGGAGCTGAGGCTTCGCATTCGTGAAGAAGGAAAAATGGTCAACGTCAATTTGTTCTTCGCGAACGCGAGGGTTCGACCGCGTTTGCGATTAAGGAATTGCCAGGGCATATTTTTAAAACCCAAAATCGAGGGTTTGAGCCATAATTCATATTTTGGACTTGGGAGCTCAGGAGATTGCGATTTTTGAAGAGATTTTCACCTAGACAATTTGGGTAAGTAATTCCTACTCGGTTCAGACTAATTTCCATGAATCTACACTTAAATCCATCCTTTAATTTCGAAATTTTGGTGGAAATTGGGTGAAATGTTCTTAGACCAAGGAATTGAGTTTTGACTGGGGATTTGTCATCGGATTAGGATAATTTTGATTTGGTTAGACTCTTGAGAGTATGAGGATTCTGAAAATATAAATTTTACCCGATTCCGAGACGTGGGCCCGAGGGTGTTTTGGTCATTTTACCTAATTTCGCATATTAGCTTAGAATTTAATTGTAGAATCAGTTACTTGAAGTGTTATTATTATGAAATTGAATTGAATAGATTTGGGCCATTTGGAGTCGAGTACTCATGGCAAGAGCGTGGTCTCGTGTTGATTTTGAGTCGGTTCGAGGTAAGTGACTTGTCTAACCATGTGTGGTGGACCTCCTCCTTAGGATTGGTATATTTTGTAATTGAAATGCCTTGTACGTGAGGTGACGACTGCGTACTTGTGCAAATTGTTGAAAAATCTAGTTTTCTTTAAGTATTTATTAGTATGTTCCCTTCCCTGCTTTTATTACGTGTACTATTAAGCCTGTTGTTAGCTTAGGAAAACATGTCTAAGTGATTTAATTACTTTAATTGTTCAACCTGGTTATATGAATTTTGTGCAGCATGCTAGGCTAGAATCACTTGTTTACCTTAAAATGAAATTCGTCCTTTCTGTATAATTTTCTGTTGTTGCTGCGTATTTATTTTGGGACTAAGGATGTGGGATTTCGGTAGCTCCCCATTGTCTATTTATTTTGGGACTACGGATGTAGGATTCTGGTAGATCCCCCTGCACAGTTATATAGAACTACGGGAATGCACCTGGTAGATTCCCCCAATACTGGTTATTTAATTTGGGACTACGGAACGAGATTCCGGTAGATCCCCGTGCACTATGAGTTGGATTATGGGACGGTATCCTTAGAGACCTATTGGATATGTGGATTTGGGACTACAGGACGATATCCTGGGAGATCTCTGACTTGTTACTATTGGTGCTGAGCTGTATTTCCTTCCGTGTTTACTCTGCTTCTGTATAGTTGTTGTTGTCCTGTATATTTTGTTTTATTTTCACTGTTGTACTTATTTATACTGTTCTGTTCTATACTGTTGAACTTTATATTTTTTTTAACCTCAGTAGGACCCTGACCATCCTCGTCACTACCCGACCGAGGTTAGGCTTGGCACTTATTGAGTACTGCTGTGGTGTACTCATGCCCTTTCTGCACATGTTTTTCATGTGCAGATCCAGGTACTTCTACCCAGTCCTATCACCCCTGAGGCGAGGCGACTGCCATAGTGACTTCGAGGTATATCTGCCGCATCCGCAAACGGAGGAGTCCTTTTCTATTCCTACTTTTTAGTACTTAGCCCTTCTGTATTTTATGTTCTTATTAGACATTCCGGAGTTAGAGTTATGTAGTATTTCTTAGCTTGTGATTCGTGGGTTTCCGGGTCTTGGATTTATGTATTGGTATTGAGAGTTAAACATGGTGTATGCCTAGTGGCACATTTAAACACTATTACTACTTTATTTCTGTTTTAATTTTTTTTACTTCCACAAATTTTGGTTTTTCTTCCGCAATTTAGGCTTACCTAGTCGTAGAGATTAGGTGCCGTCATGATGGTTCACGGAGGGCAAACCGGGGTCGTGACATTGTGAAAGCTAGGAAAGCCATACAATTACAGATTTTATTACTCTTTTTCCTTATATTTTGCCAATTATAGGTTAACATAACATAAGCAGCGGAATGAAATGTGCGGAAGAAGAAATTCAACAGTTTAACTTAATACAAATACGGTTCCATAAAGTAGTTTACCCAGAACCATGTGTTATAATCTCACGAACCATTTACGAATACTACAAATAGAGCCTGAACAAAGAAAGTACATAACTGTCTCTGAAATAAATAAGAAAAAAAGAAAGTAATATAGAAGGGGACACCAAGTGTGCGGACGTCTGCAGAACTACCTCGGGTCTCCCCTAGACTGAAGGCATCAACCGCTAACTATAGTCCAAATGCTCCAGGACCGGGATCTACATACAGTGCAGAATATAGTATCAGCACAACCAACCCCATGTAATGGTAAGTGTTGAGCCTAACCTCGGCGAAGTATTGACGAGGCTAGGACAAGACAACCAAATAAGCCTGTGCAGTTAAATCATATACAACGGATAATAATAACATAAACTAGCAGTTAAAAATGGGAAGGGGAAACATGCTACGAGGGGATATCAAGTACTAACATAATTCTAGTAGAGAAACATAAAGAACACCATAATTCAATTATCAGCAGGAATAAGGAAAACAGTAACATGTGCACGGCATCACCCTTCGTGCTTTTACTCTTGTCCTCACCATAAGAATCAATAGATTCGGCACGACATCACCCTTCGTGCTTTTCTTTCACATAATCATGGCACAACATTATCCTTCGTGCATTACACTCATATCATGGCACATCATTATCCTTTGTCCATTAACAATCACAATATCGGCACGGCGTCACCCTTCATGTATTAATACTCACAATATCGGCACAGCATCACCCTTCGTGCATTAATACTCACAATATCACGCATAACATCACCCTTCGTGCTTTACACTCTTCCTTACCCAAGCAACAACAACAAACAAATTTGGGCAAGGGAATTAATAGTTTCACAATAGTATCCCGGCAAGGGAACAATAATATCCCGGCAAGGGAAACAATATCATAAGCAATAATATCCCGGCAAGGGAACCAACAATATATCTCATCTCGTTTCCACAATCACTTCACAACATGAATCTCAACTTGAGCCAATGCTCAACAATGGTCAATTACCAAGAATACTTTCATAAGCCTTGTTCAACATTCATAATCATCATAATAAGCATGGACAATACATAACAGAGTCACAACATTCATAGCATAAGACTCACATGCATGCTTGATACCAACGTATAGATACTCATCACCACACCTATACGTCATACTCTACACTTAACACGTAGCAAATAAGACCACAACTCCTATTCCCTCAAGCTAAGGTTAGACCAAACACTTACCTCAAATTCCACGGCCAAACTTGTAATGACCCAACTGATCGTTTTGAGCAATTACATCTGATTAGGCAGTTTGAGGTCATGATCAGCTTCATATTATGTGTATCGACTTGCTTGCGCAGTTCGGGCATGAAACCGGAAAGCTTTTCTAGTGTTAAATTTGATTTTTTGATGACTTTGGTCAATATTTTTGGCAAACGGACCCGAATCTTTGTTCCAAAAATCCCGATAGGTCCGCAGTAAAATATGAGACTTGGACATATGCTCAGAATTGAATTCCGAGGTCCCTAGCCTTAGAAAACAATTTTTGAAGAAAATTGTTGTACTTATTTTTAAAGGAAATAACTAAATAATTTAATATTTGAACTCATTGGTATAGGGCCCGTATTTTGGTTCCAAAGTCCAATACAAGGTTTTTATGATATTTAAGTCCTATCTATGAAATTTAGTGTGAATCAGAATTAATTTGACGTGATTTGGACGTCCGGTTGAAAAGTTAGAAAATCATGAGTTTTGAGGTTTAATTCATAGTTTTTGATGTTATTTTGATGATTTGATCACACGAGTAAGTCCTTATGATGTTTTTACACTTGTGTGCATGTTTGGTTTGGAGCCTCGAGGGCTTGGGTGAGTTTCGGATAGGTTTAGGCTATGTTGTGCTTGTTTTTGGATGCTTCATCGCCATTTCTTCAAGCAAAAATGATACTATATTAAGAAAATAAGATTCAAATTCAGTTTTGTTTGTAACATTATTTCCGTATCAAAATTATGGATCCATAGGAAAAAGAATCATCAAATTTGGACATCGAATGAAGAAGTTATACTCATTTTTGTGTCAGGAAAATTGCTTGTTTCTGGTGTTTTCGCAAATGCGAAGTTTTTCATCGCATTTGCGATGCCCAGTTCCCAAATGTGAACTTTTGGTCGCCAATGCGACTTCTATTAGCCCTGATTTGCCTGCAATTTGCAAGGGTTCGCAATTGCGGGGTTGCAAATACGACATGTGAGGCCTGTTAAGTAAGGTTTTGACAGGATTTTCACCCATTTTTTAATTTTCTTAAACCCTAAACCTCCATAGGCGATTTTTCAAAGACCCAAACTTCTCCAAATCATTGGGAAAGTGTCTCTAATTAATTTCAACCTATATTTTATGATTATATCTTAGATTTAACATCAAATTCATGAGAATCTAAAGGAAAATTTGGAGAAAATTGTGAAATCTTTCAAAAATGTAAAATAATGATTTGAATGACCAAATGGTATCAGAATTAGATAAGTTTTGTATGGGTGAACTCGTATCAGAATATGTATTCGATTTTTGTAAATTTTATCAGGATCCGAGGTGAGCCCGGGGAGTTGACTTTTTGCAAATTGTATAGGAATCATAGTTTTGTTAATTGGAATTGTTTTCTCTTGCATTGTTAGATGTATTTAAGTCATTTTTGGTTAGATATGAGCCGTCCGGAGGTCTTTTCACCCAAAAAGTGCATTTTAGAGTATCGATTTGTCGTCTTTGAGGTAAGTCTTGCCTAACCTTGTGTGGGGGACTTCCCCTTAGTAATTAAATCTTCTATGCTAATTGATGCATGCGAGGTGACGAGTGTGTGCTCGGACTTATCTGTGGAAAATTTGCCTCTAGGGTTCTTAGGTCCTTATGTGGAAAGTATCCCATTATGATTGGGTTTCCTAATTGCTTAAATTGCCTCTATAAGCTCCATATGACGTTGCTAACTTTTCTCTAATTCTTACATGTTACCTTGACCCTTAATTGCCTTAGTTGAAGTGATTGCCTTCCTTATTGTTTTGATACTTCTTGATTGTGAGTTCCTTTATGACTTCGTGCAAATATGTTGCATGTCCAATTGTTGTGGTTACTGATGTAGTTATCATATGCTGATTATGATTTGTTGTTTTTAGAGGTTATCGTGCTTCTTGGTTTTCCGTGACCCTTATTATGTACTTGTTAATTCCCTTGCCGGGACGTTATTGCTTATGATATTGTTTCCCTTGTCGTGATATTTTTGTCATACTATTGTTCCCTTGCCGGGATGTTATTGCTTATGATATTGTTTCCCTTGTCGGGATATTGTTGTTATACTATTGTTCCCTTGCCGGGATGTTGTTATTTACAATCTTGTTTCCTTTGCCGAGATGTTGTTGTTACACTCTTGTTCCCTTGCCGGGATCTTTTATGATTGATGTTAATTTGTAAATGGGATCGGGTGGCACGCCACCACGGTGATATTTCACATGGGAGCGGGTTGCACGCATGCAATAAGATATATGAAATGGGAGCGGATTGCACGCCTGCAACAAGATATATGAAATGGGATCGGGTTGCACGTCTACAACAAGATATATGAAATGGGATCGGGTGGCACGCCACCACAGTAATATATGAATGGGATCGGGTGGCACACCGCCATTGTAATATTTGAAATGGGATCGGCTTGCACGCCTACAACAAGAAAGAATAAAAGTGAATATTTGATTCTTATGGTGAGAACGAGGGTAAAAGAACGAAGGGTGATGCCGTGCACTTTCTGTTTGCTATGCCTATTTGTTGTTACCAATTCAAGTGTTTTAACTGTTCAAATTCCTTTACCTCTGTGATCCTTTGTGATGGAACCCCTCCGTGTTTTCAATACTTCGCCATATTTATATACATATTTTTTAATACTTTAAAATTTCAATAATTGTTTCATCTTCAATTCATTTAGTTACTCAATTAAATTTCGTTTAACCGTATGAGGTTGTATTTTACTTAAAAATTTGATTTCTACTAAGTTAATTTATTAAATTTCTTGTTAAAGGTAATAATTCATTCGATGTTGTACTTTATTTGAAAATGGTACTTTCTCTATTCAAATGATTTCTAAAAATAACTTCATCTTTTCTTGATAAGTTCCTAATTGGTTTAGAAGTTGTACTCTACTTTATGTTATGTAAATCAAACACCTTGAATATCTTAATTGCATTAGTTATGGACCCTACGAACTGAGTAACATGAGAACGTTATTGTGTAAAGTGAGATAGAAATATGTGGGAACAAGGTGCCGAGTTGTGCTAAAAGTTTGGTAATTGAGGTTATGATATGAGACATCAAGTTTGAAATAGCTGGAAATTGTGCATAGGAAATGATATGATTTATTGAGCTGACATCGCCTTCCTTATTTGAGTACATTTTTACTTGTATGTGTTCCAGCTATGTTGGTGTTAATTTATTTGGTTATCTTTTGTTTCCACCAGTGTTTCTCTTTATTGTTTTTACTGATTGTAGTTTGTTCTTTCCCTATTATTGATATTACTATGTCATTTCTAGGTTGATAGTTTATTATCAAATCCTGTTCAATTTATTTGACCAACAGGTGTCTGGGCTGTTCCTCGTCACTACCCTACCGAGGTTAGTCTTGATACTTACTAGGCACCACTGTGGTGTGCTCATACTTCACTTATGTACATTTTGTGTAGAGATCTAGGTATTTTATTGGTAGTAGCTGTGCGGGTCGTTGCGGTGGAGACTCAAGGTAAACCAGCTATAGCGTTCGCAGGCCTCGGAGTCACCTTCATTTGTACTTATTTCCATATGTTCCTTTTGTTTCGGAGCAGTGATATATTTATTTTGTTTAACTACTTTTAGAAAGTCTTGTGACTTGTACCATTGGTTTTGGGAATTGTAAATTGTTAATAGTTATTTAAATTAAAGTTAGCAAATATAAATGTTATCTCAGTTAATGTTAGGCTTACCTAGTTTAGAGACTAGGTTCTATCACGACTCCTTCGAAGGGATTTTTGGGTCGTGACAAGTTGGTATCAGAGCTCTAGGTTCATAGGTGCTACGAGTTATAAGCACGTTTAGTAGAGTCTTGCGGATCGATATGGAGATATTTGTACTTATCTTCGAGAGGCTACAGAACTGTTAGGAAATTCCACTTCTTTCATTCCTTATCGTGTGACATTGATTCAGCTCGAAGTGTATAACTTATATTCCTTTACATCCATTCGTGTATAATATTACGCTCTTAGTGACCGCTATGAGCCAATGGTTCACGATGCTACAGACGGACTATGAAGGAGTCAGGGATTCACAGACACTATCTCAACGTGTTGTCCAGACTGAAGATACAGAGGTATTGAGAGGCTATTCAATTTTTCATATGGAGACGGAGCGGTTTCCGACATCTGGTTGGTGAGTGCGAGCTTGGGAAGGTTTAATTGATTGGTTAATCATCGAGATCGTGGCAGGGTCGCGGGATGGAGGTTAATTGGGGATAACTGGTAGTATTTGAGTACCTTGTGATTTGTGTTCTGCGAGACGTGAAAGTTAGCTTTGCATATCACCAGACATTGTTTTCTATGGCTTCGCGCTAAGTGGAGGAGTCCACTAGCGACGTTCAGGTGGCAAAGTTAGATTTATATCAGTTTTGGCCTAAGGTATGTATATAAGTGGTATTGGAAGGTTTCTAAAATTTGTATATAACCAAATATTGAGATCTTTCAAGGGATGATATTGGGGCTTTGAGGGGGATATTGCTTATCGACTATCTGAAGAAATGGTTCAGTTTAGTAGTGATGGGGTCAGCATGGCAATGGAAGTAATTGGTACTTTTGAATGGGAATTCTCTACTTGCATTTGTGGTAGCACTCTTGGATTGGACGGTTTGTATGACTCAGTTGAGTTGAGAAGGTGTGGTCTTGATGGCCTAGTTGCGTACGGGTGGACCTCAGAAGGGTTTTCGATGGTTTGGCAATGGCTTGAGTTGGCTGTCTACTACGAGCATAAGGAATATGTGGTAAATTGTGGTTTTCTCCTAAATCGGTATCAGAAATTAATAGAGTGTTGGCATTATTGGCTATCACATGTGGAGAGCGGGCAGTTTGGGAAAGACCATTAAGTTTTGGTTTGCGAGTTGCATGGCTAGTGGCATGGTGATTACTGGGTTTTGAGGCTTTTGAGGTTAATGTTTTGTTATGCGTCCAAAAACCCTATATGGGTGATTCAGTAGAATGATAAGGTATGAGAGATATATCAGCCATTTGATTTGCATAGTTGAGTTGGGTATGAAAATTTTGGCATTCCTGAGGTTTGGAGCTAGATGCCCTCATGTGTGGACTATTTCCTTATTGCGGATTGTGAAGAAATATCGAGAATGGGATAATTAATAACATGTATTATCGATAAGTTGTCGTGGATCTTTTGAAGTATATTTATCTAATTGGGAAGGATCAAGATTTGGTTGAGACAATGTGAAAGCTCAATGAGAATATGTATCTTGTATTAGGTTAAGTTTGTGTGCTCATGTGAGATTGCCATTTTGGTTATGTTATCAGGCAGAATGGATATTATTTATGCCTCTGGCCTATGTTATGTGCTTCTCTCTTATGTTGTGATGAGCTATGAGGCTGTATGACTATTCTCCACGCATGTTGTGATTCCGTTCGGGCCCGATGCGGGCGAGATAGCCCTCGTGATGTTAATTTGCTCATTGCACCTTAACTGTACTTGTTTCTTTTATGTTATTACTTCTATTCACTTTTTCCCACAGTTTTATTTGTGCACTATGATGTACTTGATATCAGTATTCATATGATCAGTGAGCCCGAGCATTTTGGCTCGATGAGTATTTGGGAGTGGGCTGCACACCGCAGCGGATGTTGTGTGAGATACCCTTTCCTTGTGTTTATTTGGTGTTGTGTCTTCCCTCTGTGGGATGATTTGATGGAAAACATATACTTTTGTTGTCACACATGTTGTACTTGTTAGATAATTCTTCTACTTTGTTTTCCTTTATTTGTGTTGCATAATTGAGTTATTGCTGATTTGGTCTGCGAATTGTGTAGTGTAAGAATCTGTGTGGTTCCGTGATGAGTTGTTAGTTGGATTGCTTGTATTGGCTGAGATGAGGTTCATAGACCTGATATTAGTACTATGGTATTGGGGGTGGGGAGTGTTTGGAAGTGACAGGGTGTTTCTGCTAGGATTTGGGTAATGGCCCTTGGCGGGCGGGAGAGCTTCGTGACTTGTTAACTTCATGGGCGTCTATGAATCTCCGCATGTCTCTTTATCATGGGCAGTGTTGTGGAAGTCCAGAACAAGGTTGTATTCAATGTGAAGTATATTGCCGTCATCCAAGATGTTATTTGAGCAGCTATGGTGGTAAGAGATTATTGCTTTGAGTATGTGAGTTATGTGGAACAACATGTGATTGTATTCTGGATTGAAATTTTTCGCTTGATTCAGCTTGTTTGGGTGTGTTCAGTGTGATGATGTGAAATTCGGGTCCTATGATGAATTTCAGATGTTGAGGTTTGGGTCCTATTCTAAGGTTATGGACTAAGGAGGAGATGAGACATTTAGTTAAGCTGCATTGTCAGTTCTACATAGGTTGGATGATGGGGAATCACCCCCGGGTGTATGTATGAGGAGCTCATGCAGTGGTTCGATGGCTTTGGAATGACTCTGGGCGCATTCGAGGGCGAACATATGTTAAGTGGAGGAGGATGTAATGACCCAACTGATTGTTTTGAGCAATTTCATCCGGTTAGGCAGTTTGAGGTTACGAGCAGCTTCATATTATGTGTATCGACATGCGTGTGCAATCCAGGCGTGAAATAGGAAAGCTTTTATGTGAAAATATAAAAAATATAGTAATTTCTAGTGTTAAAATTTAATTTTTTATTGACTTTGGTCAACATTTTTGGTAAACAGACCCGGATCTATGTTCCAACGAACCTGGGAGGTCCGCGATAAAATATGGGACTTGGACGTATGCCCAAAATTGAATTCCGAGGTCTTAGCCTTAGAAAACAATTTTTGAAGAAAATTGTTGTACTGGTTTTTAAAGAAAATAAATAAATGAATTAATGTTTGAACTCGTTGGTATCGGGCCCGTATTTTATTTTCGGAGACTGGTACAAGTTTGTTATGATATTTAAGTCCTATCTATGAAATTTGGTGAGAATCGGAATTGATTTAACGTGATTTGGACGTCCGGTTGAAAAGTTAGAAAATCATGAGTATGGAGGTTTAATTCATAGTTTTTGATGTTATTTTTATTATTTGATCGCACAAGTAATGCTTTATGACATTTTTAGACTTGTGTGCATGATTGATTAGGAGCCCCGAGGGCTTGGGTGAGTTTCGGAAAGACTTAGGCTATGTTGCGTTTGTTTTTGGATGCTTCATCGTCATTTCTTCAAGAAATAATGATACCACATTGAGCAAATGAGATCCAAATTCAGTTTTTCTTGAACCATTAGATCCGTATCGAAATTACAGAGCCATAGGAAAAAATATCATCGAATTTGGACATCGTACGAGGAAGTCATACTCATTTTCGTGTCGGGAAAATTGCTGGTTTCTACTGTGTTCGCAAATGCGAAGTTTTTCATTACATTTGCGATGCCCAGTTCCCAAATGCGAACTTTTGTTCGCAAATGCAACTTTTGTCAGTCCTGCTTTGTTCGCAATTTGCAAGGGTTCGCAATTGTGAACCCTGGGTCGCAAATGCGACATCTGAAGTCTGTTAAGTGAGGTTTTTGACGAGATTTTCACCCATTTTTCAATTTTCTCAAACCCTGAACCTCCATAGGTGATTTTACAAAGACCCAAACTTCTCCAAATAATTGGGTAAGTATCTCTAATCAATTGCCAACTATATTTTGTGATTATATCTTATATTTAACATCAAATTCATGAGAATCTAAAGGAAAATTTGGGGAAAATTGTGAAATCTATTAAAAATGTAAAATGATGATTTAAATGAACAAATGGTATTGGAATTAGATAATTTTTGTATGGGTGAACTCGTATCGGAATGGATATTCGATTTTTGTAAATTTTGTCAGGATCTGAGCTGCGAGCCTGGGGAGTTGACATTTGTTGACTTTTTGCAAATTGTATAGGAATCATAGTTTTGTTAATCGGTTTGTCCTCTTCGAGGTAAGTATCTTGCCTAACCTTGTGTGGGGGACTTCCCCTTAGGAATTGAGTCTTCTATGCTAATTGTAGTCCATGCATGCGAGGTGACAAGTGTGTGCTTGGACATATTTGTGGGAAATTTGCCTCTAGGGTTATTAGGTCCTTATGCGGAAAGTATCCCGTTATGATTGGATTTCTTAATTGCTTAAATTGCCTCTATATGCTCCATATGACGTTGCTATCTTTCCTCTAATTCTTACGTGTTACCTTGACCCTTAATTGCCTTAGTTGAAGTGATTGCCTTCCTTATTGTTTTGATACTTCTTGATTGCGAGTTCCTCTATGACTTGGTGCAAATATGTTATATGTCCAATTTTTGTGGTTACCGGTGTAGTTATCACGTGCTGATTATGATTGTTGTTTTGTTGAGGTTATCGTGCTTCTTGGTTTTCCGTGACCCTTATTATGTACTTGTTGATTCCCTTGTCGGGAAGTTATTGCTTATGATATTGTTTCCCCTGCCGGGATATTGTTTTTATACTATTATTCCCTTGCCGGGATATTGTTTTTATACATACTTCTTGATTGCGAGTTCCTCTATGACTTGGTGCAAATATGTTATATGTCCAATTGTTGTGGTTACCGGTGTAGTTATCACGTGCTGATTATGATTGTTGTTTTGTTGAGGTTATCGTGCTTCTTGGTTTTCCGTGACCCTTATTATGTACTTGTTGATTCCCTTGTTGGGAAGTTATTGCTTATGATATTGTTTTCCTTGCCGGGATATTGTTTTTATACTATTATTCCCTTGTCGGGATGTTATTGCTTATGATATTGTTTCCCTTGCCGGGATATTGTTGTTATACTATTGTTCCCTTGCCGGGATGTTGTTGTTTACGATTTTGTATCCCTTGCTGAGATGTTGTTGTTATACTCTTGTTCCCTTGCCGGGGTTCTTTTATGATTAATGTTGATTTGTAAATGGGATCGGGTGGCACGCTGCCACGATGATATTTGAAATGGGAGCGGATTGCAGGCCTGCAACAAGATATATGAAATGGGAGCGGATTGCACGCTTGCAACAAGATATATGAAATGGGAGCGGGTTGCACGCCTGCAACAAGATATATGAAAAGAGATCAGGTTACACTCCTGTAACAAGATATATGAAATGGAATCGGGTGGCACGCCGCCATGGTAATATATGAAATGAGATCGGATGGCACACTGCTACAGTAATATTGGAAATGGGATCGGGTTACACGCCTGCAACAAGAAAGAATAAACGTGAATATTGATTCTTATGGTGAGAACGAGAGTAAAAGCACGAAGGGTGATGCCGTGCACTTTCTGTTTGCTATGCTTATTTGTTGTTACCAATTCAAGTGTTTTAACTGTTCAGATTCCTTTGCTGCTGTGATCCTTTGTGAAGGAACCCCATAGTGTTTTCAATACTTCGCCATATTTATATACATATTTTTCAATACTTTAAAATCTCAATAATAGTTTCATCTTCAATTCATTTAGTTACTCAATTAAATTTCCTTAAACCGTCTAAGGTTGTATTTTACTTAAAAATGAATTTCAACTAAGTTAATTTATTAAATTCCTTTTTAAAGGTAATAATTCATTCGATGTTGTACTTTAATTTAAAATGGTACTTTCTCTATTCAAATGATTTTTAAAAATAACTTCATCTTTTCTTGCTGAGTTCGTAATTAGTTTAGAAGCTGTACTCTACTTTATGTTATGTAAATCAGACTCCTTGAACATCTTAATTGCATTAGTTATGGACCTTATGAACTGAGTAACATGAGAACGTTGTTGTGTAAAGTGAGATAGAAATATGTGGGTACAAGGTGCCGAGTTGTGCTAAAAGTTTGGCAGTTGAGGTTATGATATGAGATATCGAGTTTGAAATGGCTGGAAATTGTGCATAGGAAATGATATGATTTATTGAGCTGACATCGCCTTCCTTGTTTGAGTACATTTTTACTTGTATGTGTTCGAGCTATGTTGGTGTTAATATATTGGGTTATCTTTCATTTCCACCCGTGTTTCTCTTTATTGTTTCTACTGATTGTAGTTTGTTCTTTCCCTGCTATTGATATTACTATGTCATTTCTAGGTTGATAGTTTATTATCAAATTCTGTTCAATTTGTTTTACCAGTAGGTGTCTGAACTATTCCTCATCACTACTACACCGAGGTTAGTCTTAATACTTACTGGGCACCACCGTGGTGTGCTCATACTACACTTCTGTACATTTTTGTTTACAAATCCTAGTATTTGATCGGTAGTAGCTATGCGGGTCGTTGTGGTGGAGACTCAAGGTAAACCTATTATAGCGTTCGCAGGCCTCAGAGTCACCTTCTTTTGTACTTATTTCCGTTTGTTCCATTTGCTTCAGATCGGTGATGTATTTATTTTGTATAACTACTCTTAGAAAAGCTTGTGACTTGTACCACTGGTTTTAGAAATTGTAAATTGTTAAGAGTTATTTAAATTAAAGTTAGCAAGTATAAATGTTATCTCAGTTAATGTTAGGCTTACCTAGTTTAGAGACTAGGTGTCATCACTACCTCTTCAGAGGGATTTTTGGGTCGTGACAAAACTCAAGTCTCAAGCACCGCTTTCCCTTTAGATTTTGCCTCCAATTTACTTGTATCTAGCCATAATTAACTTAACAACATCAATAAGTGCTAAAGAATTCAACTCTAATGCTTAATTATAGGTTTTCTATCATTTTTCCCAAAAAGTCAAAAATCGACTTCGGGCCCGCTTGGTCAAAACTCGAAGTTCGGACCAAAACCCGAATACCCATTCACCTACGAGCCCAAATATGCAATTAGTTTCAAAATCCGAGCCCAAAACAAGGTCTAAATTTCAATTATACAAAATGCCCTAATTCTACCCAAAATCCCTAATTCTACCATGGAAGAACAATATTTAGGCCTAGAAATCTAATGGGTGTTGATGGAAAATGAAGGAGATGAGTTTAGGAACACATACCTATGATTTGGTATTGAAACTTCTCTTCAAAAATCGCCTAAGGTCTGATTTTAGGGAAGGAGATAAGATAATATGGCTTATTCCCATTTTGCTACTATTTTAAAAAGACTGGGCAGGCCTTCTTCACGTTCGCGAAGGGCTTGCCGTATTCGCGAAGAGCTGCCTTCCTCAGTTTTACACGATCGCAAGCTCTTCCACGCGTTCGCGAAGGGTAAGCCTCCCTGACCTTCGCGTTCGCAGACCAACGTACATGTTCGCGTAGACGAAATGATAAATTCCCAGCCCACCTCCATTTTACTATACGCATTCACGTGACACAGGTCGCGTTTGCATAGAGCAGCCCCCAGTCCTCCTTGTTTGCAATCTTGGCTACACGTTTGCATTGAACAAACCCAGCCCCAGCTCTGATTACACTTCGCGATCGTGAAGAATAAAATGTCTGTGTACCAGAAGCAGCAAAGACCACAGAAGTCTCTAAGTCTAAAAACATCCCGAACCCCATCTGAAACTCACCCGAGCCCTCGGGGCTCCAAACCAAACATGCATACCAACCTAAAAACATCATACAGACTTACTCGTGAGATTAAATTGCCAAAATAATGCCTAGAACTACAAGTTTAGCATCAAAATCAAAGGAAAAAATCGCAAGAACTCTTAAGTTTCAAATTTTATAACCAAGGGTCTGAATCACTTCATATAACCCCCGTTTCTTTCCAAATTTTACAGGAACCACTCAAATATCAAACCTGTGCCTGGCTCCGGAACCATAATACAGGCCCAATACTGTCAAATTCAAACATCGTTAAATTTGCAAAAACTCTTATAATTTCAGTTAAAGAATTTTCTTGTAAAATTTATTTCTCGGGCTAGGGACCTCGGAATTCAATTCCGGGTATACACCCAAGTTTCATATTTTCCATGGATCCTCCAGGACCGTCAAATCATAGGTCCAGGTCCGTTTACCTAAAATATTGACCGAAGTCAACTAAAATTTAATTTTAAAGGCAAAATTAGCATTTTCCTCAAATTTTCACATAAAATCTTTTTCGAATATATGCCTGGATTACACACGCAAATCGAGGTGAGACAAAAGGAGGTTTTCAAGGCCTCGAAACATAGAATTGACTTTTAAAATAAGTGATGACCTTTTGGGTCATCATATTCTCCACCTCTAAAATAGTCGTTCGTCCTCGAACAAACATAGAAAAGAAGTACCTGAGTCGGGGAAAAGATGAGGATATCGGCTCTGCATATCGGACTCGGACTCCCAGGTAGCTGCCTTGGCAGGCTGACCCCTCCACTGAACATGAACCAAAGGATAACTCTTCGATATCAACTGACGAACCTGCCGGTCTAGAATAGCTATCGGCTCCAACTCGTAGGTCAAGTCCTTGTCCATTTAGACAGTGCTGAAATCTAACACGTGGGATGGATCGCTGCGACACTTTTGAAGCATGGACACACGAAACACTGGATGCACAGCTGATAAACTCGTTGGCAATGCAACTCTGTAAGCCACCTCTCCCACTCGATGAAGAATCTCAAAAGGATCGATGAATCTAGGGCTTAGTTTGCCCTTCTTTCCAAATCTCATCACGCCCTTCATGGGCGACACCTGAAGCAACACTCGCTCTCCGACTATGAATGCCACATCATGAACCTTGCAGTTGGCATAACTCTTTTGCCTAGACTGAGCTGTACGAAGTCTATCCTGAATGATCTTAACCTTATCCAAGGCATCCTGCACTAGATATATACCCAACAACTGAGCCTCAACCGGCTTAAACCACCCAAACGGTGACTAACACCGCCTACCATATAATGCCTCATAGGGAGCCATCTGGATGCTCGACTGAAAGCTATTTTTGTAGGCAAACTCCACTAAAGGCAAGAACTGATCCCACAAGCCTCCAAAGTCAATAACACAAGCTCGGAGCATATCCTCCAAAATCTGAATAGTACGCTCGGATTGTCCGTTCGTCTAAGGATGAAATGCCATGCTCAACTCGACCCATGTGCCTAACTCACGCTGAACTGCACTCCAGAAATGTGTAGTAAACTGCATACCTCAGTCAGAAATGATCGACACAGGCACACCATGGAGACAAACGATCTCCCAAATATAGATCTCAGCCAACCACTCCGAAGAATAGGAAACTACCATAGGAATGAAATGCGTTGACTTGGTCAGCCTATCCACAATAACTTGTCGTGCCCCGTTTTTCTCGCGAAATCGGGTTTATGATATTTTGATTGGGACAACTCTTTCCTTTTGTGAAAGGAGGTTTGCATTTTTGAAGAGTCGCCATATAACGATTTAAGGTACGTTAGGGCACCTATAAGGTTCATTTATAACTATGTTTGTTAACTAGAGACAGGGTAAGAGCTTGAAATTATCCTAAGGGGAAGGTGTTAGGCACCCCTCAGGATCCACTAGTGTGGTTCCCGGCCAAACAGTTTTTGTGAATTTGTACAAGTAACCAAATAAACAAGTATGGTTCAAATTGTGGGGGATTTAAGTTTAAGAACACAGATGTTTGAAAAGCAATTAATGAAAAGCAAGAGTTTAAAAAGAATTACAATCTAAGCACATTTGTGTATGTAAAGGGGGGTGTGTCCTAGGTTTGTTTATATTATGGATCACATCAATGCAATACCCGGCATGACACTCCTCAAAAAGGGGCTACATGTGGTATTAACTCACCGGTCATCATGTCCATATCTACCCATTCCCGCCTCGTGAAGGTAATTAAAGCGAAAGTTGGTCTTGACCCCGATTGCATGTTGTTACCCGTCCCTTCCTATCAATCCCGGAGGAATTTAGGACTCCTATCCTATAAGAAGGGGGTTCTAGGCAGACCCTCAAGTTTAAAGTCAAAATACTAAGGCGACATATAATAAACAAGTAGGACTTCAATTAAGGGGAGCATGAAAAACAAATGAAAGGCTCAGATATACCTCCACACACAGTACACATAAACAACATGACTCATACACAATTAAGGTCTGAATTCAGATTTTAAGCATGGTATCTAAATGATAACAATAGAGTCATATTTATAACATAACTCAAATAGGAAGTCCTAATCAGTCTTGCTTACTGATTTTAACATGCTGATAGTTAAACAAAGACGGTTCTGGTTTTTATTTAAGTTATATTACCTAAGGCTTTCCTAGGTAAAATAATATGCAGCAGTTACCAGAATTATAAAGCAATTATTTTATCTAAAGCATGTTGTTCTAAATGGTGCAAAAACATGCAGGGATTGTAACCAGTTTCACTGTTTTATGTCCTTTTCATGCATCAGTAGTGTAACTAGGTGTAATTGAGCGAGTGTGAACGAGATCCTAAAACAGGGTTGTTGATACCCAATATTTTCCTATATATTTTTCAATATACAAAGACCTTCAAAATAGCATATATATGCATATATAAGCATTTCGAAGAGTTTTATTATTTTTCCCATAATTTTAAAGGTTTAAATTGATTTATTTTCTCCCCTTTTACCCATAAAATCCGCAATAATTATTTCCAAAATTATTATTTTGATAATTCACCTATTGGATTTTTATATTTATGTCAAAATATGGCTAAAGTAATTTTTACAATTATATTTAGTATTTTCTAAAGCTAAATTGCACATAATTGTAATATAAGCGATTTTAAGGTTTAATTGTGTTTTATGCGCATAAAATTGGGTCCTGTATTTTTAAATTATTAATTATGTATTATAAATCATTTTAGACCTTTAAATTAGTTTTCAGAAACTATTTACTATTTTTTATAATCTAAATAGGGAAAAATAGCTATTTAAATTATAGCCAAATCAAGATCCCAATTCCCAGCCCATTAAAACCCTCCGGACCCAAGCCCAAGCCCAATTTTATAACCCGACCCCTAAACATTTCAATCCTGGCCGTTGATCATAGAGATCAATGTCCACCGCTCACCCTTACCATAATTAATCCAAAACAACCCCCCCCCCAAACCCTCTCATTCTTACAATCCGCCGCCCTTGAATCCCTTCTCCTCTCTAACTCTCTCTGAAACCTAAAGCTAACCCTAGATGCCGCCACCCAAACTAACCCTAGTCCCTTCAATCCTCACTCAATCCATGAACTCCCATGGTCGTTTGAGACGTATACTTGTCTCCTACGTCTCCTGGTTGCCTGTTTTTGTGATTTCGTGGAAATATCTCGAAGATATCTAGTCCTGATCTTGGTCAACTTCTATCCATGGCCTTTTATGCTATTTTTAGGCCATCCATGGCTGCTCGAGTAAGTTCCATGGATTTTTCGGCTAAAACCGGTAACGATCTAATGTTTTCTCATCCTCTTTAGGTTCTCTGAAACCCTAGCTCTTGAGATTTTTTTACTTTTCTTTACATATGTCTTCGATCTAGGTGTATCCATCGATTTTAATCGATCTTTTCTTCGGCTCTATTATTTTCTTAAAAAATCTAGCTATAAATCCTCCGATTTTTTAAATTTGTGATGGATCTATGGGTTTCTTAAGGTTTTCATTTGTTTTCCTAAAAATGTCTCTCCGATTTCAAACGATTTCTTCATTTTCCAAACTAGGGTTTCAAAACTCTTTTTACAAAAACAATTTCTTTCTGTTTTTAGCAATTACTTTGATTTTTAGCATGTTTAAACATTACCTGAGTTTTTCCTTTTTGCTCGATTCATTTTTGTCAAGAAACCCTAATACTTCTGGGTTCGATTCGAAGTTTGAATTTGTTTGCAGTGTGTTTGCATGACTATCATGAACATTCTGGGCTTTATGTGTGTTCTATATGCTCTTGTGCTTCTTGTTTTAATTTGTTCTTAAGGTTTCTTTGATTTTGTCCAAACCCGTGTTATTTATGGGTCCGACCATTTGTTTTATTGATCGTTCACATAACTTATGTTAATTCTGTGTAATCTCCTTAAACCTACATCTTTGATTTTGTGTATTTTTCTTATAATTTTGTACTGATTTTTCGAAATTGCTTCCTTACTTTTGTTATACTTTTCTTAGATAGTGCTGATTCCCTGTGATTTTCAATCTCATTCGTGATTCTCTGAATTAATTTTCAGAATCAAATTGTACTCTACCTTGTTTATGTGCACAAATATGTTGTTAATTAACGTGCACTTTTCTTATATTGAAACTATTCTGTACTTAGAGCTTATTACATGCTACATGCTTTTACTATTCCTATTATGGCAAAATTAGTCTTAAAAGCAACTCTTTTCCTTATTTGATACAACTTGTACCCGTCTGAACCATGGCTCCTTAATTGAAGGACGTCCGGGTCTTTAATTGATTCTGATTTGTATTATTTCTATAATTATGCTAAGTCAAGTACTTATTACCTTATTTCTTGTCCTTTTTCAGAAACTATAAATACTCTACCCTCCCTTTAGCATACACACAAACAATAGTTCAGAACACACACATATACACTCAAACTCTCTTTTCTTTCTCTACTACTTGTGCTACTGCTTTGTCTAGCCGGGTGAAAGCCAAGGCTAGACTGTGGAACTCTAATTGCTTTACATTTTCTGCACTTTGCTTTTTCAACTGGTATGTTTCTAGTTCAAATTCTAAAACTCAACTCTATGTGTTCCCTTGTTTGTCAATCCCTATCTCTTTCTGCACTGACTTAATGGCTCATGCTGTTAAATTTCACTTCTTGTTTACTGCTTTACTCAGCATGCTTAAAATTCTGCCATCCCTTGTTCAAATGTAATCAGTATGTTTACTTGTTCCTGTTTATGTCCCTCAACTAGTATGTCTCCTAATATACTTGATTAACACTAATTCATGACTGATTATGTGTAATAGACCCCTTGCATGACTACTCCCATACTATGTACCTATGTTTTATTACTATCATAATTTCAAGCATGATTCCCTTGAAGTAGTTGTTTGCGTTTCTGATTTGGGCCCTCTATGTCCCCAACCCCTACTTCCCTGTATGTAACTTCTGGAATTGTACTATTCTTTGAACTTGTTCTGTGTGTGTGCTAGCTGTTTCCAAGCTGTTGTTGCTCCTATCTCTTCCCCCTTTCAAAAATGTTTGCACTAAGGCAACCATCTTCTGTTGTTGTTGAAAACTTATTTCAGGCTAATCATTTTCAAAAACTGTTTTCCAACTCAACTCCTTTGAGTCTATGTCAAGCGCTCTTACATGCACTCTTAGACCATTAGGTTCTGCCCCTTTTTTGCAAGCCTTGCTTTGGGACCCTTGAGCTCCCTCTGAACTTGGACGCATAAGAGCTGGCCTTCCCATATTGCACTTACTCTTGGTTATGCAATCAGGGTGCGAGCACTGCCCGAGATCCCTTGAGGTCCTTTGGGAACTCTGACACACCCAGATATGAGAAGGGCTATGGAACAATATTGGCACTTGAGGTGGTTTATTACATAACTCAGAGAGGAAGTCCTAATCAGGTTTTCTATAGTGTAACTTCTTATTTTTCACTTCTACTTATGTAATTCACTTGCATGGCCTGTAATAATTTGTAAACAAGTATTGGGGTGGCTAGTGAAAAAGGGATAGGGTAAATATGCATGCTATAATTTGTTAAGGGTAGAAAACATGTTATTAGGTTTATATTCCTAATTGTGCAATAGAAACTATGCTTAGGATTCATACATGCATTAGAAAGCATGTTCATAGGACCTATGTTTCTTACTTCAGCACCTCATTCATTGATCCATGCTTTTATGTCTATCACTTAGAAATCCTACTCCTAGGACAATTGTAACATTGGCATAAAAGCTATTACCCATGAAGTCGTATTTCAACCATTCTGCAACTCTCGTGTACATATAGAAATCATGCCTTAGGGACTCTGTTTTTTTAACAACCCTGCCATTTGTATGTGCATATTAGATATCATGTTCTAAGATCCTATTTGCATTTTGTTTAAAACGCCTAGTTAATTGCTGATTTATGAAAAGGTAGTAAAGTAATAATTTTCACATTGCGATGCTTTCTGAATAAAATTGGTAACAATCTCAGCATTTGTAAAAACTAGACCAACATGTTTTAGGTAAAAAAATAATCTCCAAGCTGTCTTAATAACTCGGAATAACTATTGCATATCGCTTTACGCCTAGGCAAACCTTAGGTAATAACTTAAATAAAACTGGAACTGCCTTCGTCTAATTATCAACTGTTAAAGTCAATAGGCAGGCCTGATTCAGACTTCTTTTCTGAGTCAGGTGATAAATCTAGTTCTGATGTTATCACTCAAACACCATGCTTTAGGACTCTGATTTCAGACTTTAGTTGTGCATGAGTCATGATATCTATGTGCGTTACTTGTGGAGGTATACTTGAGCCTTCCACTTACTTCTACATTTTCCCCCTAAGTGCAGTCTTATATGTTTTGTATGCCGCCTTAGTATTTTGACTTTAAACCTTAGGGTATGCCTAGAACCTCCTTATAGGATAGGAGTCTTAAATTCCTCCGGGACTGATAGGAAGGGACGGGTAATAGCATGCAATAGGGGTTGAGACCAACCTTCACTCTAATTACCTTCACGGGGTGGGAAAGGGTAGATATGGATATAATGACTGGTGCGTTAATACACGTGTAGCTCCTCTTCGAGGAGTGTCATACGGGGTATTGCATTGATGTCATCCATATTATAAACAAACCTAGGACCCTCTCCCCCTTTAGGCTTAGATTGTAATTCTTCTCAAAAAACTTTCTTTTCACTAATTATTTTCAAACACTTGTGTATTTAAACTCTAATCCCCTACTATTTGAGCAATATTTGTTTATTTTCTAATTGTACAAATTCACTAAAACTGTCTGGCCGGGAACCACACTAGTGGATCCTAAGGGGTGCCTAACACCTTCCCCTTAGGATAACTTCAAGCCCTTACCCTCTCTCTGGCTACCAAAACATAGTTATAAATGAACCACATAGGTGTCCTAACGCACCTTTAATCGTTAGGTGATGATTCTCCAAAATTGCAAGAACCCCTTTCCTAAAAGGAAAGAGTTGTCCCAACCAAAATGTCATAAACCCGATTCCGCGAGGAAAAAAGGGGGCGCGACAGCATGGCGACTCTGTTGGGGATATTCAGGCTTTTACCATTTCATACTGTTTTTGTGAATATGTACCCCTCCCTATGTGCAATTATTTTTTTAATTTCATTAAGCATTTAGTTTCTTCTTCCAAAGCAAAACTAACATATCTTTCTTGTTTCCTTCCTTTATTGTTTCTTTAAATTATAAAACTGCTGTATTTATCGCTTTCTTAATGTGCAAATGCATGTCAACATGCTTTTAATTATTGCATAATCATGCTCAACATCATACTCCACTCATACCAAACAAATACTATAGCAACGCTTGATGAGTGGTTGCGCTCTTCCTATATCATTACCCCCTAAATTCGGAAAGGCGTATTTGCGGTAAAACTAGTCGATCAGCGGTGCAGTTGACAGTTCCGTATCTTCCCCCTTGAGTTGTTCGCTCAAGGGTACCAGTCTAACACCCCATAGAAACCTTACTCTGTTTAAATTGTGCATGCATCATGGTCAAACCTAGCAGGGTCAGTTATGTTGTCCACATAATGATCCTTTAAGATAGCCTTGTCCAAAAGTCCACTAGGTTTCCCTAAACCCAAACGGACATCATCACGTTCTATGCATTTATTTGGATAACTGAATGCTTCATGCTAATTGTTGATATTAAATAGTCGAGTCTGGTGGGGTAAGGGACTAACCTTATTTGTCTTGCAAAAATATGAGGCACGAAGTCCCCAGATTCGGCATGGTCACCAACATCCACCCAATATTGCTAAGTTGGTAGGAAGATTTACACTCCAGTGACAAAACTCTCGTCAGAAATTATCTGGGTAATCTACCATCCCACCTGGAGATCGAACCTAACAACATGATCATAGAAGTTGCTACATTATTTTAGGATTGTGAAAGGGTCGTGTTCCGCTTTGGGGTCATCGATTTGGGGTCATCCATGGCATCCTGCACTAGATCTGTACCCAACAACCGAGCCTCAACCGGCTCACACCACCCAACTGGCGACTGATACCGCCTACCATATAATGCTTCATAGGGAGCCATCTGGATGCTCGACTGAAAGCTATTTTTGTAGGCAAACTCTGCTAAAGGCAAGAACTGATCCCACGAGCCTCTAAAGTCAATAACACAAGCTCGGTGCATATCCTCCAAAATCTGAATAGTACCCTCAGATTGTCCGTCCGTCTGAGGATGAAATGTCGTGCTTAACTCGACCCATGTGCCCAACTCACACTGAACTGCGCTCCAGAAATGTGTGGTAAACTGCATACCTCAGTCAAAAATGATAGACACGGGCACACCATGGAGACGAACGATCTCCCGAATATAGATCTCAGCCAACCATTCCGAAGAATAGGAAACTGCCATAGGAATGAAATGCGTTGACTTGGTCAGCCTATCCACAATAACTTGTCGCGCCCCCTTTTTCTCTCAAAATCGGGTTTATGACATTTTGCTTGGAACAACTCTTTCCTTTTGGGAAAAGGGGTTTGCATTTTTGAAGAGTCGTCATCTAACGATTTAAGGTACGTTAGGGCACCTATAGGGTTCATTTATAACTACATTTGGTAACTAGAGACAGGGTAAGGGCTTAAAATTATCCTAAGGGGAAGATGTTAGGCACCCCTCAGGATCCACTAGTGTGGTTCCTGGCCAAACAGTTTTTGTGAATTTATACAAGTAGTCAAATAAACAAGTATGGTTCAAATAGTAGGGGATTTAAGTTTAAGAACACAGATGTTTGAAAAACAAGTATGTTTTAAGTTTAGGAAATGTAAACCTAACACATGGTTTCTACCCATTGATGTTGATAGCATATATAGCTACCCTCCCCTTTTCACTAGCTAGCCCTAATACTTGTTTACAACAAATTATTACAGATCAATACTGAAATAAATTACATAAGAAAAATAAAAGTTACACTATAGAGGGCCTGAAAATAGGCCCAGATTTCCAACACCTGATTAAGACTTCCTCTCTGAGTTATGTAATAAATCACCTCATGTGCCAAAACTGTCTCATAGCTTTTCCACTTCATGGGTGTATAACACTTTCCAAGTTCAGAGGGAGCTCAAGGGTCCCAAGGCAAGGCTCACACAAAAGGGGCAGAACTTAGTGGTATAAGAGTAAAGTGAGAGTGCTTGAAATAGGTTTAAAAGAGTTGAGTTGGAAACAGTTTTACAATGATTAGTTTAAAATAAGTTTTGGAAAGCAATAGAAGAGTTTGCCTTAGTGAAAACTAGTTTGAAGAAGGAAAGAAACACGACAATCAGCAACTCAAAACTAAATCAACATACATAGGTCAAACACAAACAGGGAATGGAGGAATTGGGGACAAGTAGTTCATATGTGAAAGCATATTTGCACACAGGTTAACACCAGAGAGGTACTACAGAACTTTAAATAGTCACAACAATAGTCTATCACAAAGTGTTCATGTCAGGAGATTAACAACATTAGATTAAGAGGTGTTAAACAGAGTTACACATTAGGTTTAGGGGGAAGGGTTCAGGATCACATAGTAACTAGGGGTCACAAACATATGCTTATAATGTATTGAGGGTTAGGGGGTAGGGCAGAATAGTAGTAGAAAATGTAAAAAAGTAGTAGACATGCTGAATTATAGGAAAAGGGTAATCACATGGCAAAATAGGCATGCTAATTGCAAGGGAGACAACAGAACCACAAGTAGAAGCATAAGAGAAACAAAAGGAAGCGCAATACAACTAGAGACATATTATTTTTGGATGCTGTAAGTTAAACTGAAAACATACCAGTAAAAAAATGAGAGAATAAGTGCAGAGTGAGGAATGAAGAGCAATACAATGAAGGGAAGTAGAGCAGTAGTGTGTAGAGCAGTAGAACAATAGAGCAGTAGAGCAATGAAATCACTCAGTTTTGGCTTGCAGTCGACTGAGTATCAAGTAAACAACAAGAGAAGCAAGAGAGTATGTATGTGTATAAGAGAGAGTTCAGAACAGTGTAATTGTTCGTGTTTTAAGATTGTAGAAGAGAGTCATTTATATAGTAGTTTGAAAACTAATTAAAATAAGGCAAGAATCAATTCTTCAGTAATTATAGAAATCAATATCAAAATTGGTTCGAATCTCCCTTTAATTAAGGTAGTCAGTGTAAATGGTAAAGAGCAGGTGACAAGTAAGGAAATAAATCATACACGGTTGGAGTATAACAAATAAGGAAAGATTTCAAAATAGTACCAGTATAGAACATGTAATTAAGGTAGGTTTAGAAAGTTTTCAAACTAAGGAAACAATCAGTAAGAATTAAGTAGAAATGCAGACAAGGCAAGGGAAAATTAATTAAGGCAAACAATTAATCAAATTAAGTGGAAAGGTAGGAGTCGGGGGAGGGGGGGGGTCCAAAGGAAAATGTTTAAATCACACCAAGTAATAAGGAATTCAGAATCAATCAAAGAGAAAGTCAAGGAAAAGAGTCAGCATGTTTAACATATAAATAGAGTAAGACATGGGTAGTCAAGAATTGGCACACAACTCTAGCAAAACATAAGATCAAACGATGCTGAATTAGTGAGAAAGATGCAAGTCTTGATGCGAAGAGTCAAGACGAACACAAACACATAGAAATGGTGTAAGTTTAGGCTGAGAAACTCAGTAGAAGCATATCAAGGCAAGGCAGTCACAAGAAATCACAAGAACTCAAAAGAAACATGAGAATTAGTAAGTCATGCTAATACACAGAAACCAAACGAAGAACCCTAAAAATTAAGGCTTTTGACATAGGCTAGTTAAGGTCAAGGAAGAACTCAACAAAATCAGTCAAAACACATAAACACAGGGGATTAAGCACTTAAAACCAGAAAGCGTTTCAAAGAAAAAGATTTTCAGAAACCCTAGTTTAGGAAGATGACAAGCCACTCAAAAATCAGGAGATTTTCCATATAAACACGTAAAAATAAGTTCGATCCTTCTCAGATCTGTAAATATCTAAGAAGTTTATGAGACGAAATTAAGGTTTTGAATAGAATAACTTGAATAGAGGAGAAATCTTAAACAAACGTTTTAAACATACAGACTCGCAGATTAATACAAAAACCAGAAGAAAGAAGCATTTTTGAAAAGGTGTTTAAAAACCCAAGTTCGAAGATGAAGAGTTACTATAGAAAAAGAGAAAACCCTTTGAGAAAACCAACAAAAGCTCATTATATACACATATCTAATATAGATCTAAAACAAATCGGAAAATCTTAAGAGTTAGGGTTTCAGAGAACCTAGAGAAGATGAGAAAAACTTTAAGTGTTACCGGTTTTAACCGAAAAAGTCATAAATCTTACTCGAACAACCTGAGGTGGCCGAAAAATGGCATGAAAGACCATGGGTAGGAGTTGAACCGCTCCAGGTTCACCTGAGGACCTTAGGGTATTGTCAAACTGGCGTGGGGTGAAGCAGAGGCCAGGAGATGATAAGAGGTCATGATTTCCAGCGAGGGAGGTGGCCGGAGAAGGTGGACAGGGTCCATCGGAGAAGAGGGGAGAGGAGAAAGTTCTAGAGAGAACCAGATATAGAGAGATGGAGATAGAGAGATCGGTTGAGAGAGAATGAGAAGGGGGAAATTAGAGATGGGGGGTAGTCATTAGGGTTTAATATGGTATGGGGGATCTGGATCGTTGATTAGAATTAATCAATGGCCTAGATTGGACTAGGGATTGGGTCGGGTATGGTTTGGGTTTGTGCTTGGATCTGGTGGGTTATTTAATTGGGTTGGGATCTAATTCAATTAGGCTAGAATTGAAAATGGAATTGGCTATTTGTTAAATACCCAATTAAAATTAGATAAATAATTAATAAAAATAGATAATAATTGGATAAATAAAATTAAAGCTAAATAGGTGAAATTAAGGTAATTAACTAATTTAAAATATAAAATGACTGATTACTAAATTAAAATAGCATAAAGTGTACAATTAGGCTATAATTGCAAAAATATTGTAATTATAGCCAAACAATGCCAAATTGGCTAATGTGCAAAATAATTAAATCCTAATAGGATTAAAAATAATATATTGAGCTAAGAAATACTTTGAAATTACTTGTAATGTAATTTATGAATAATTATTGGATATAAAATACTGAATAAATCAGAAAATAAATTGATAATAATATGGAAAATTATGGAAAAATACCAATTATTATAAAAAGTGATTTTGAAGGCATATATGCAAATTTAAAAATAATTCGAGAAACAATTGAGTATCAACAGCTGCCCCTCTTTACCCAGGAAGGATGAAATAGTTGTCGGGTAAAGATATGATGACCATTTTTGACCGAGCGAAACGGTTTGAAGAGGTTTGGCCGCACCTTGGATTTTGAGCTGCCAACATATCCCCGGTTTCACAGGAATCATGCTGTATGTAGTTCCGAATCCATCGGTGGAGTATACCGATGAAGCCATTTCAAGAACGGACGCAACATCTAGGGTTGGGTGAGTGAACGGTTTACGGGAATGATTATGTTTGATATGGCTTGAGGGAACTGGAACGGGATCATTCCTGCTGGGATAGTCGTTTCTCGCCATCTTACTTGTAAATAGAAGCAACACAAGTGTATACTGTGCATAAATTTAAACATGATGCAAATTCCCATTGGAACGTGAATGTTGTCTTTGGACGGTTAGGAATGGCATCCTCAGACCATGATGTCCTGGGCTATGGGTTGTTTGATGCAGGATACGCAGGTCATGAAATGATATTCTTGGGCTATGAGGATGGTACCACCGAACCATGACGCCTTTGAATAATGATATGCAAAGGATTGAAAGAGATCCTTAGGTCATGACATGGTGTTCTCGGGCTATGAAGATGGTGCCTCCAAACAATGACACCTTTGGATGAGTTGGCAATATTTCAGCCCATGAAGGATGCAGTAGTATGATACGGACAAGACAAAGCCCTATATTGCAAATTGAAGGGAATAGCTTAGCCCGTAAGAGAAGTGAGATAAATAGTGCTTCGGATAGCGCTTCGTTTCGAAGAAAATTGGAGGCAGAGCTTAGCCTCGGAAGGCAGAATGGTAGCCTTATACAGATTGGAAGGAAGAATAGTAGCCTTATGCAATGCAGATGCAAATGGAGGTAGAGCTTAACCTCGGAAGGCAGAATGGTAGCGTTATGCAAATTGGAAGGCAGGATAGTAGCCTTATGCAATGCAGATGCAAATGGAGGTAGAGCTTAACCTCAGAAGGCAGAATGGTAGCCTTATGCAAATTGGAAGGGAGGATAGTAGCCTTATGCAATGCAGATGCAGATGGAGGTAGAGCTTAACCTCGGAAGGCAAAATGGTAGCCTTATGCAGATTAGAAGGCAGAATAGTAGCCTTATGCAATACAAATGCAGATGGAGATAGCGTTTAGTCTCGGAAGGCAGAATGGTAGCCTTATGCAAATTGGAAGGCATAATAGTAGCCTTATGCAAATTGGAAGGCAGAATAGTAGCCTTATGCAATGCAAATGTAGATGGAGACAGTGTTTAGTCTCGGAAGGCAAAATGGTAACCTTATGCAAATTGGAAGGCAAAATAGTAGCCTTATGCAATGCAAATGCAGATGGAGACATCGTTTAGTCTCGGAAGGCAGAATGGTATCCTTATGCAAGAAATAAGATAACAACTGATAGTAGAGTTTTCTTAGCTGATAGCAGATTGCTTCGTTGTGATTACTGGGAGCATTGTGACATAAGGAACATCACTGGTGTGTGCAAATAGCAAATGTTGGCAAGTGCAAGGGTTCTGAGAGTTGTATTCTTGAACAATGTTTGTCCCATGGGCGTACAATATGTTTAATGATTTTGCAATCCTAGTACCTGCATCCAAAGAAAAATCATGAGTTTTGTAAGGGGGAAGGTTAGTTCGTATCCCCGCTGGCTTTGCTTGACTCGTGCGGCTTTGATATGGTGATACCGTATGTATTATTAGGGTAGCGTTGCTAAACAAAGCAGTTTCAATAATAACATGCATGATTTTGTAAAAGTATAAATTAAAAAATAAATTTTAGATCAACCGACGACTGTGACGTAATTCAGGACATTGCAACCTCTCCTGCTATGGAATTTTGAAGGTCCTCCTCAAAATTCTGCCCCAGTTTGATGGGTCGACATTTCTGACTGCTGCTCGTGCGGCGATTGGCTGAAATTACTTCGGAATTTTGAGGGTCCTGCTCGAACTTCTGCCCTAGTTTCCAATTGCGAGAGGGGGATGAAATTTTATTGCATTATGACCGAACCCATAGGGCTGCCTACGTATCCCCTCTTAAACGAGAATCAGGTCAGGTGCAGTTCAAATTACATCATATAGGGAAAGCATAATGATTACACATAGTAACGTTTGACTGCATATGAATTAATCGGCTTTGGCCAGACTTCTCCATCCATTTCTGTAAGTATGAGGGCTCTTTCTATCAAAACCTGGTGAACCATGTATGGGCCCTACCATTTGGTAGAGAACTTCACTTTGACTTTATCTTGATGCGGAAAATTTTTCTTCAGCACCAGCTGCCCCGGTGTGAACTGTCTTGGCTTGACTCTTTCCTCCCTGTTTCATTGTGCTACCCCAAAATGTAGCCGAAAGCTCCATCCAACACTGCAAGGTAGAGTAATAAGGGTCTACCTGGTAAGGGAGGGACTAAGACTAGTGGTGTTGACAGGTACTCTTTGATTTCGTCGAAGGCCTTTTGGCAGTCATCGGTCTATTTGGTGGCGGCGTCCTTCTTTGACATCATAAAGTTGGCTCATAGATAACTGTAGACCGTGTTATGAATCGGCTGATGTAGTTAAGCCTTCCCAAGAAACTCATCACATCCTTCTTTTTCCTTGGCGGTGGTAGTTCCTGAATGGCTTTGACTTTTGATGGATCCAGTTCTATTCCTCGGTGGCTCACAATAAACCCAAGCAATTTCCCAGTAGGAACCCCAAATTCACACTTTGCGGGGTTTAGTTTCAGGTTGTATCTCCGCAATCTATTGAAAAACTTCCTCAGATCTTCTATATGGTCAGTGGCCTTCTTGGATTAGATAATAACATCATCCACATATACCTTTATTTCCTTGTGTATCATATTATGGAAGATGGTAGTCATGGCCCTCATATAGGTAGCCCCTGCATTCATCAAGCCAAATGGCATCATCTTGTAACAGTACACTCCCCACGACGTAATGAAAGCTGTTTTCTCAACATCTTCCTCATCCATCCAGATCTAATGATACCAGCGAAGCAATCTACGAACGACTATTGCTCATGCTTGGCGCAATTGTCAATCAGGATGTATATATTTGGCAAAGGAAAGTCATCTTTCGGACAGGCTCGGTTGAGATCCCGGTAGTCGACATAGACTCTGACCTTCCCATACTTCTTTGGTAGTGGCATAATATTGGCTAACTATGTCGGGTATTCTACTACCCTGATAACCTTAGCATTCATCTGCTTGGTGACTTCTTCCTTGATTTTCAAACTCATATCAGGCTTGAAATTTCTGAGCTTTTGCTTTACTGGCGGACACATTGGATTGGTTGCCTATTTGTGAGCCACAATAAACGTACTTAGACCAGTAATGTCATCATACGACCAAGCGAATATGTCCTCATACTCCTTTAGAAACTCTATGTATTCTCTCTTCTCCGATGGTGATAGGTGAATGCTGATTCGCATTTCCTTGACGTTTTCTTCATCTCCTAGCTTGACAATCTCGGTCTCATACAAGTTGGGCTTAGGTCTGTTCTCAAAGTTCTCAACTTCTTTGACAATCTTTTCAGGTATGTCATCTTCCTCCTAATCCATATTCGTTTGTTGCGTTGTCTCATTGCATGTCACAGTCATTGGTTCATCAAGACAAGTAATGGTAATGTTGTATTGGTAAAGCAAGGAGAGAACACGATAGCAATAAATATTAATTCATAAGAAAAATCAAAAATGCTTTTGATAAATTGAATAACTGTTTTGAACATCGAAGATCTTTTTTAGGGAATTGAAAAATGCAAAAAAAATCGTTTAGTAAATAAAATAGTGAATAATGCTTGTTTTAGCCTTGCTACCCCGAGACTCGTCGGGATTGGTTATCCCGATGGTCCAATTATTGAGATGTACCCCTTTGCTCACAGCCTGTATGGAAGGGCCTTCCTCCACCTCTTCCTCGAGAATAACACAACAGTCCATATCATTGTCCTCTAGAAACAAGTTCTTCACTGCTGCAAGTGCTTCTTCTTCATCTGACCTATAAATAATGTCGGCCTATTGGAAGGTCTACTCCAGTTGCGGTATTGGCTGCTCTAGTGGGTAGTAAGGACCACGCCATGGTGTCGACTAGCTATTAAATTCTTCCCAGGTGTATTCATATCCCAAACCGAAGGTAGTGCCATGTTCCTTGGGTTTTATGGGTTTAGAGATTCCTTGGAGGTTTTTGCCAAGGCTTTTGATAGTTTTGTACCTACTCCAACTCAGTATACTCTCGATTTTTCTATCTACCATTTGTCTTTGTCGATAGCATTGATCCGCTCAATGTGGTGGTAAGTTTCTCCACCTAGCTTCCTTCTTCCCTCGATCGCCGGAATGGTCTGGCGACTATATATAGGGTTGCTACCATCTCCGTGAAAGATCACTTCCTGGTGATTCCATTCGAACTTTAATGCCTGATGTAGCGTTGATGCTACGGTCCCAACAACATGAATCCATGGCCATCCTCGCAGTAAGTTGTAAGACGCTGGTACATCTATTATTTGGAAATTGACCTCGAACCAGGTTAGTCCCATCTGCAGGCATAGACTAATCTCATCAATGGTGGACCTCTGAGAAACATCGAAGGCTTTCACATTGATTGCTCAATCATTTATCTTATGTATCCCTTTACACAACTTGTGGAGTGTTACCAGTGGATAAATGTTAAGACTGGAACCTCCATCGATCAGGATTCTTGTGATGAAATAATCTTCGCATTGCACGGTGATGTGCAGTGCTTTGTTGTGCCCCAGCCCTTCATGTGGCAGCTCTTCCTCATAAAAGGTGATCTTATGACTTTCTATCACTTGTCGTACCATATTAGCCACTTCCCCGCTAATGATGTTACTTGGTATGTATGCTTCATTTAACACCTTTAACAGAGCATTCTTATGCGTCTCAGAATTTTGCAGCAAAGAGAGAATGTATATTTGTGCTGGCGCCTTGTTTAACTGGTCGATGACCGAATATTACTTGGCCTATATTTTCCTCCAAAGGTCGTCCGCACCTGTCTCAACGAGTGGCCGTCAGCTGGAGGCCTGCTTGCTTGATTCAGCAAGATGTTCAGGGGTATAAACTCTACCAGTTCTGGTCATACCCTGTGCTGCGATAGTTTCTTCAATCCTGACCTTGCCCTTCCTTCTTGCCTCAGCTGTATAGTCCCAAGGTACAACATTTGTATAGAAAGGTGGCATGGTAGACATCGCCACTAGGACCGGCGCGACTATCCTTACTTTGAATGGAACATGTGCCTTGGGTGGTAAGACTGCAACCTCAAATGGTGTAGGTGCGTTTGCCAGAGACACGAATTCAACCTCAATTGGTACCGGTGTCTTTGCGGGTGGCGCTGCTTCAAACTCAAGAGGTATAGACATATTCACCTCTGCGTTCTCAAACGGTTGGATCTGGACTATGATTGGATTGAGAGTAATTGTCAGTTTCTTCGGGTCATCACCTTCTGCGATCAACCCGATTAATCCCTCGGGATCCCAGTCATCTTCTATTTCAATCATGTGGATACCTCCACCCTTATGGTCTGAAAGAGGGTTGTTGTGGATGTTTGGAGTGGGTTCCTTTGCCACAATGATCTTGTTATCAATCAAAGACTATATCTTGTCTTTCAAGGAGCGACACTCATCGATGGTGTGCCCTTTCATGCGGAGTGGTATGCACAGGATTTGTTTGGGTTAACCCACTGAGAAGGATTCTCAAGGGTTGCAGCAGGGATAGGGGTGACATAACCAGTAGCTTTGAGCCTCTCATACAGCTGGTCAATGGGTTCAGTAATGGCTGTATATTATTTTGGAGGTCTGTGATCAAATTTAGGTCGGGGTCTAGGGAAGTTTTGACGTGCAGGGGGTGATTGATAATGGGATGGCTGAGTATTATACGTTTGTTATATGTGAGCGGGTTGGGAGTATATAGGTGAAGTAGGTTGATATGTAGGACATAGACACGACTGATAAGTTGGTGGCGAAACTTGGTATGAAGGTGCTTGGTAATTTGGGGTCAGCTGGTATGTGAGTGGAGGTGTTGGGTAAGCTTGGCACTTAAGGGAAGACTTGGTCCTTTGTGCAACCATCACGACCCCCATGTCCTTTTTCTTGGACACACCACCGGACTGTAAAGCCTTATTCGTAGCTTATAAGGCCTCGAAATTTGTAACCATACCACTTTTAATACCTTCTTCAATTCTTTCACCTAATTTTATAATGTCGTAGAACTTGTGGTTCTCAATCATCATCAACCGTTCATAGTATTGCGGGTCCTGATCCCGGACAAAGAATTTGTTCATTAGCTCCTCTTCTAATGCAAGTGTGACCTTAGCAGCTTCGGACCTCCAGCGAGTAGCATACTCGTTAAACGTCTCTGTGGGCTTCTTCTTCAAATTCTATATATAGAACATGTCTGGTGGATTCTCTGTATTAAACCTGAATCTGTCCATAAAGTTAGATGTCATTCCTACCCAGCTTGACCACTTCTTCGGATCTTGGCTGATGTACCAAGATAATGCATCTCCTTTCAAACTCCTCATGAACAGCTTCATGTGGATCCTTACATCCTTCCCTACTCTAACCAGCTTGTCGCAATATGTCCTCAGATGGACCCTTGGATCACCCGTACCATCAAACATTCGAACATAGGAGGTTTGTACCCCTCAGGTAGTTCGACATCAGGCTGTATGCAAAAGTCCTCATAGTTCAGCCCCTCCATTTCGTTGCTTCCCTTAATGCCCTGAATCTGACTGGTCAGTTTCTTTAGTTCTTCGGCCATGTTCCTGATAAGCAAATTATTTTCATCAAACTCAGGTGTGCATGAGATAGGTTGGGTAGAGTGTGGCATGGTCTCCATGTAGATAGGAGTGTTATGGTGGCTTGGTGTATGGGTGTGGAAATGGTCGTTTGTTGAGTTCTGATGTTCTAGGATGAGTAGTGGAGTGTTGTTTGGGGTATGGCAGGTGTTGTATTGGTTCTTTGGTGGAACAACATGATGATGAGGTGTGGGATGATTCTGCTGTTTTGGGAGATCTTGAGGAGGTGTAGGGTTCTAAGTGTTGGGAATGTTGATATCTGGGGTGTTGAGGGAAAATGACAGGTTTGCCAGATTTCGAACCTGATCGAGCTCTTCCTGGAATTTCAACAATTTTTGTTAAAGTTGTGACACATTCTCGTTAGGAACTCGAATACCCTGGCCATCAGTGGACTCTACCCGTTCATTCGTGTTCTCCTTCCTGATATTGTTTAAATCTTCCATTTTGCCTTTGTTCTTGCCTTTAATGGGACTAAGAGGAGGAGTGGGTAGAGGGCCCCTGGATCTTGTGAAATAAGATGATGATGCCAGAGTGCACGAACTAACCTTTGGGGAGGGGAATAGTAATAAAAAATAAAAATAAAACAAAAGGTAACCAAGTCGGTGAGGATTATGAAAAGTATTGCAATATTTAAACACATAGTGCGGAAATGTAAAGCGTGTCCTAATTTGGGAACCTTTTTGTGCCCGAGGTAGACCTAGCGACATATTGATTTGGAGAACGTAGAATGCTAAATGCCTCATTTTATTGATAAAAATAGACAAATCTCAAAATGACACCAAATAAGCAAGGAATAAAAGTCATTAATGGTCATTGGCCTTATTACATTCATAAAGCAAAAAAGTAAATTCCTATCTATTTGGTCCCAGAGGGACCTTCCCCAGATTCGATATCCTTGGCTCCGTCGAATAGTCCCCCATTTTGCGAAGTCCCAACAATAGGTATGCTCTGGCTAGATGTCCACCTTCGGTCCATTCGGCCTTTTGACAGTCTTCAACCCTTTTGAGAAATTATCCCTCCAGTTCTACTATGCCTCGCTCCAAGTATCCTAGCCTTTTGTTGGCACTGATAGCCATGTCTTTCCATTCCTCATCAGCTTTTTGTTGGACTCCTGTATCTCGCGGTGTTCGCTCTTGCATTCACGGATCCTTTTGCATAGCTGGTTGTACTTGACTTGTGCCTCGGCCTTTTCTTCTATAATTCTATGGCCTCGAACGAACCCTAGCTTGCCCAGACCATCCCAATTATCTTCCAATCAACCCGAATAGAAAGGGGTACAACCGGCATGATATCTGTCTGGCTTGATGGTGTATTTCCCCATTATGTTCTTGTAGTGCCACATGTGCTGGGCTTGGCACTTGTGGGGACTATCATCATTTTGGAAGTCAACTCGAAGATGGCTCATCTTGTTGACCCTGGGTATGACTTGCTTCCTACCTGCTTGCCTCATAACTCGAAGAGGGACGTCAGGGTATGTTCCTCTTAGACCAGTCAGTATCAGGAAACATGCATCTCTATATCGAGCGATGAACTCCTCTGTCAAAAACCACTCGAACATCCATTTAACCTACCCTTTAGTCAGATTGTCAAAGAGCTCAACCTATTCTTTGGCATTCTCAGGCTGAGCGAACATGTCAGGGATGTAATTTATTCTCTTCGGATGGTGGAAAGCGATGTGATCATCCCATGTCCTTCGCTGAATTTCTTGAGGGTATTCGCCCTTTTGGAGATGTTCCATAAGCCAAAGCTAAAGTAGTAGATTGTACCCTTCGAAGTGTCTTGCTCCTCATTGACACTTCTCTAAGGCTCGGTATATGTCTGCGATGATCATAGGTACAATGCTGAATATCTGCCCACCGATCCCCTCTATTGGGGTCTTGGTTACCATAGCCAGTGTCTTGCTCCTCATTGACACTTCTCTAAGGCTCGGTATATGTCTGCGATGATCATAGGTACAATGCTGAATATCTGCCCACCGATCCCCTCTATTGGGGTCTTGGTTACCATAGCCAGCCTAGTATTGATTCTCCCTTTTTTCATTGGAAACACGATCAGACCCGGGAAGCAAATCATGAAAACAAACACCCTACGATGGATATGTGCCAAGGACGTGATGGCAAACTCATCATGGTAGGTACAATATGATTTGTTGTGACCGTACTTTTCATACAGATAGTCAAAAGGGATGTACGATTCCTTTAGGCATACCAATTCTGCATTCTTCTTCAAACCCATCATTTTTAGGAAACCCTTGTCTGCGCGGTTCTCAGGCATTAGCAAACCCAGGGTTTCCCACATTAGACCGACCAGTCCTCCTATCTCCTCTAGCAAAGGTGTCTTTTCAATGTCCCCAAAGCGGAACACGACCCTTTCACAATACCAAAAAAAGGTAGCAGCTTCTATTATCATGTTGTTAGGCTGGATCTCGAGGAGGGACGGTAGATTACCCAAATATTTTCTGACGAGGGTTTTGTCACTAGAATGTAAATCTTCCCACCAACTTAGCAATCTTGGGTGGATATTGGTGACCATGCCGAATCTAGGGACTTCATGCCTCATATTTTTGCAAGTTAAACAAGGTTAGGCCCTTACCCCCACCAGACTCGACTATTTAACATCAACAATTAGCATGAAGCATTTAGTTCTCCAAATAAATGCACAGAACGTGATGATGTCTGTTTGGGTTTAGGGAAATCCAGTGGACTTTTGGACAAGGCTATCTTAAAGGATCATTACATGGACAACATAACCGACCCGACTAGGTTTGACGATGATACATGCGTAATTTAAACAGAGTAAGGTTTCAATGGGGTTTTAGACTGGCACCCTTGAGCGGAAAACTCAAGGTGGAAGGCACGGAACTGTCGACTGCACCGCTGATCGACTAGTTTAACCGCAAGTAAGCCTTTCCGAATTTAGGGGTAATGATATAGGAAGGGCGCAACCACTCATCAAGCATTGCTATAGTATTTGTTTGGCACGAGTGGAGTATGACGTTGAGCATGATTATGAAATAATTAAAAGCATGTTGACTTGTATTTGCACTTTAAGAAAGCGATAGATACAACAGTTTCATAATTTAAAGCAATTATAAAGGAAGGAAACAAGAAAGATATGTCAGTTTTGCTTTTGACGAAATTATGCTTAAAATAATTAAACAAATAATTGCACATAGAGAGGGGTATAAATTCACAAAAATGGTATGAAATGGTAAAAGCCCAAATATCCCCAGCAAAGTCGCCATGCTGTCGCGCCCTTTTTTTGTTTTTTTTACGAAATCGGGTTTATGACATTTTGGTTGGGATAAGTCTTTCCTTTTGGAAAGGGGGTTTGCATTTTTGAAGAGTCACCACCTAACGATTTAAGGTGTGTTACGACACTTATATGGTTCATTTATTACTACGTTTGGTAACCAGAGATAGGGTAAGGGCTTGAAATTATCCTAAGGGGAAGGTGTTAGGCACCCCTCAGGATCTACTAGTGTGGTTTCCAGCCAAACAGGTTTTATGAATTTGTACAAGTAGCCAAATAAATAAGTATGGTTCAAATAGTGGGGGATTTAAGTTTAAGAACACAGATGTTTGAAAAGCAATTAATGAAAAGCAAGAGTTAAAAAGAATTACAATATAAGCACATTTGTGAATGTAAGGGGAGGGGGTATCCTAGGTTTGTTTATAATATGGATCACATCAATGCAATATCCGGTATGACACTCCTCAAAGAGGGACTACACGTGGTATTAACTCACCGGTCATCATGTCCATATCTACCCTTTCCTGCCCCGTGAAGGTAATTAAAGCGAGAGTTGGTCTCGACCCCTATTGCATGCTATTACCCGTCCCTTCCTATTAGTCCCGGAGGAATTTATGACTCCTATCCTATAAGAAAGGGGTTCTAGGCAGACCCTCAAGTTTAAAGGCAAAATACTAAGGCGACATATAATAAACAAGTAGGACTTTATTTAAGGGGAGCATGGAAGACAAATGAAAGGCTCAGATATACCTTCACACATAGTACACATAAACAACATGACTCATACACAATTAAGGTCTGAATTCAGATTGTAAGCATGGTATCTAAGTGATAACAACAGAGTCATATTTTGTGATGATCCAAAGGGTCATCACCTATTTTCTTATCCATTCTGTGCTTCCGAGTCCTTGAAAACCTCATTTAGAGTTGCCTCGATTTACGTGTGCAGTTCGGGTGCGTAGCCGGAAAGCTTAAACATGAAATTCTGTGAATAATGCTAAGTTTTGAGTTTAAAATGAATAAGTTTGACTTTGGTCAATATTTTGGATAAATGGACCAGGACCCGTAATTTGACGGTCTCGTAAGGTCCGTAGGAAAATATGGGACTTGGGCGTATGCCCCGAATCGAATTCCGAGGTCCCGAGCCCAAGAAATAAATTTTTGAGTAAAATCATTTTTATGAAATTGTTAAGGAATTTTGAAATGAAATTTGATTAGAACGTGTTGGTATCGGGCCCGTATTTTGGTTCCGGCGCTCGGTACAAGTCATATATATGATTTAAGATGTTAATGTAAAATTTTGTGAAAAATGAATTTCATTTGACATGATTCGGACCTAATTTGCAAAAGTTGAGGCTTAAGAAGTTTTGAAATATTTCTTTGATTTTGAGGTTTAATTCGTTGTTTATGATATATTATTGGCGATTCAGATAAGTTCATATGATGTTTTTGAGTTAGTATGTATGTTTGGTTTGGAGCCCCGAGGGCTCGGGTGTGTTTCGGGATGGTTTAGACTTAGGAAAAAGTTGCAGAACTGTTGTCTGCTGTTGTCCAGTCGTTTGTTCTTCGATCGCATAGCTATGTCCGCGATCGCATAGTGTAACCTGTTCAACGGTTCATTTTGTTGTATGCGATCGCATAGATCCTCATGCGATCACATAGTGTGAAGTTGACAAGACCTTTATTTTCCTCTACGCGATCGCATAGTGCTGTTCGCGATAGCGATGCCCAGCCTATTTCTTCTATGCGATCGTGTTCGTCCTCCGCGATCGCAATGCATAAAATCCAAACCTGGGAATGGAGCCAGTTTCTTCTATGCATTCGCAACACTCTTCCTGCGATCGCAATGGCCAATTTTCTCCTTCCCTATGCAATTGCATGACCTTATTCGCGATCACATAGAGCATTTTTCTGCCCAGTTATTTTTAAACTTCAGAAACAGTAGCTACGGGATTTCACCAAGTTTTCACAAAAACCTTTCTTCTCCAAGCTCTTAGGCGACCATTGAAGTAACCCTTCACCAAAACCTCGTGGGTTAGTAATCTGTAACTCGTTTCCTTCATTTTTCATCAACATCTATTGAAATCCTAGGCCTAAAACATGTAATTAAGGGTAGGAATTAGGGAATTTGGTAGAGTTAGGACTTTTTGATTTTTTCTTGATTTAGACCTCGTTTTGGGGTCGAATTAGAAAAAAAAATTATATATTCGGGATCGTGGGTGAATGGGTGATTCGATTTTGGTCCGAACCTCGTATTTTGACCAAGTGGGCCCGGGGTCAATTTTTGGGTTTTTGGAAAGAATGCTTGGAAAGCTATAATTAGGCACTAGGTTCGCATTGTTTAGCATTTATTGATGTATTGAAGTCATTATTGAATAGATACAATCGATTTGGAGCCAAATTCGAGAGGAAAAGAGGTAATTGAGGATAATTGGCCGTGAAAGTTCGAGGTAAGTGTTTGGTCTAACCATAACTTGAGGGACTAGGAGTTGAGTCTTATTTGTTACGTGCTAATTGTCGAGTACGACGTATAGGCATGGTGAAAAGTATCTATACGTTGGTGTCTAGCATGACCGTGTGTCTTTATATTGCAGATATTCTGATTTTTGTTGTATCTTTCATGCCTTAATGATGATTTCTATATGTTGTATAAAGCATGTGAAAGAAATTGTGATCTTTGAACTTCGAGGAGTATAGGCTCGAGTTATAATACGAATTGTGAAGGTATATGAGATAATTGAATCCTTGAGGCATTGGCTCGAGTGGTAAAGTGAGTTATAAAGTAAGAAGTGAAAGAAAGAGAAAGAGTAATTGAATTGTTCCCTTGCCGGGATGTTTGTCGTTCTGTTGTTTATCTCCTTTGCCGGGATGTTGAGATTTATTGATATTGTTCCCTTGCCGGGATTTAGCTGTTTAATTGTATTCCCTTGCCGGAATTTAGTTGTTTAATTGTATTCCCTTGCCGGGATTTAGCTGTTTAATTGTATTCCCTTGCCGGGATTTAGCTGTTTAATTGTATTCCCTTACCGGGATTTCTACCATTAATTGTCTACTCCCTTGCCCCTTTGTTTGTGATTGTTGTTTGGGTGAGGAAGAGTGTAAAGAACGTAGGGTGATGTCGTGCACTGCTTGCTATTGTGAGGAAAGAGTGTAAAGCACGAATTTTACACGAAGGGTGATGTCGTGCACTGTTTGCTATTGTGAGGAAAGAGTGTGAAGCACGAAGGGTGATGTCGTGCCGTACGATGTATCATTTTGTACCGATACTCATTGACTATATTCTGAGGAAAGAGAGTAAAAGCCTGAAGGGTGATGCCGTGTACATTATTATGATACGATTGATTTGGTGAGGACAAGAGTAAAAGCACGAAAGGTGATGCAATGCAAATTGTCGATTTGTAATTCTTGTTGATATTCTGGCTTTGTTGTTTCTTTCTTTTATTGAGGTTTTCCATTTGGAATTGTTACTACCCCCACATTATGTTTCCCCTTCCCATATTGACTGGTTACTTCCTGTATTTCTTTTTCCACTGTATATGTATATTTGAATTGCATAGGTTTATTTGGTAGTCTGGTCCTAGCATCGTCACTACTTCACCGAGGTTGGGCTAGGCACTTACTAGCACATGAGGTTGGTTGTGCTGATACTACGCTCTGTGCTCTTTTGTATAGAGCCAGGTCTTGGACAACAGAAGTAGCGCGGGAGCCAGCCTTTAGGCCAACGAGACACCGAGGTAGCCTTGCAGGTGTCCGCATGCCCGGCGTCTCCTCTATCTTTATTTCAGTTTGTTATCTCATGTATTCGAGACAAACAGTTTGTATTTTTCTTTCAAACGGTTGTATTTAGTACTCTTAGAAGTTTGTGAGTAATGTGACACTAGTTCTTGGGTAGAGACTTATGTTGATTTCCGCATTATTGTTCAGTTTCTTTAATTTAAGTCTTCTGCATATTTATTTAATTCCGTTGTTTTCATGATATTACTGATAATTGTTTAAAGAAGTAATTTGTTAATGAAAACGGTAGTTAAGAGTTGGCTTGCCTATATCTCATTAGTAGGCGCCATCACGACTCCCGAGGGTGGGAATTCCTGGTCGTGACAAGTTGGTATCATAGATCTAGGTTACGTATGTCTCACAACTCATGGACAGGCTTAGTAGAGTCTGAGGAATCGTTACAGAGACGTCTGTATTTATCTCTCAGAGGCTACAGAGTTAGGAAAATTTCACATTTGTTCTTTCTTGTCGTGCAGATTTGTCCCTCAAATGCTAATTGGATTTCTACTCTATTCTTTCGCAGATGGAGAGAACATGCGCTTCCTCATCTACCGCTCATCAGCCCGAGCCCCTAGAAGCAGCTCCCACCAGGGGCAGAGCGAAAGGCCGAGGTAGGGGCAGAGCTCAGCCCCGAGCAGCACCACCAGTGGCGGAGCCCCATGTTGATTTTGAGGAGGAGGTTCTAGACCCAGCAGTTCCGATGGGCCCAGCTCAGGTCCTAGAGGGGTTTATTGCCACCCTAGTTCTTTAGGATGCTCTGGTCCGATTGGTGGGCCTCATGGAGAGTGTCACCCGAGCAGGTTTGCTTCCTGTAGCACCAACCACTTCTCAGGCTAGAGGAGGGGCTCACACTCCTGCTATGCGCACTCCGGAGCAGGTAGCTCCCAAAGTTCAGGTTCCAGCGGTTCAACCAGCTGTGGCAGTTCAGCCGGGTGTAGTGGCTCAGACCAGCGATGGAGCGGCCATGTCCGCCGATGCTTTGTGGAGGCAGGATAGGTTCACCAAGCTCTTCACTTCTACATTCAGTGGTGCATCTACTGAGGATACCTAGGATTATCTGGATAGTTGTCACGAGGTTCTTCGGAACATGGGGATTGTTGAGACCAATGGAGTTTATTTTGCTACCTTTCGTCTGTCTGGATCCGCCAAGACTTGGTGGAGGGATTATTGCTTAGCTAGACCAGTCGGTTCGCCATCTTTGACATGGGAGCAGTTCACAGTGTTGTTTTTTGAGACGTTTCTCCCCGTTACTCAGTGAGAGGCCTTTTGGAGGCAGTTTGAGCACCTTCAGCAGGGTTCCATGATGGTCACCCAATATGAGACCAGGTTCATCGATCTAGCTCGCCATGCTCTTGTCATACTTCCTACCGAGAGAGAGAGAGAGGGTGATAAGGTTTATTGATGGTCTTATTCAGCCGATTCGTCTTCAGATGGCCAAGGAGGCCAGGAGCGAGATCACATTTCAGGAGGCGGCCAATGTGGCCTGTAGAGTTGAGATAGCTCTGTCATAGAGAGGTGGTCATGGGTCGGATAAGAGGCCCCGTCATTCAAGCAGATTCAGTGGTACCTCGTCTAGAGGTAGAGATTCATATGGTAGAGGCCCTTTCAGTCAGCTCTCCAAGTCTCACATGGTACTTCAGGTGGTAGTGGTTCTCGGACGCATTATTCTAATCAGTAGCCTTACAGTGCACCACCAGCTCCCATTAGTGCACCGCAGCTTCAGAGTTTCCGAGGTAGTCATTTAGGTCGACAAGGGCAGCAGTTTTAGAAGTCGAGGGCTTGTTATACTTGTGGTAATCTGGGTCACATTGCTAGGTTTTGCCCTCGAGCACCGGGTAGCTCTCAACATCAGTGTTCTCGTGCTATGGTACAGGCACCAGGTGTTCCACAGCCTGCCTAGCCAGTTAGAGGTGGGGGTATAGGTGCTAAAGGTGGAGGTAGAGGTCCTAGAGGTAGAGCTAAGGCCGCCAGAGATGGAGGCTAGCCAGCAGCAGGCCATCCCAGAGAGGTAGTTTAGGGTGATGGGGCCCAGCCCTGATGTTATGCCCTTCCAGCTAGGCTCGAGGCTGAGGCTTCAGATGCAATTATTATAGGTACTATTCTAGTTTGTGATAGAGATGCTTCAGTGCTATTTGATTCAGGGTCTACGTATTCGTATGTGTCATCTTATTTTGTACCGTACTTGGTCATGCCTAGTGATTCATTGAGTATTCCTGTTTATGTGTCTACACCGGTGGGTGATTCTATTATGGTCGATCGAGTTCATCGTTCTTGTATTGTGGTGATTAGGGGTCTTGAGACTTGTGTTGATTTGTTGCTTTTAGACATGGTCGACTTCGATGTTATATTGGGGATGGACTGGTTATCCCCGTACCACACTATCTTGGATTGCCATGCCAAGATTGTGACCTTATCCTTATCGGATTTTCCTTGTTTAGAGTGGAGAGGGACTCATGGTCATTCTACCCGCAGTGTTATTTCGTTTGTGAAGGCTCGACGTTTGGTCGAGAAGGGGTGTTTGGCCTATTTGGCTTATGTTTGTGATTCCAGTGCTGAGGTTCCCTTTATTGATTCTGTGCCCGTGGTTCGTGAGTTTCCTGAGGTTTTCCCTTCAGACCTGCTGGGGATGCCACCCGACAGGGATATTGATTTCTGCATCGATTTGGCTCCGGGCACTCAGCCCATTTCTATTCCACCATATCGCATGGCCCCACTAGAGTTGAAAGAGTTGAAGGAGCAGTTGAAAGACTTGCTTGAGAAGGGTTTCATTAGACCCAGTGTTTCGCCTTGGGGTGTGCCGATGTTCTTTGTTAAGAAAAAGGATGGTTCGATGAGAATGTGCATTGATTACCGGTAGTTGAACAAGGTCACCATCAAGAATAAGTATCCACTGTCGAGGATTGATGATTTGTTCGATCAGCTTCAGAGTGCCAAGGTATTTTCAAAGATTGATTTGAGATCTAGCCACCATCAGTTGAGTATTAGGGCATCCGATGTCCCTAAGACAGCATTCGGCACTCGGTACGGGCATTATGAGTTCCTAGTTATGTCATTCGGGTTGACAAATGCCCCAGCAACTTTTATGGATTTGATGAACCGAGTGTTCAAGCCTTATTTGGATTCGATCATGATCGTCTACATTGATGATATTTTGATATATTCCCGCAGTTGGGAGGAGCACGAGCAGCATCTTAGAGTGGTTCTTTAGACTCTAAGGGATAATCAGTTATATGCTAAATTCTCGAAGTGTGAGTTCTGGTTGAGTTCAGTTGCATTCCTGGGTCATATTGTGTTAGTAGAGGGCATTCAGGTTGATCCGAAGAAGATTGAGGCAATCAACAACTGGCCTAGACCAGCATCAGCTACAGAGATTCGGAGTTTCTTGGGATTGGCAGGCTACTATCGTCGGTTCGTGGAGAGGTTCTCATCTATCACAGCCCCGATGACCAGGTTGACCTAGAAGGGTGCCCAATTTAGATGGTCGGACGAGTGTGAGGTGAGCTTTCAGAGGCTCAAGACAGCTCTGACTATGACACCGGTGTTAGTTTTGCCCACAGGTTTAGGGACTTACACAGTCTATTGTGATGCTTCCTGTATTGGGCTTGGTGCAGTGTTGATACAGGATGGTAAGGTCATTGCCTATGCTTCGAGACTGTTGAAGATTCATGAGAAGAACTATCCAGTTCATGATTTAGAATTGGCAGCCATTGTTCACGCATTGAAGATTTGGAGGCATTATCTGTATGGCATGGCATGTGAGGTGTTCACTGATCACAAGAGTCTTCAGTATTTGTTCAAGCAAAAGGAGTTGAATTTGAGGCAGAGGAGGTGGTTGTATTTGTTGAAGGATTATGACATCATTATCTTATATCACCCAGGGAAGGCCAATGTGGTGGCCGATGCTTTGAGTAGGAAGTCAGCCAGTATGGGTAGTCTTGCTTATATTCCAGTCGGTGAGAGACTGCTTGCTTTGGATGTTTAGGCTTTGGCCAATCGATTTGTGAGGTTGGATATTTCTGAGCCTAGTCGAGTATTAGCTTGCTCGTTCTTCAATATTGGAGTGTATCTGTGATCGGCAGTTTGATGATCCCCATTTATGTGTCCTTAGAGACACGGTGCAGCGTGGAGGTGCCACGTAGGTTACCTTAGGAGATGATGGAGTTTTGAGATTGCACGGTCGAGTTTGTGTGCCTAATGTGGATGGACTTCGAGAGTTGATTTTAGAGGAGGCCCATAGCTCTAGGTACTCTATTCATCCGGGCACCGTGAAGATGTATCAGGATTTGCGGCAGCATTATTGGTGGCGTAGAATGAAGAATGATATTGTGGCATATGTGGCACGGTGTTTGAATTGTCAGCAGTTTAAGTACGAGCATCAAAGGCCTGGTGGTTTATTTTAGAGGATTGAGCTTCCTGAGTGGAAGTGGGAGCGGATCACTATAGACTTCGTTACTGGACTTCCGTTGACTCGGAAGAAGTTCAACGCAGTTTGGGTCATTGTTAATAGGCTGACCAAGTTAGCACATTTCATTCCTGTGGCACTCTCCTATTTGTCCAAGAGGTTAGTGGAGATCTATATCCGAGAGATTGTTTATCTTCATGGTGTGGCGGTGTCTATCATTTCAGACCGAGGTACGCAGTTCACCTTTCGTTTTTGGAGAGCAGTTCAGCGAGAGTTAGTCACCCAGGTTGAGTTGAGTACAACATTTCATCCTCAGACAGACGAGCAGTCCGAGCGGACTATTCAGATATTGGAAGATATGCTCCGAGCTTGTGTTATTGATTTTGGAGGTTCGTGGGATCAGTTTTTTCCTTTAGCAGAGTTTGCCTACAACAACAGTTACCAGTCGAGCATCCACATGGCTCCTTATGAGGCTTTATATGGTAGGAGGTGTTGATCCCCGGTTGGATGGTTTGAGCCAGGAGAGGCTCGATTGTTGGATATGGATCTGGTTCAGGAGGCATTGGACAAGGTCAGGATCATTCAGGATAGACTGCGTATAGCTCAGTCTAGGCAAAAGAGCTATGCAGATCGCAAGGTTTGAGATGTGGCTTTTATGGTTGGTGAGCGGGTATTTCTCCGAGTGTTTCCTATGAAGGGCGTGATGAGATTTGGGAAGAAGGGAAACCTTAACCCTAGGTTCATTGGTCCGTTTGAGATTCTCGATCGAGTGGGAAAGGTGGCTTATAGACTTGCAATGCCACCGAGCTTATCAGCCGTACATCCAGTGTTCCATGTGTCCATGCTTTGAAAGTATCACGGTGATCCATCCCACGTGTTAGATTTCAGCACTCTAGTTGGACAAGGACTTGTCCTATGAGGAGGAGTCGGTAGCTATTCTAGACCGGCAGGTTCGTAAGTTGAGATCCAAGAGTTTCCCTTCTGTTCATGTTCAGTGGAGAGGTCAGCCTCCTGAGGCATCGACCTGGGAGTCCGAGTCTGATATGCGGAGCCGTTATCCTCATCTATTCCCCGAGTCAGGTACTTCCTTCTTCTGTCTGTTCGAGGACGAACGATTATTTTAGAGGTGGAGAATGTGATGACCCAAAGGGTCATCACCTGTTTTCTTATCCATTCTATGCTTTCGAGGCCTTGAAAACCTCATTTAGAGTTGCCTCGATTTGCGTGCGTAGTCCAGGCACGTAGTCAAAAAGCTTAAACATGAAATTCTGTGAAAAATGCTTAGTTTTGAGTTTAAAATGAATAAGTTTGACTTTGGTCAACATTTTGGGTAATTGGACCCAGACCCGTGATTTGATGGTCCCGGAAGGTCCGTAGGAAGATATGGGACTTGGGCGTATGCCCAGAATTGAATTTCGAGGTCCTGAGCCCGAGAAATAAATTTTTGAGTAAAATTGTTTTTCTAAAATTGTTAAGGAATTTTGAAATGAAATTTGATTAGAACGTGTTGGTATCGGGCCCGTATTTTGGTTTCGGTGCCCAGTACAGGTCTTATATATGATTTAAGATTTTTCTATAAAATTTGGTGAAAACGGATGTCATTTGACGTGATTTGGACATAATTTGCAAAAGTTGAGGCTTAACAAGTTTTGAAATATTTATTTGATTTTGAGGTTTAATTCGTTGTTTATGATGTTATTTTGGCGATTTGATCGCACGGATAAGTTCGTATGATATTTTTGAGTTAGTATGTATGTCTGGTTTGGAGCCCCGAGGGCTCGGGTGTGTTTCGGGATGGTTTAGACTTAGGAAAAAGTTGCATAACTGTTGTCTGCTGTTGTCCAGTCGTTTGTTCTATGCGATCGCATAGCTATGTCCGCAATCGCATAGTGTAACTTGTACAGGGGTTCATTTTGTTGTATGCGATCACATAGATCCTCCCGCGATCGCATAGTGTTAAGTTGAGAAGGCCTTTATTTTCCTCTATGCGATCGCATAGTTCTGTTCGCGATGGCGATGCCCAGCCTATTTCTTCTATGCGATCGCGTTCGTCCTCCGCGATCGCAATGCATAAAATCCAAACCTGGAAATGGAGTCAGTTTCTTCTATGCGTTCGCAACACCCTTCCTGCGATCGCAATGGCCAATTTTCTCCTTCCCTATGTGATCGCATGACCTTTTTCGCGATCTCATAGAGCATTTTTCTGCCCAGTTATTTTTAAACTTCAAAAATAGTAGCTACGGGATTTCACCAAGTTTTCACAAAACCCTTTCTTCTCCAAGCTCTTAGGCGACATTGGAGCAACCCTTCACCAAAACCTCGTGGGTTAGTAATCTTTAACTCGTTCCTTCGTTTTTTATCAACATCTATTGAAATCCTAAGCCTAAACACATGTAATTAAGGGTAGGAATTAGGGAATTGGATAGAGTTAGGGATTTTTGATTTTTTCTTGATTTAGACCTCGTTTTGGGATCGAATTTGAAAACAAATTATATATTCGGGCTCGTGGGTGAATGGGTGATTCGATTTTGGTCCGAACCTCGTGTTTTGACCCAGTGGGCCCGGGGTCAATTTTTGGGTTTTGGAAAGAATGCTTGAAAAGCTATAATTAGTCATTGGGTTCGCATTGTTTAGAATTTATTGATGTATTCAAGTCATTATTGAATAGATACAATCGATTTGGAGCCAAATTCGAGAGAAAAAGCGGTAATTGAGGATTGAATTGGCCGTGGAAGTTCGAGGTAAGTGTTTGGTCTAACCTTAGCTTGAGGGATTAGGAGTTGAGTTTTATTTGCTACATGCTAATTGTCGAGTACGACGTATAGGCATGGTGACTAGTATCTATACATTGGTGTCTAGCATAACCATGAGTCTTTATATTGCGGATTTTCTGATTTTTGTTGTATCTTTCATGCCTTAATGATGATTTCTACATGTTGTATAAAGCATGTGAAAGAAATTGTGATCTTTGAACTTCGAGGAGTATTGGCTCGTGTTATAATACGAATTGTGAAGGTATATGAGATAATTGAATCCTTGGAGCATTGGCTCAAGTTGTAAAGTGAGTTATAAAGTAAGAAGTGAAAGAAAGAGAAAGAGTTATTGAATTGTTCCCTTGCCGGGATGTTTGTTGTACTGTTGATTATCTCCTTTGTCGGGATGTTGAGATTTATTGATATCGTTCCCTTACCGGGATTTAGCTATTTAATTGTATTCCCTTGTCGGGATTTCTACCTTTAATTGTCTACTCCCTTGCCCATTTATTTGTGATTGTTGTTTCGGTGAGAAAGAGTGTAAAGTACGAAGGGTGATGCCGTGAACTGCTTGCTATTGTAAGGAAAGAGTGTAAAGCACGAAGGGTGATGTCGTGCCATACGATATACCATTCCGTACTTATATTCATTGACTATATTGTGAGGAAAGAGAGTAAAAGCACGAAGGGTAATGTCATGTACGTTATTATGATACGATTGATTTGGTAAAGACGAGAGTAAAAGCACATAGGGTGATGCCGTGCAAATTGTCGATTTCTGATTCTTGTTGATATTCTGGCTTTGTTGTTTCTTTCTTTTATTGAGATTTTCCATTTGGAACTGTTACCACCCCCCCCCCCCACAGTATGTTTCCCCTTCCCATATTGACTGGTTACTTCCGGTATTTCTTTTTCCGTTGTATATGTATACTTGAACTGCATAGGTTTATTTGGTAGTCTGGTCCTAGCCTCGTCACTACTTCGCCGAGGTTAGGCTAGGCACTTACCAGCACATGGGGTCGGTTGTGCTGATACTATGCTCTGTGCTCTTTTGCATAGATCTAGGTCTTGGACAACAGCAGTAGCGCAGGAGCCATCCTTCAGTCCAGAGAGACACCGAGGTAGCCTTGCAGGGGTCCGCAGACCCGACGTCTCCTCTATATTTATATCGGTCTGTTATCTCATGTATTCGTGACAAACAATTTATATTTTCTTTCAAACGGTTGTATTTAGTACTCTTAGATGTTCGTGAGTAATGTGACACCAGTTCTTGGGTAGAGACTTATGTTGATTTCCGCATTATTGTTTAGTTTCTTTAATTTAAGTCTTCCGCATATTTATTTAATTCTGTTGTTTTCATGATATTACTGATAATTGTTTAAAGAAGTAATTTGTTAATGAAAACGGTAGTTAAGAGTTGGCTTGTCTAGCTCTCATCAGTAGGCGCCATCACGACTCCCGAGGGTGGAAATTCCGGGTCATGACATATTTATAACATAACTCAAATATGAAGTCCTAATCAGGCTTGCCTACTGATTTTAACATACTGACAGTTAAACAAAGACAGTTCTGGTTTTTATTTAAGCTATATTACATAAGGCTTGCCTAGGTAAAATAATATGCAACAGTTACCAGAATTATAAAACAGTTATTTTATCTAAAGCATGTTGTTCTAAATGGTGCAAAAACATGTAGGGATTGTGACCAATTTCACTGTTTTATGTCCTTTTTCATGCATCAATAGTGTAACTAGGTGTAACTGAGCGAGTGTGAACGAGATCCTAAAACAGGGTTGTTGATACCCAATATTTTCCTATATATTTTTCAATATGCAAAAGACCTTCAAAATAGTATATATAAGCATTTCCAAGTGTTTTATTATTTTCCCATAATTTTAAAGGTTTAAATTGATTTATTTTCTTCCTTTTTACCCATAAAATCCCCAATAATTATTTCCAAAATTATTATTTTGATAATTCACCTATTGGATTTTTATATTTATGCCAAAATATGGCTAAAGTAATTTTACAATTGTATTAAGTATTTTTAAAGTTAAATTTCACATAATTGTAATATTAGCAATTTTAAGGTTTAATTGTGTTTTATACGCATAAAATTGGGTCTTGTATTTTTAAATTGTTAATTATGTATTATAAATCATTTTAGCCCTTTAAATTAGTTTTCAGAAACTATTTGCTATTTTTTATAATTTAAATAGAGAAAAATAACTATTTAAATTATAGCCAAATTTGGCTTTTAATTATAGCCAAATCAAAACCCCAATTCCCAGCCCAATTAAAACCCACCGGACCCAAGCCCAAACCCAATTTTATAACCCGACCCCCAAAGCTTTCAATCCTGACCGTTGATCACAGAGATCAACGACAACCATTCACCCTTACCATAATTAATTCAAAATGACCCCCCCCCAAACCTTCTCATTCTTACAATATGTTGCCCTTGAATCCCCTCTCCTCTCCAACTCTCTCCGAAACCTAGAGCTAACCCTAGACGCCACCACCCAAACTAACCCTTATTCCTTCAATCCTCACTCAATCCATGGACTTCCATGGCCGTTTGAGACGTATACTTGTCTCCTACGTCTCCTGGTTGCCCATTTTTGTGATTTCGTGGAAAGATCTCGAAGATATCTAGTCTTGATCTTGGTCAACTTCTATCCATGGCCTTTTATGCTACTTTCCGGTCATCCATGGCTTCTCGAGTAAGGTCCATGGCTTTTCCAGCTAAAATCGGTAACGATCTAATGTTTTCGCATCCTCTTTAGGTTCTCTGAAACCCTAGCTCTTGAGATTTTTTACTTTTCTTTACATACGTCTTCGATCTAGGTGTATCCATCGGTTTTAACCGATCTTTTCTTCGTCTCCAGTAAATTCTCAAAAAACCTAGCTATAAATCCTCCGATCTTTTTAGATCTGTGATGGATCTATGCGTTTCTTAAGGTTTTCATTTGATTCCTCAAAATGTCTCTCCGATTCCAAAGGGTTTCTTCATTTTCCAAACTAGGGTTTCAAAACCCTTTTTGCAAAAACAATTTCTTTCTGATTTTAGCAATTACTTTGATTTTTAGCATGCTTAAACATTACTTGAGTTTTTCCTTTTTGCTCGATTCATTTTTATCAAGAAACCCTAATACTTTTGGGTTCGATTCAAAGTTTGAATTTGTTTGCAGTGTGTTTGCATAACTATCATGAGCATTCTGGGCTTTATGTGTGTTCTATATGCTCTTGTGCTTCTTGTTTTAATTTATTCTTAAGGTTTATTTGATTTTGTCCAAACCCGTGTTATTTATGGGTCTGACCATTTGTTTTATTGACCGTTCACGTAATTTATGTTAATTCTGTGTAATCTCCTTAAACCTACATCTTTGATTTTGTGTATTTTCCTTGTAATTATATACTTATTTTTCGAAATTGCTTCCTTACTTTTGTTATACTTTTCTTAGATAGTGTTGATTCCCTGTGATTTTCAATCTCATTCGTGATTCTCTGAATTAATTTTCAGAATCAAATTGTACTCTACCTTGTTTATGTGCATAGATATGCTGTTAATTAACGTGCACTTTTCTTATGTTGAAACTATTTTGTACTTAGACCTTATTACATGCTACATGCTTTTACTATTCCTATTATGGCCAAATCAGTCTTAAAAGTAAGTCTTTTCCTTATTTGATACAACTTGTACCCGTCTGAACCATGGCTCCTTAATTGAAGGACGTCCAGGTCTTTAATTGATTTTGATTTGTATTATTTCTATAATTATGCTAAGTCAAGTATTTATTACCTTATTTCCTGTCCGTTTTCAAAAACTATAAATACTCTACCCTCCCTTTAGCATAGATACAAACAATAGTTCAGAACACACACATATACACTCAAACTCTGTTTCCTTTCTCTACTACTTGTGCTACAACTTTGTCTAGCCGGCTGAAAGCCAAGGCTAGACTGTGGAACTCTGATTGCTTTACATTTTCTTCACTTTGCTTCTTCAACTGGTATGTTTCTAGTTCAAATAATAAAACTCAACTCTATGTGTTCCCTTGTTTGTCAATCCCTGTCTCTTTCTGCACTGACTTAATGGCCCATGCTGTTAAATTTCACTTCTTGTTTACTGCTTTACTCAGCATGCTTAAAATTCTACCATCCCTTGTTCAAATGTAATCAACATGTTTACTTGTTCCTGTTTATATCCCTCAACTAGTATGTCTCCTAATATACTTGATTAACACCAATTCATGACTGATTATGTGTAATAGACCCCGTGCATGACTACTCCCAAACCATGTCCCTATGTTTTATTACTGTTATAATTTCAAGCATGATTCCCTTGAAGTAATTATTTGTGTTACTGATTTGGGTCCTCTATGTCCCCAACCCCTACTTCCCTGTATGTAACTTCTGGAACTGTACTATTCTTTGAACTTGTTCTGTGTGTGTGCTGGATGTTTCCAGGTTGTTGTTGCTCCTATCTCTTCCCCCTTTCAAAAATGTTTGCACTAAAGCAAACATCTTCTGTTGTTGTTGCAAACTTATTTCAAGCTAATCATTTTCAAAAACTATTTTCCAACTCAACTCCTTTGAGTCTATGTCAAGTGCTCTCACATGCACTCTTAGACCATTAGGTTCTGCCCATTTTGTGCAAGCCTTGCTTTGGGACCCTTGATCTCCCTCTGAACTTAGACGCATAAGAGCTGGCCTTCCCACAATGCACTTACTCTTGGTTATGCAATCAGGGTGTGAGCAATGCCCGGGATCCCTTGAGGTCTTTTGGGAACTCTGACACGCCCAAATATGAGAAGGTCTATGGAACAATATTGGCACTTGAGGTGGTTTATTACATAACTCAGAGAGGAAGTCCTAATCAGGTTTCCTATAGTGTAACTTATTATTTTTCACTTCTACTTATGTAATTCACTTACATGGCCAGTAATAACTTTTAAACAAGTATCAGGGTGGCTAGTGAAAAAGGGATAGGGTAAATATGCATGCTATAATTTGTTAAAGGTAGAAAACATGTTATTAGGTTTATATTCCTAATTGTGCAATAGAAACCATGCTTAGGATTCATACATGCATTAGAAATCATGTTCTTAAGACCTATGTTTCTTGCTTCAGCACCTCATTTATTGATCCATGCTTTATGTCTATCACTTAGAAATCCTGCTCCTAGGACAATAATAATATTGGCATAAAAGCTGTTACCCATGAAGTCGTATTTCAACCATTCTACAACTCTCGTGTACATTTAGAAATCATGCCTTTGGGACTCTGTTTTTTTAACAACCCTGCTATTTGCATGTGCAAATTAGATATCATGTTCTAAGATCCTATTTGCAGTTTGTTTAAAATGCCTAGTTAATTACTGATTTATGAAAAGGTAGTAAAGTAATAATTTTCATATTGTGACGTTTTCTAAATAAAATTGGTAACAATCTATGCATTCGTTTCAACTAGAAAAACATTCTTTAGGTAAAAAACAAATCTCCAAACTGTCTTAATAACTTGGAATAGCTACTGCATATCGCTTTACGCCTAGGCAAGCCTTAGGTAATAACTTAAATAAAACTGGAACTGCCTTTGTCTAATTATCAACTATTAAAGTCAGTAGGCAGGCCTGATTCGGACTTCTTTTCTGAGTCAGGTAATAAATCTAGTTCTGATGTTATCACTCAAACACCCTACTTTAGGACTCTGGTTTCAGACTTTAGTTGTGCATGAGTCATGCTATCTATGTGCATTATTTGTAGAGGTATACTTGAGCCTTCTACTTGCTTCTATGTTTTCCCCCTAAGTGCAGTCTTATATGTTTTGTATGTTGCCTTAGTATTTTGCCTTTAAACATTAGGGTCTGCCTAGAACCTCCTTCTTATAGGATAGGAGTCTAAAATTCCTCCGGTACTGATAGGAAGGGACGGGTAATCCAATGCAATAGGGGTTGAGACCAACCTTCACTCTAATTACCTTCACGGGGTGGGAAAGGGTAGATATGGATATGATGACCGGTGCGTTAATACCATGTGTAGCTCCTCTTTGAGAATTGTCATACCGGGTATTGCATTGATGTGATCCATATTATAAACAAACCTAGGACCCCCTCCCCCTTTAGGCTTAGATTGTAATTCTTCTAAAAAATCTTTCTTTTCACTAATTGTTTTCAAACACTTGTGTATTTAAACACAAATCCCCTACTATTTGAGCAATATTTGTTTATTTGCTAATTGCACAAATTCACTAAAACTGTCTAGCCGGGAACCACACTAGAGGATCCTGAGGGGTGCCTAACACCTTCCCCTCAGGATAACTTCAAGCTCTTACCCTATCTCTGTTTACAAAAATGTAGTTATAAATGAACCACATAGGTGTCCTAATGCACCTTTAATCGTTAGGTGATGACTCTCCAAAATTGCAAGAACCTCTTTCCTAAAAGGAAAGAGTTGTCCCAACCAAAATGTCATAAACCCGATTCCGCGAGGAAAAAGGGGGCTTGACAACATGGCGACTCTGCTGGGGATATTTAGGCTTTTACCATTTCATACCGTTTTTGTGAATTTGTACCCCTCCATATGTGCAATTATTTGTTTAATTTCTTTAAGTATTTAATTTCTTCTTCAAAAATAAAACTGACATATCTTTCTTGTTTCCTTCCTTTAATGTTTCTTTAAATTATAAAACTGCTGTATTTATCGCTTTCTTAACGTGCAAATACATGTCAACATGCTTTTAATTATTGTATAATCATGCTCAACATCATACTTCACTCGTGCCAAATAAATACTATAGCAATGCTTGATGAGTGGTTGCACCCTTCCTATATCATTACCTCCTAAATTCGTAAAGGCGTATTTGCAGTAAAACTAGTCGATCAGTGGTGCAGTCGACAGTTCCGTATCTTCCCCCTTGAGTTATCCGCTCAAGGGTACCAGTCTAACACCCCATAGAAACCTTACTCTATTTAAATTGTGCATGCATCATGGTCAAACCTAGCCCGGTCAGTTATGTTGTCCAGATAATTATCCTTTAAGATAGCCTTGTCCAAAAGTCCATTAGGTTTCCCTAAACCCAAACGGACATCATCATGTTCTATGCATTTATTTGGAGAACTGAATGCTTCATGCTAATTATTGATATTAAATAGTCGAGTCTGGTGAAGGTAAGGGCCTAACCTTATTTGTCTTGCGGAAATATGAGGCACGAAGTCCCCAGATTCGGCATGGTCACCAACATCCGCCCAAGATTGCAAAGTTGGTAGGAATATTTGCACTCCAGTGAGAAAACTCTCATCAGAAAATAACTGGGTAATCTACCATCCCTCATAGAGATCCAACCTAACAACATGATCATAGAAGCTGCTACATTATTTTGGGATTGTGAAAGGGTCGTGTTCTGTTTTGGGGTCATCGAGATGAAACCTTTGCTAGAGGATATAGGAAGACTAGACGGTCTAGTATGGGAAACTCTAGGTTTCCTAATGCCTGAGAACCGCACAGGCAAGGGTTTCCTTAAAATAATGGGTTTGAAGAAGAACGCAGAATTGGTATGCCTGAAGGAATCATACATCCCTTTCAACTACTTGTATGAAAGATACAGCAACAACAAATCATACAGTACCTACCCTGATGAGTTTTGCCATCACGTCCTTTGGACACATCCATCGTAGGGTTTTCGTCTTCATGTTATGCTTCTTGGGTCTAATCGTGTTTCCGATGAACAAAGGGAGAATCCATACTAGGTTGGATATGGTAACCAAAACCCTAATAGAGAGGATTGGTGGCCAAACATTCAGTATTGTACCCATGATCATTGCAGACATACACCGACCCTTAGAGAAGCGTCAACAAGGAGCGAGACACTTCAAAGGATGCAATTTATTACTTCAGCTTTGGCTCATGGAACACCTCCAAAAGGGAGAATACCGACAAGAAATTCAGTGCAGGGTCTGGGATGACCACATCGCTTTCCACCACCCAAAGCGAATGAATTACATCCCTTACATGTTCACTTAGCCTAAGAATGCCAAAGGATAGGTTGAGCTCTTTGATAATCTAACTGAAGAACCGGTTCAATGGATGTTCGAGTGGTTCCCGATAGAAGAGTTCATTGCCTGATCCATAGTTGCACCTTTCCTCATACTGAATGGTCTAAGAGGAACATATTGTTACGTCCCTCTACGAGTTATGAGGCAAGCAGGTAGGAAGTAAGTCATACCCAGGGTCGACAAGATGAGCCACTTTTTAGTTGACTTCCAAAATGATGATAGTCCCTACAAGTGCCAAGCCCAACACATGTGGCACTACAAGATCAAAATGGGGAAAGACGCCATCAAACCAGACAGATATCGTGTCGGTTGTAATCCTTTCTATTCAGGTTGGTTGGAAGACAAATGGGATAGTCTGGGCCAGCCAGGGTTCGTTCGAGGTCACCAAATTATAGATGAAAAGGTCGAGGCGCAAGTCAAGTACAACCAGCTGCGCAAAAGGATCCGTGAATGCGAGAGCGAACACCGAAAGATACAATAGTCCAACAGAAGCTGATTGAGGAATGGAAGGACATGGCTGTCAGTGCCAACAAAATGCTAGGATACTTGGAGCGAGGCATAGTAGAACTGGAGAGAAAATTTCTCAAAAGGGTGGAAGATTGTCAAAAGGCTGAAGGAACCGAAGGTGGACATCTAGCCAGAGCATACCTATTGCTGGGACTTCGCGAGTTGGGGAAGCTGATCGATAGATCCAGGGATGCCGAATATGGGGAAGGTCCTTCTGGGACCAAGTAGATAGGAGTTTATCTTTTTCGCTTTATAAATGTAATAAGGCCAATGGCCATTAGTGACCTTTATTCCTTTCTTATTTAGTGTCGTGTTGGGATTCGTCTATTTTTATCAATAAAATGAGGCATTTAACATTCTAAGTTTTCCAAATCAATTTGTCGCTAGGCCTACCTCGGGCACAAAGAGGTTCCCAAATTAGGACACGCTTTACATTCCTGCACTATGTGTTTAAATATTGCAATACCTTTTATAATCAGTGGTGCAGTCGACAGTTCCGTATCTTCCCCCTTGAGTTATCCGCTCAAGGGTACCAGTCTAACACCCCATAGAAACCTTACTCTATTTAAATTGTGCATGCATCATGGTCAAACCTAGCCCGGTCAGTTATGTTGTCCACATAATTATCCTTTAAGATAGCCTTGTCCAAAAGTCCACTAGGTTTCCCTAAACCCAAACGGACATCATCACGTTCTATGCATTTATTTGGAGAACTGAATGCTTCATGCTAATTATTGATATTAAATAGTCGAGTCTGGTGAAGGTAAGGGCCTAACCTTATTTGTCTTGTGGAAATATGAGGCACGAAGTCCCCAGATTCGGCATGGTCACCAACATCCACCCAAGATTGCAAAGTTGGTGGGAAGATTTGCACTCCAGTGAGAAAACTCTCATCAGAAAATAACTGGGTAATCTACCATCCCTCATAGAGATCCAACCTAACAACATGATCATAGAAGCTGCTACATTATTTTGGGATTGTGAAAGGGCCGTGTTCTACTTTGGGGTCATCGAGATGACACCTTTGCTAGAGGATATAAGAAGACTAGACGATCTAGTATGGGAAACTCTAGGTTTCCTAATGCCTGAGAACCGCACAGGCAAGGGTTTCCTTAAAATAATGGGTTTGAAGAAGAACGCAGAATTGGTATGCCTGAAGGAATCATACATCCCTTTCAACTACTTGTATGAAAGGTACGGCAACAACAAATCATATCGTACCTACCCTGATGAGTTTGCCATCACGTCCTTAGGACACATCCATCGTAGGGTTTTCGTCTTCATGTTTTGCTTCTTGGGTCTGATCGTGTTTCCGATGAACAAAGGGAGAATCCATATTAGGTTGGCTATGGTAACCAAAACCCTAATAGAGAGGATTGGTGGCCAGACATTTAGTATTGTACCCATGATCATTGCAGACATACACCGACCCCTAGAGAAGCGTCAACAAGGAGCGAGACACTTCGAAGGATGCAATTTATTACTTCAGCTTTGGCTCATGGAACACCTCCAAAAGGGAGAATATCGACAAGAAATTCAGCGCAGGGTCTGGGATGACCACATCGCTTTCCACCACCCAAAGCGAATGAATTATATCCCTTACATGTTCACTTAGCCTAAGAATGCCAAAGGATAGGTTGAGCTCTTTGATAATCTAACTGAAGAACCGGTTCAATGGATGTTCGAGTGGTTCCCGATAGAAGAGTTCATTGCCTGATCCAGAGTTGCACCTTTCCTCATACTGATTGGTCTAAGAGGAACATATTGTTACGTCCCTCTACGAGTTATGAGGCAAGCAGGTAGGAAGTAAGTCATACCCAGGGTCGACAAGATGAGCCATTTTTTAGTTGACTTCCAAAATGATGATAGTCCCTACAAGTGCCAAGCCCAACACATGTGGCACTACAAGATCGTAATAGGGAAAGACGCCATCAAACCAGACAGATATCGTGTCGGTTGTAATCCTTTCTATTCAGGTTGGTTGGAAGACAAATGGGATAGTCTGGGCCAGCCAGGGTTCGTTCGAGGTCACCAAATTATAGATGAAAAGGTCGAGGCGCAAGTCAAGTACAACCAGCTGCGCAAAAGGATCCGTGAATGCGAAAGCGAACACCGCAAGATACAATAGTCCAACAGAAGCTGATTGAGGAATGGAAGGACATGGTTGTCAGTGCCAACAAAATGCTAGGATACTTGGAGCGCGGCATAGTAGAACTGGAGAGAAAATTTCTCAAAAGGGTGGAAAATTGTCAAAAGGCTGAAGGAACCGAAGGTGGACATCTAGCCAGAGCATACCTATTGCTGGGACTTCGCGAGTTGGGGAAGCTGCTCGATAGATCCAGGGATGCCGAATATGGGGAAGGTCCTTCTGGGACCAAGTAGATAGGAGTTTATCTTTTTCGCTTTATAAATGTAATAAGGCCAATGGCCATTAGTGACCTTTATTCCTTTCTTATTTAGTGTCGTGTTGGGATTCGTCTATTTTTACCAATAAAATGAGGCATTTAACATTCTAAGTTTTCCAAATCAATTTGTCGCTAGGCCTACCTCGGGCACAAAGAGGTTCCCTAATTAGGACACGCTTTACATTCCTGCACTATGTGTTTAAATATTGCAATACATTTTATAATCCTCACTGACTTGGTTACCTTTTGTTTTATTTTTATTTTTTATTATTCCCCTCCCCAAAGGTTAGTTCGTGCACTCTAGCATCATCATCTTATTTTATAAGATCCAGGGGCCCTCCACCCACTCCTCCTCTTATTCCTGTTAAAAGCAAGAACAAAGGCAAAATGGAAGATTTGAACAACATCAGGAAGGAGAGCATGACTAAACGGGTAGAGGCCGCTGATAGCCAGGGTATTCGGGTTCCAAATGAGAATGTGTCCCAACTCGAACAGAAACTGCTGAAATTTCAGGAAGAGCTCGATCAGGTTCGGAACCTGGCAAACCTATCATTTTCCCTCAACACCCCAGATGTCAACTTCCCCAACACTCAAAACCCTACAGCTCCTCAAAATATTCCCAAACAATAGAATCATCCCGCTTCTCACCATCACATTGCTCCACCAAAGAACCAATGTAACACCTACCATACCCCAAATAACACTCCACTACTCATCACAGAAGCTCAGAACTCCATAAATGACCATTTCCACACCTATACACCAGGCCACCACAACACTCCTATCTACGTGGAGACCATGCCACACTCCACCCAACCTCTCCCATGCACACATGAGTCTAATGAAAAGGATATGCTTATCAAGAACTTGGCCGAAGAACTTAAGAAACTAACCAGCCGGATCTAGGGCGTTGAGGAAAGCAAAGGAATCGAAGGGCTGAACTATGAGGACCTTTTCATACAGCCTGATGTCGAACTGCTTGAGGGGTACAAACCTCCTAAGTTCGAAATGTTTGATGGTATAGGTGATCCAAGGGTCCATCTGAGGACATATTGTGAAAAGTTGGTTGGAGTAGGGAAAGATGAAAGGGTCCGCATGAAGCTATTCTTGAAGATTTTGAAAGGAGATGCATTATATTAGTACATTAGCCAAGATCCCAAGAATTGGTCAAGCTGGGTAGGCATGGAATCTAACTTTATGGATAGATTCAGGTTTAGTACAGAGAATGCACCAGACGTGTTCTATATCTAGAACTTGAAGAGGAAGCCCATGTAGACGTTTTGCGAGTATGCTACTCGCTGGAGGTCTAAAGCTGCTAAGGTCAGACCTGCCTTAGAAGAGGAGCAAATGAACAAGTTCTTTGTCCGGGCTCAGGACTCGCAGTACTATGAGCGGCTGATGATGATTGAGAACCACAAGTTCTCCGACATTATCAAATTGGGTGAAAGAATTGAAGAAAGTATTAAAAGTGGTATGATTACAAATTTCGAAGCCTTGTAAGCTGCAAATAAGGCTTTACAGTACTGTAGTGTGTCCAAGAAAAGAGACGTGGGGGCCGTGATGGTTACACAGAGGACAAAATCTCCCCTCAAATACCAAACTTACCCAACACCTCCACTCACATACCAGCCAACCCCAAATTACCAAGCACCCTCACCCTCATACCAAGCTCCGCCGCCAACTTATCAGTCATCTCCACCTCCTACATATCAATCTACCTCACCCATTTACTCCCAACCCACTCATGTCTACCAAACTTATAATGATCAACCATCCCATTATCAATCACCCCCTGCACGCCAAAACTTCCCTAGACCCCGACCTAATTTTGATCGCAGACCTCCAATACAATATACAACCATAGCTGAAGCTATTGACCAGCTATACGAGAGACTCAAAGCTTCTAGTTATGTCACCCCCATCCCTACTACGACCCCTCAGAATCCTTCTCAGTGGGTTAACCCAAACAAATCCTGTGCATATCACTCCGGCATGAAAAGGCACACCATCGATGAATGTCGCTCCTTAAAAGACAATATACAGTCCTTGATTGATAACAAGATTATTATGGCAGAGGAGCTCACTCCAAATGTCCGCAACAACCCTTTGCCAGACCATAAGGATAGAGGTATCCACATGATTGAAATAGAAGATGACTGGGATCCTGAGGGATAAATCGACTAGATCATAGAAGGTGATGACCCAAAGAAACCAACAATCACTCTCAATCCAATCATAGTCCAGATCCAACCATCTGAGGATGCTGAGGTGAATATGTCTGTACCACGTGAGTTTGAAGTAGCACCATCCGCAAAGACACCAGCACCGATTGAGGTTGAATTCGTGTCTCCGGTAAATGCCCGCACCATTTGAGGTTGCAATGTTGCCACACAAGGCACATGATCCACTCAAAGTGAGGATAGCCGTGCCGATCCCAGTGGCGATGTCTACCATGACACCATACTATACAAATGTCATACCCTGGGACTATACAACCGAGGCAAGAAGGAAAGGCAAGGTCGGGATTGAAGAAACTGTCGCAGCACAGGGTATGACAAGAACTAGTAGAGTCTATACCCCGGAACATCTAGCTGAGTCAAACAAGCAGGACTCGAATCGGCCGCCCCTCATTAAGACAAGTCCCGACAACCTTTGGAGGAAGATACATGACAAGGAATATTCGGCCATCGACCAGTTAAACAAGACGCCAACCCAAATATCCATTCTCGCTTTGATGCAAAATTCTGAGACACATAAGAATGCTTTGTTAAAGGTGCTAAATGAAGCGTACGTACCAAGTAACATCACTAGAGGGGAAGTGGATAATATGGTAGGACAAGTTTTGGAAAGCCATAAGATCACCTTTCATGAGGACGAGCTGCCACCTGAAGGGCTGGGGCACAACAAGGCACTGCACATCACAGTGCAATGCAAAGATTATTTCATCACCAGAATCTTGATCGATGGAGGTTCCAGTCTTAACATTTGTCCGCTGGTAACACTCAAAAAGTTGGGTAAAGGACTGCATGAGATAAATGATGGAGCAATCAATGTGAAAGCCTTCGATGGTTTTCAGAGGTCCACCGTTGGGGAAATTATTCTATGCTTACAGATGGGGCCAACCTGGTTCGAGATCGATTTCCAGGTGATAGATATACCAACATCCTACAACCTACTGCTTGGATGGCCATGGATTCATGCTGCTGGGGTCGTAGCATCAACGCTGCATTAGGCAGTAGAGTTCGAATGGAATCACCTAGAAGTGATCATTCACGGCGACGGTAACAACCCTATATACTGTCGCTAGACCATTTCAGCGATCGAGGGAAGAAGGAAGCTGGGTGGAGAAACTTACCACCACATTGAGCGAGTCAATGCTATTGATAAAGACAAATGGTAGGATAGAAAAATCGAGAGTATACTAAGTTGGAGTGGGTACGAACCTGGCAAAGGGCTCTGTAAGAACCTCCAAGGAATCTCTAAACCCATAAAACTCAAGAAACATGGCACTACTTTCGATCTGGGATATGATTACACCTGGGAATAATTCAACAACTGGTCGCCACTATGGTGCGGTCCTTACTATCAACTAGAGCAGCCAATATCACATCTGGAGCAGACTTTCGAACAGACCGACATTATTTATGGGTCAGATAAAGAAAAAGCACTTGCAGCAATGAAGAATTTATTTTTAGAGGAAAATGATATGGACTATTGTGTTATTCTCGAGGAGGAGGGGGAGGAAGGCCCTTCCATACAGGCTGTGAGCAGAGGGGCATATCTCAGGAATTGGACCATCAGGACAACCAAAGCCCGACGAGCCTCGGGGTAGCAAGGCTAAAACAAGCATTATTCACTGTTTGATTTACTAAATGATTTTCTTTTCACATTTTTCAATTTATGCAATAAGATCTTCAATGTTCAAAATAGTTATTCAATTTACGCAATAAGATCTTCGATGTTCAAAGTATTTATTCAATTTATCAAAAGAATTTTCGATTTTTCTTATGAATTAATATTTATTGCTATCATTTTATCCCCTTGCTTTACCAATACAGCATTACTATTACTTGTCTTAATGAACCAATGACTGTGACATGCAATGAGACAACGCAACAAACGAACATTAATTCAGAGGAAGATGACATACCTGACGAGATTATCAAAGAAGTTGAGAACTTTGAGAATAGACCTAAGTCCAACATGGATGAGACCAAAATTGTCAACCTGGAAGATGTAGAAAACATCAAGGAAACACGAATCAGTATCCACCTATCGCCATCAGAAAAGAAGGAATACATAGAATTTCTAAAGGAGTATGAGGACATATTCGCTTGGTCATATGATGAAATGAATGGTCTAAGTACGTCCATTGTGGCTCATAAACTGCCAACCGATCCAATGTGTCCACCGGTAAAACAAAAACTCAGAAAGTTCAAGAGTGATATGAGTTTGAAAATCAAGGAAGAAGTTACAAAGTAGGTCAAAGCTAAGGTTCTCAGGGTAGTAGAATACCCGACATGGTTAGCCAACATTGTGCCAGTGCCAAAGAAGGATAGGAAGGTCATAGTCTGTATCGACTACTGGGATCTCAACTGGGCCAGTCCGAAAGACGACTTCCCTTTGCCAAATACACACATCCTGATTGACAATTGCGCTAAGCATGAGATATAGTCATTCATAGATTGCTTCACTAGTTATCATCAGATCTGGATGGATGAAAAACATTCTGAGAAAATGGCTTTCATTATGCCATGGGGGATGTACTGTTACAAGATGATGTCATTCGGCCTGAAGAATGCAAGGGCCGCCTATATGAGGGCCATGACTACCATTTTCCATGATATGATACATAAGGAGATAGAGGTATATATGGATTATTTTATTATCAAATCCAAGAAGGCCACTAACCACCTAGAAGATCTGAGGAAGTTCTTCAATAGATTGCAGAGGTACAATCTGACACTAAACTCCGCAAAGTGCGTATTTGGGGTTCCTGCTGGGAAATTGCTTGGGTTTATTGTGAGCCACCGAGGAATAGAACTAGATCCATCAAAAGTCAAAGCCATTCAAGAACTACCATCGCCAAAGAGAAAGAAGGATGTGATAAGTTTCTTGGGAAGGCTTAACTACATCAGCCGATTCATAGCACAGTCTACAGTTATCTATGAGCCAATCTTTAAAATGTTGAAGAAGGACGCCGCTACCAAATGGATTGATGACTGCCAAATGGCCTTCGACAAAATCAAGGAGTAGCTATCAACACAACCAGTCTTAGTCCCACCCGAGCAAGGCAGACCCTTATTACTCTACCTCGTAGTGTTAGATGGAGCTTTCAGCTGCGTCCTGGGTCAACATGATGAAACGGGGGTATTCTCTATTGGAACGCACATGTTGTGCTTTGACTTGGGTAGCTCAGAAGCTGAGACATTACTTCTGCACCTATACTACATATTTCATATCAAAGATGGATCCTTTGAAGTACATCTTTCAGAAGCCCATGCCCACTGGCAAGCTAGCCAAGTGGCAAATCCTGTTGAGTGAGTTCGACATTATTTACGTAAATCAGAAAGCGGTCAAGGGACAGGCACTGGCGGACCACCTTGCTAAAAACCCTATGAATGGAGGATACGAACCTTTGAAAATGTATTTTCCTGATTAAGAGGTATCATTCACAGGAAAAGACATTGCGGAATCCTATGACGGTTGGAGAATATTCTTCAATGAAGCAGCAAACTTCAAAGGAGTTGGCATAGGAACATTCTTAATATCAGAAATCGGTCAGCATTATTAGGTGTCTGCGAAACTCAAGTTCCCCTACACCAACAATATGGACGAGTATGAAGCCTGCATCTTAGGGCTCAAAATGGCCATTGACATGAGCGTTCAGGAGCTGCTAGTGATTGGAGATTCAAACTTACTTATACATCAGGTACGAGAAGAATGGGCAACCAAGAACTCCAAGATACTCTCGTATCTGCATCATGTATAGGAATTGAGAAAGAGGTTCACGAAGACGGAATTCCAACATGTTCCCAGAGTCTAGAATGAGTTCGCCAATGCATTGGCTACCCTATCCATGATATAGCATCCAGACAAGAATTTCATTGATCCCATTCTGATGAAAATTCATAATTAGCCAGCTCACTGTGCCCATGTCAAAGAGGAAGCAGACGGAAAGCCTTGGTTTCATGATATCAAGGAATATTTGGCAAAAGGAGAGTACCTAGAGCTTGCTAATCCTATTAAGAAACGCACACTTCGAAGATTTTCCAACAACTTCTTTCACAACAGAGGAATCCTGTATAGGAGGACTCCTGATTTGGGACTATTAAGTTGTGTTGACGCAAAGGAATCATCCAGGCAACTAGAGGAAATTCATGTTGGGACTTGCGACCCACATATGAATAGTATTGTCTTAGCAAAGAAGATACTCCGGGCTGGTTACTTTTGGATGACTATGGAAACAGACTGCATCTAGTATGTCCTGAAATGCCACTGCTGTCAGATACATGCAGACATGATAAAGGTACCTCCAAGCGAGCTTAACACAATAAGCTCATCGTGGCCATTCGCCGCTTGGGGAATGGACGTTATTGGACCAATCGAGCATGCCGCTTCCAACGGACATAGGTTTATCCTGGTAGCCATAGACTATTTCAATAAATAGGTCAAAGCAGCATCTTACAAAGCAGTGAGTAAGAAAGTCGTGGTAGACTTTGTCCGTGACCGCATTGTTTATCGATTCGGGATTCTAAAGTCAATCATTATTGATAATGGCTCCAACCTCAATTGCGACTTGATGAAAACCATGTGTGAAACTTTCAAAATCAGACACAAGAATTCCATAGTCTACAGGCCTCAAATGAATAGAGCTATAGAAGCCGCCAACAAGAATATCAAGAAGATATTGAGGAAAATGATAGAGAAGCATAAGCAGTGGCACGAGAAGTTATCATTTGCTCTACTGGGGTATCGCACCACAGTCCGCACATCAATCGTGGCAACCCCGTATATGCTGGTTTATGGTAAAGAGGCTGCCATTCCTGCTGAGGTAGAAATTCCTTCCCTAAGGATCATACCAGAAGCTGAGCTCGACGATGCAGAGTGGGGGAAAAGTCGTCATGAGCAACTAGCCCTTATAAACGGAAAGAGAATAAATGCAGTTTGCCATGGTCAACTCTATCAGAACAGAATGTCTAGAGCCTTCAACAAAAGAGTAAAGCCAAGACAGTTCACACCGGGACATTTGGTGTTAACGAATGTTTTTCCGCATCATGATTAAGCCAAAGGGAAGTTCTCTCCCAACTGGCAGGGTCCATACATGGTTCACTGGGTTTGGACAGGAGGATCCCTCATACTTGTAGAAATAGACGGAGAAGTCTGGCCAAAGCCGATCAATTCAGATGCAGTCAAGCGCTACTATGTGTAATCTTTATGCTTTCCTTATATGATGTAAATTGAACTACTCCTGAACTGATTCCTATTTAAGAGGGGATACATAAGCAGCCCTATGGGCTCGGTCACAATTCAATAAAAATTCCATTCCCCCACCCGCGCAATTGGAAACTGGTAGAATTTTGAGGAGGACCCTCAAAATTCCGAAGTAACTTCATCCGATCGCCGCACGAGCAGTAGTCAGAAACGTCAACCCATCAAACTGGGGCAGAATTTTAAGATGGAACCTCAAAAGCTTTTAGCAGGAGAGGTTGCAATGTCCTGAGCTACGTCACAGTCATCAGTTCATCTAAAAGCTATTTTTAATTTACGTCATACTTTTACAAAATCATGCATGATTATTACTGAAACTGATCTGTTTAGCAACGCTACCCCGATAATACAGAGGTATCACCAGATCAAAGTCGAACGAGTCAAGTGAAGCCAGCAGGGATACGAACTAGTCTCTCCCCTTACAAAACTCACAATTTTTCTTTGGATGCAGGCACTAGGATTGCGAAATCATTAAATATATTGTACGCCCATGGAACAAACATTATTCAAGAATACGACTCTCCAAACCATTGCACTTGCCAACATTTGCTATCAACACACACCAGTAATGTTCCGTACGTCACAATGCTCCTAGTAAACACAACGCCGCAATCTACTATTAGCTAAGAAAACTCTATTGTAATTTGTTAATTTTCTTGTATAAGGCTACCATTCTGTCTTTCGAGACTAAACACTGTCTTCATCCACATTTGCACTGCATAAGGCCACTATTCTGCTTTCCAATTTGCATAAGGCTACCATTCTGCCTTCTGAGACTAAATGTTGTCTCCATCTGCATATGTATTGCGTAAGGCTACTATTCTACCTTCCAATTTGCATAAGGCTACCATTCTACCTACTGGGACTAAATGTTGTCTCCATCTACATCTGCATTGCATAAGGCTACCATTCTGCCTTCAAATTTGCATATGGCTACCATTCTGCCTTCCGAGACTAAATGTTGTCTCCAGCTACATCTGTATTGCATAAGGCTACCATTCTTCCTTCTAATTTGCATAAGGCTACCATTCTGCCTTCCGAGCCTAAACGATGTCTCCATCTGTATTTCTATATAAGGCTACTATTTTACCTTCCAGGGTTAATCTCTACCTCTGTCCGCATTCGCATCTTTGCATAAGGCTATCATTCTGCCTTCTGAGGCTAAGCTCTGCCTCCAATTTTCTTTGAAACTAAGCACTATCTCAAGCACTATTTATCTCGCTTTTCTTATGGTCTAAGCTCTGCCCTTCAATTTGCAAGACTAAGCTCTGTCTTGTCCGCATCATACTACTCTATCTTTCATGGGCTGAAATATAGCCAACTCATCCAAAGGCGTCATCGTTCGAAGGCACCATCTTCATAGCTCGAGAACACCATGTCATGTCCTGAGGATCTCTCTCAATCTTTTGCATATCATTATTCAAAGGCGTCATGGTTCGGAGGCACCATCCTCAAAGCCCGAGAACATCATTTCATGGTCTACGAATCCTTTATCATACACTTCATGGCCTAGGACATCATGGTCTAAAGACGTCATCCTCATCGTCCGAAGACAAAATTCATGGTCCAACGGGAATTTGAATCATGTTTAAAATTTATGCATAATATATACTTGTATCGCTTATTTGCAGGTAAGACGGCGAGCAATGGCTACCCCAGCAGGAGCGATTTCGCTCCATTTCCCTCAAGCCATAATCAAACCTAACCATTCACATAAACTGTTCACTTACCCGACCCTATATATTGCGTCCGTTCTTGAAATTTCTTTATCGGCATTCTCCATCGACGGATCCTGAACTACATACAACCTGATTCCTATGAAACCAGGAATATGTAGGTAGCTCAGAAGCCAGGGTGTGGCCTAAATCTCTTCAAACCATTTCGTTCGGTCAAAATTGGTCATCATTTCTTTACCCGGAAACTCTTTCATTCTTCCCGAGTATAGAGGGGCGGCTGTTGATACCCAATTTTTTCCTAAATATTTTTCAATATGCAAAAAACCATCAAAATAGCATATATATGCATATATAAGCATGTCCAAGTATTTTATTATTTTTCCCATAATTTTAAAAGTTTAAAATGATTTATTTTCTCCCTTTTTACCCATAAAATCCCCAATACTTATTTTCAAAATTATTATTTTGATAATTAATCTATTGGATTGTTATATTAATGCCAAAATATGGCTAGAGTAACTTTTACATATTTTTACAATTATTTTTAGTATTTTTTAAACCTAAATTGCACATAATTGCAATATTAGCAATTTTAAGTTTTAATTGTGTTTTATATGCATAAAATTGGGTCCTATATTTTTAAATTGTTAATTATGTTTTATAAATCATTTTAACCTTTTAAATTAGTTTTCAAAAACTATTTACTATTTTGTATAATTTAAATAGGGAAAATGGCTATTTAAATTATAGCCCAATTTGGCTTTTAAATATAGCCAAATGAAGACCCCAATTCCCATCCCAATTAAAACCCACCGGACCCAAGCCCAAACCCAATTTTATAACCCGACCTCAAACATTTCAATCCTGGCCATTGATCATAGAGATCAACGACCACCGTTCACCCTTACTATAATTAATCCCAAATGACCCCCCCCCCCAAACCCTCTGATTCTTACTATCTGCCACCCTTGAATCCTCTCTCCTCTCCAACTCTCTCTGAAACCTAAAGCTAACTCTAGCCGCCACCACGCAAACTAACCCTAATCCCTTCAATCCTCACTCAATCAATGGACTCCCATGGTCGTTTGAGACATATACTTGTCTCATATGTCTCCTAGTTGCCCGTTTTTGTGATCTTGTGGAAAGATCTCGAAGAGATCTAGTCCATACCTTGGTCAATTTCTATCCATGGTCTTTTATGCTACTTTCCGGCCATCCATGGTTGCTCGAGTAAGGTCCATGGCTTTTCTAGCTGAAACTGGTAACGATCTAATGTTTTCTCATCCTCTTTGGGTTCTCTGAAATCCTAGCTCTTGAGATTTTTTACTTTTCTTTAGATCTGTCTTCGATCTAGGTGTATCCATGGGTTTTAACCGATCTTTTCTTCGTCTCTATTATTTTCTTAAAAAAGCTAGCTATAAATCCTCCGATCTTTTTAGATCTGTGATGGATCTATGGGTTTCTTAAGATTTTCACTTGTTTTCCTCAAAATGTCTCTCCGATTTCAAACAGTTTCTTTATTTTCCAAACTAGGGTTTCAAAACCCTTTTTGCAAAAACGATTTTTTTCTGATTTTAGCAATTACTTTGATTTTTAGCATGTTTAAACATTACCTGAGTCTTTCCTTTTTGCTCGATTCATTTTTGTCAAGAAGCCTTAATACTTCTGGGTTCGATTCGATGTTTGAATTTATTTGCAGTGTGTTTGCATGACTATCATAAACATTCTGGGCTTTATGTGTGTTCTATATGCTCTTGTGCTTCTTGTTTTAATTTATTTTTAAGGTTCCTTTGATTTTGTCCAAACCCGTGTTATTTATGGGTCCGACCATTTGTTTTATTGATCGTTCACTTAATTTATGTTGATTCTATGTAATCTCCTTAAACCTACATATTTGATTTTGTGTATTTTCCTGGTAATAATGTACTGATTTTTTGAAATTGCTTCCTTACTTTTATGATACTTTCCTTAGTTAGTGTTAATTCCCTGTGATTTTCAATCTCATTCGTAATTCTCTGAATTAATTTTCAGAATAAAATTGTACTCCATCTTTTTTATATGCACAAATATGTTGTTAATTAACGTGCACTTTTCTTATGTTGAAACTATTATATACTTAACTTTATTACATGTTCCATGCTTTTACTATTCCTATTATAGCAAAATCAGCCTTAAAAGCAACTCGTTCCCTTATTTGATACAACTTGTACCCGTCTGAACCATGGCTCCTTAATTGAAGGAAGTCTGAATCTTTAATTGATTCTGATTCCCTTGAAGTAGTTGTTTGTGTTTCTGATTTGGGCCCTTTATGTCCCCAACCCCTACTTCCATGTATGTAACTTTTGGAACTGTACTATGCTTTGAACTTGTTCTGTGTGTGTGCTGGATGTTTCCAAGCTGTTGTTGCTCCTATCTCTTCCTCCTCTCAAAACTGTTTGCACTAAGGCAAACAACTTTTGTTGTTGTTGCAGACTTATTTCAAACTAATCATTTTCAAAGACTGTTTTCCAACTCAACTTCTTTGAGTCTATGTCAAGAGCTCTCACATGAACTCTTAGACCATTAGGTTCTGCCCCCTTTTGTGCGAGCCTTGCATTGGGACCCTTGAGCTCCCTTTGAACATGGACACATAAGAGATGGCCTTTCCACACTGCACTTACTCTTGGTTATGCAATCTGGGTGTGATCACTGCCCGGGATCCCTTGAGGTCCTTAGGGAACTCTGACACATCCAGATATGAGAAGGGCTATGGAACAATATTGACCACTTCAATGGAACAATATTGACACTTGAAGTGGTTTATTACATATCTCAGAGAGGAAGTCCTAATCCGGTTTCCTATAGTGTAACTTCTTATTTTTCACTTCTACTTATGTAATTCACTCACATGGCCTGTAACAATTTGTAAACAAGTATTGGGGTGGCTAGTGAAAAAAGGATGGGGTAAATATGCATGCTATAATTTGTTAAGGATAGAAAACATGTTATTAGGTTTATATTCCTAATTGTGCAATAGAAACTATGCTTAGGATTCATACATGCATTAGAAATCACGTTCTTAGGACCTATGTTTCTTGCTTCAGGATCTCATTCATTGATCCATGCTTTATGACTATCACTTAGAAATGTTGCTCCTAGGACAATCACAACATTGGCATAAAAGTTGTTACCCATGAAGTCGTATTTCAACCATTCTGCAACTCTCGTGTACATTTAGAAATCATGCCTTAGGGACTCTATTTTTTTTAACAACCTTGCCGTTTGCATATGCATATTAGATATCATGTTCTAAGATCCTGTTTGCATTTTGTTTAAAATGCCTAGTTAATTACCGATTCATGAAAAGGTAGTAAAGTAATAATTTTAACATTGTGATGCTTTCTGAATAAAATTGGTAACTATCTCTGCATTCGTATCAACTAGAACAACATATTTTAGGTAAAAAAAATCTCCAAACTATCTTAGTAACTCGAAATAACTCCTACATATCGGTTTACTCCTAGGCAAGCCTTAGGTAATAACTTAAATAAAACTGGAACTACCTTTGTTTAATTATCAACTGTTAAAGTTAGTAGGCAGGTCTGATTCAGACTTCTTTTCTGAGTCAGGTAATAAATCTGGTTCTGAAGTTATCACTCAAACACCCTGCTTTAGGACTCTGGTTTCAGACTTTAGTTGTGCATGAGTCATGCTATCTATGTGCGTTATTTGTGGTTGTATACTTGAGCCTTCTACTTTCTTCTATGTTTTCCCCCTAAGTGCAGTCTTATATGTTTTGTATGTCGCCTTAGTATTTGCCTTTAAACCTTAGGATCTTCGTAGAACCTCCTTCTTATAGGATAGGAGTCCTAAATTCCTCCGGGACTGATAGGAAAGGACGGGTAATAGCATCCAATCGGGGTCGAGACCAACCTTTGCTCTAATTACCTTCATGGGGTGGGAAAGGTTAGATTTGGATATGATGACCTACGCGCTAATACAATGTGTAGCCCATCTTTGAGGAGTGTCATACTGGGTATTGCATTGATGTGATCCATATTATAAACAAACCTAGGACCCCCTCCCCCTTTAGGCTTAGATTGTAATTCTTCTCAAAAATCTTACTTTTCACTAATTGTTTTCAAACACTTGTGTATTTAAACTCAAATCCCCTACTATTTGAGCCATATTTGTTTATTTACTAATTGCACAAATTCACAAAAACTGTCTGGCTGGGAACCACACTAGTGGATCCTGAGGGGTTCCTAAGACTTTCCCCTTAGGATAACTTCAATCCCTTACCCTATCTCCGGTTACCAAAACGTAGTTATAAATGAACCCCATAGGTGTCCTAACGCACCTTAAATTGTTAGGGTAGTGACTCTCCAAAAATGCAAGAACCCCTTTCCCAAAAGGAAAGAGTTGTCCCAACCAAAATGTCCTTAACCCGATTCCGCGAGGAAAAAAGGGGGCGCGATAAGGGTATCTAAGGTACACATATGAAAAGTGTAGAATGATTGCAGAATATGTAGAATTCCTAGAGCAGGGTTTCTAAATGCCTAAAAAGTTACATCATGATTTCAAGGTGTGTAGGAGCAACAGTTTTATGTTTATGCAGAATTTTTGAGTGGTAAAATGATGCCAAATGTGATGCTAAAATAGAATACCTTAGAACATGGTATCTAATACATGACATGCTTTGAATATTTTGGTCTTACACATGGATTCTAATGCACATATAGGAAATGTAAATCTAAGACATAGTTTTTACCCATTGATATTGATAGCATATATAGCTACCCTTTTCTTTTCACTAGCCGGCCCCAATACTTGTTTACAACAGATTATTACAGACCAATACTTAAAAGAATTACATAAGAAAAATAAAAGTTACAATATAGAGAGCCTGAAAACAGGCCCAGATTTCCAACACCTGATTAAGACTTCCTCTCTAAGTTATGTAATAAATCACCTCAAGTGCCAAGATTGTTTCATAGCTTTTCCTCATATCTGGGTGTGTCAGAGTTCTCTAAGGACCTTAAGAGATCTCGTACAGTGCTCACACCCAGATTTCATAGCCAATACAGAGTAAGTGCAGCGTGGAAAGGCCATCTTTCATGTGTCCAAGTTCAGAGGGAGCTCAAGGGTCCCAAGGCAAGGCTCACACAAAAGGGGCAGAACTTAGCGGTCTAAGAGTAAAGTGAGAGTGCTTGACATAGGTTTTAAAGAGTTGAGTTGGAAACAGTTTTGAAAAATGATTAGTTTAAAATAAGTTTTGGAAAGCAATAGAAGAGTTTGCCTTAGTGAAAACCAGTTTGAATAAGGAAAAAAACAGGACAATCAGCAACTGTAAGCACGTGATTTTCGCCCTATATGAGAATTACTCCCAAAAAATTCAAAAAATAAAATAATTTTTCTTGGTGTGCAATTTTGTGATATTTTGTGATATTTTGAATAATTATTTGTATGTTTGTCTATGCATGTTTATTTGTTAAATTATTAAAAATACAAAAATATGTCGCATTTCGCATGTAGGATTTAATTGTACAATTGTTAGTAACTAAGTTTGTTTCACAAAAAAATAAAAATTACAAAAATAGGCATCGTTTGCATTTTTAGCATTTAAGGTCCAAATATACAATTTTATGCTTAATTATTACTTAATTGCGCGTTAATTGTTATGGGGAGTTAATATGCACTTTTATAAATTAATTTAGTTCTTAAATAATAGTTTAAGTATTTTTATAATTTAGTTTTAGAAAAATAAAAGAAGAAAAGAGAGCAAAAATATAAAGAAAGTCGGAATTGGGCCTCTTCTTCGATTTCAAGCCACAGGCCCAAAAAATGACCCAATCTTCCCAAACGACCCAGTCCATTTCGAACTGGGTCGACCCAGTCCAGTACCAACAACCCAACTCCCCCTCTTCATTTTAATTTTTTCATTTTTACAAAACAAAAAACAAAACAAAAACAAAAACAAAGAAGAAGAAAACCCTAGACTTAAACCATCCGCCACCCCCCTCCCTATCATCTTCTTCTTCCCCAAAGCTCCAAACCTTCCAACCATGGCTGCCCCTCTCTCATTCCCTTCATCCCCATGCCACACACACACAACCACGTCGACAACACACACACACACACAACCACGGCGACGTAGCACACACACAATCCGCGGCTTCACCAACATGAACGACCATCCATGTTCGATTCCTCCATTGTCGCTTCAGCTGCATCGTCTGCTTCTTCTACTGCTGCTGCACATCGAGCAGTTGGTTCGAATCCACTCCGTCGCCACTGCTTCGTCGTCAACCAAGCAAACCACGCTGCTGCTTCTCCGTCGCAGCTGTTGCCCGCGTCCGCCATTGACGCAGCCATTTCTGCTCCTTCACCTGCTGCTCGACGTGCGCTGCTGCCTCTTCGCCATGACCAGCACTGCTGCTGCTGCTCGTTGCAGCAGTTGCTAATGCTCACGATCCAGGTTTGCTGATTCATACTGCCTTTGCGTCGAACAAATGACGAAGTTGCTACGGCCTCACTAACGTTGTGGCTGCTACTTCATCTTGCCTTCGTCTTTGTCGTCATTCGTTCGAGCTTTGGTCGAGGCTCAGACAGATTTGTTTACAATCGAAGTTCATCGTTGATTCATCTCTGGTTAGTTGTTTTTGAGTTTTATTTTGTCCATATTTCGTTTTTATATTTCTCGAAGTAAAAGTCGATAAATGTTCGATCCTTGCTTTGTTCATGTCTATCGTTTGAATTAATTTTTAGTTTGTTCATGTGTTTTGATTGAATTAATTTTCAGATTTCAAATGGAAAGTTAATTAGTGGGTTTTCATGTTTATTTCATGTTTGTTTTATTGTTTAGGTAAGATTTTGTTAGTTTGATGTTTGTTAGATTCAAATTGAAATTTAATTGATTATTTCTTCAGTTTGTTTCATGTTGTTATATATTTTCCAGAAATTATTAATGTTGTTTGAGTCATTTAATCCGTCATGTTTGTTGTTTTTTAAAAAAAATAGATTCATTCATGCTCATACTTTGTTTGATTGTTCTTCAATCCGAAATTTATATAGCTTGATTTTTTTGTTTACCATTTATGATTATTTCTTGAATTTGTCTCATAAAGTTTAAAATAGGAATTGTTGGTTGTAATGTTGTTAGAGTTAATTTTAAGTTCAATATTATTGAATTTAGAAATCTAAATATACTTGTTTGATTGTTGTTGTTGTTGAATCCGAAAATAGGCTTGTTGTTGCTAAAAATATTGTTCAATCAAATTTTAGTTGTTCTTTGTTGTTCAATTTGTGTTCATGTGATATTGTTGTTATGATGTTCATCCGTGTTCATATTGTTGTTTGAACATTGTTAGAAATTGATCATATTGTCTATATTTTGGTTAAGTTTGATTAATTGATTGTTATAGCTGATGGGGTAGTTTGGTAATTTGTAGTACGTTCAGGGTTAAAATGGTAATTGCAATAAGGTCAGAGGGGTAGTTTAGGAATTGTATATTTTATAATTTTTTATGTGAAGCATGGGGGACAAAATGAAATGGGGTGGGTTGTGATATAGTTATTTAATATAAAGGGGGGACAAGACAAATTTTAGTGTGGGGGAATCTTGTATTTGTTTATGTTAGGCATGGGGGACAAAATATAATGGGGTGGTGTGATATGTTTATTTAATGTAATGGGGATGAGTGGGAAGATAATGGGTTTGGTAGAGAAAAAGTATTAATTTTAATTGATTGAAAGATTTATGGGATGGGTTATATATAGGAAGTCTTGAAACAAGATTATGAAAAGAAAAATACACAAAACGGAGATAGACAGAAAGAATAAGAACGAGAGAGAGAAAACGAATCTGAAAACAAGAGAGAGAAAAGGGCTGAACATTTAAGAGAGAGAAAATTCCGAAAAATATTTAAACTTTCAAATAAAAAAACTAAAAAAAAATATTCTGCTTTCTTTCATTGTTTGAAATCAGAATTAATTGTTGTTTCATCAAAGCTTGAAGCTTTTGTTTTTGGGATTACTGCTCTACTGGTTTGCAAACTCTTTTCCTGTGTTGTTACTGTTGCTGGGTTGTTGCTGCTGTGCTATACTGTTATTACTGCTGCTGATTCTCATCTTCATTTTTTTGCTTCCAATATCAGGTACACAACTGACACGCTGGTTATTGTAATCCGAAATATGAAGCATGAATACATATGAAGAATGAAAATTTGAAGTTTTAATTTCGTTTTTCTTTGTTCCTTTTGTTGATTGTATTTAAGCTATTTCATGTATTACTAAATAATAATTGGAATAAGAAAAAAATAATAATAACATAAGTTAGTCTTTAATGAATCAGTTTGGCAAAACAGGTTAACTCACTAGTTAGGAAGGTTTCAAGATTATCAACAGTAGGTTAATCATGAATAAGTAGCTAAATTTAGCTAAGGCATGAATTTAAATTAAATTTCGTAAATTAGGCATTAAGACATGATTTGAGTTCAAGCAAGATTAGAAGAACGTTTAAGTCTAATAAACTTTTCTAATAAGCTTTAGTAATTATAGCTAAATCTAGTGTCAAATGGTTGTGAATAATTAATATCAATAGTTTTTTTTATATAACAATGTTGAGTTGTATTTGATTCTTTTGGATATTAGTTGTTGAACTTTTATTTTATTTATAATTTCGAAATTAAGAATAAAATTCCTTTTTCATCAATATTTGTATTAATCAAGCAATTTGCATGTCATGTTTTCTTAATAATAATAATAATAATAATAATAATAATAATAATAAACGTAATTAATTAGGATTTTCTTTATTTATTTTAGAGACTAATTTTAAATAGCAAAATGTAGTCGTTTTAAGATTTGTCCATTTAAAATAAATGAGATGAGCCTCGCTTAATGAAATGTATAGATTGCGGGGCCCTCAATAAATGTACATTTAATCGCTTAGAATTAGGGAGGAGCCGTTTTAGCAAATTTCACGGCCCTACCCAAAATAATGATACGCTAGTCGCTCTAGGCGCGTATTTAATAATGTTATTTTCTTAAATACGGGTGTGCATTTATGTAACCCAAATCTAAATCTCAACGGAGTCGAAATGTGTCGATAATCACGGGTGCATTGATTGCGACGTGATTTGAAATACGTTTTCACAATGTTGCAATTCTTCGTAAAATAATAACAATAAATAAAAAATAATAATAAAAGCGGCTAAGGGATAAAATTTGCACATAAGTTTATAATACGTATTATATCAGATAATCAAGCCGAATATAACAGTTGAGCGACCGTGCTAGAACCACGGAACTCGGGAATGCCTAACACCTTCTCCCGGGTTAACAGAATTCCTTATCCGGATTTCTGGTTCGCGGACTGTAATACAGAGTCATACTTTTCCTCGGTTCGGGATTAAAATTGGTGACTTGGGACACCCTAAATCTCCCAAGTGGCGACTCTGAAATAATTAAATAAATCCCGTTTCGATTGTCCTTCAATTGGAAAAAACTCCTTGTACCCTCGCGGGGCGGAAAAAGGAGGTGTGACAGCTCTGGCGACTCTGCTGGGGACTTTAACCCAGAACCACTGGTTCAGGGTTCAAGAATTTGAGCTTAAAATAACTGTTATAGTTGGCTTTATTTATTATCTGATTTTTACATGATATATGCCTAATGTGCTAAATGATGCTTTTACCGCTTTAATATTATCTGAATTGTGTATATACAACTGCTACGAAACCCTTCTTCTTTCTGAGTCTTCTGAACTTATGGTGTACACGTGCGCGTGGCCCACCTTTCTGTTAGAAGTCATACCAAATAAGACGAAGTTGGGACAAGTAACTAGGCCGGGCAGACTTTCGTGCTCCCGGTACGTTGCCCCCACTTCGGCTCAAGCTGTCCACTTGGGTGAGCCAGGGCTAGAACAATATGCCTCAGGTTTTTTCACTTAGAATAACTCAGCTTCATGCCGGATCCCTAGTAGGAGCGATTGTTTGCATCACGTGCATTTGACTTTGGAGGCTCAACACAGGGGATGGGTCTGTCTAGGACAGGTGTACCAAAAAATGAAAATGACCATCCTAATGCATCTTACTTGCTGCTACTTGCGCATTTATTTGATCCGGATTTGAATGTTGACTGACTTTTAAATATCAGGAATAATATTTTGAAATTGAAAAAAAGAAATAGCGGTTAGGGAATTGATTGTGTATTTTTGAAAAAAAAAACCAATGCCCAAATACTGTCAAAACTCTGCCGAAATTTTGAGAAAATGAAAAAAAAATGTTTTATTAGAAGCAAAAGAAAAAAAATAGAAAAAAGGGTCGTTGTTCTGTCTTATTTTTCAAAAAAAAAATAAAAAAGAAAATAGTTTGTCTTCCCCAGAAAAATGACAATAAAAAAAAGTTTTATTTTTAAAATAGTATTTTTTTTATTTGATTTTGAAAATACCAAAACGAAAATGAAAAAAAGTCGTGCTTGGAAAGTGTTTTTGTTATTTGTTGCTGAAAAAGAAAAAAAAATCTGTTTTAAAATAGTTCGGTTATTTTGCCCGAACTACGCGGGTTTAATTCTCACCGGATGTGAGATACGTAGGCAACCCTCATCGGGTCCAACCCCCTTTTTGCTAAAATAGCCAAAAACAAATAAATAAAAAAAAAAACATGTGAAAATTTTAATTTTGTCATAAAGAAGTCGGGTGACGCTGTTTTATCAAGACATAGCCGAATGTTCCCGAAAGGGACGCCGAAAGGCTGACTTTGCATAAACAGCCACCTTTTGGGTCATGTTTAGGATTTTTGGTCCAGTTGACCCATACAGCCTTAAAAAATCTTCGTCCCCGAGGCGCTGAAGGGCCGTGTTTGCAACACCCGGTTTTTATTGTAATTTGAAAAAAAAACACAAAAACAAAGAGTCAACGGTAAGGTGAATACCGTTTGGATATTTGGTCAAAATAAGCCGAGCCAGCTTCGGCCGCGTCTTAAACCGTTCTTGCCGAAATAGCCTTAGAATATCTTTCAGTTGTCGAAAGGCTATTTTCGTAAAAGAACGGACAAGTGTGTAAAGTGTCACAAAATAATCCTCCCCGGCCTCAAAATTCATGTGAGATTTGGAAGGGGCCACATTTGCAAAAATAGTCGTTTGGTTGCATTTGTCAAACGGGGAAAGGAAGCTGGCCTTTTTGTTTTGGAGTTTGTAAATCTTTTGATTAAAATATGTGGGTTGTTTGATTTTCGAGTTTGTAGGTCATCTTCAAACCATTGAAACCCAATTTGTTTTAATATGAAAATTGATAAAAAATGTTTATTGTTTATCTTTTATTGGTCCGAACTACGCAAGGTCTGATTCATGCGGGGTCATGATACGTATGCAATCTCCATAAGATTCGACCATAACAAAAAAAAATGAAAACAAATGATGAAAAAAAAATGAAAAAAAAATCGAAAAAAAAATGATGAAAAAATGAAAAAAAAATCAAAAAAAAGAAAAATGAAAAAAGAGATGTTGTCAATGGGGACCAACTGAGTACATTCTAACCTGTTTTGTTTTGAATCGCAAAGAAAGAAAGTGGTTGGTTTGTGGTAAGCCGGAAATACAAGACCCAGAAGCACACTTTGCGGGGATCAGGCATGATAACAGAAGCACTCGAATCCTATTGGGACTTGTTGACTAAGGTTGATGATATCGAAGTTGGAAATGGTCTGGACAATACTGATGCAAAGCTCAGTGGCTAAAGATGCCAATTTCGATAAAGTGGGAGGACGCTCCGTTCCTTGGTTAGCAAAAGAGAAGCTGGTGGTGTCTTATTTTGTTGTCATTTCTGTTGTCCGGATTATTCTTAGGGTTGTAATCCGAATATTGTCTTGTGTCAAACCTTCTTATCTTTCCAGTTTGTCATATCAATTTGTTTAAGTTTTGTCAAGGCTGTGTTAGGATTTTATTCTGGTTGTTTTGTTTGTTTTATTATTCAAACCATCTCGCCAGTAGTCTAAAGCAAATCCGGTCCTTTATTGTTTCCAGTCATCTTTTTGTTTAGTCCTTTTATCATTTTGTTCAGCGCCGATTCTCGTGACATGAATTGCGCACATATTGGGCCTAATCTTAAAAGTTAATCATAAAACCCTGGGAAGGTGATCAAAGCATTTAAGGGAAATAAGAACAGTTTGAGATTATTTGAAGCCCGAGTCATGTGGAACTGGGGCAAGTAAAACATAAAGAAAACCGTTAAATGCAAGATTCGCCAAATTGGCATGAGGGTCGTTCATGAGAATGAGAGTGTCGCCCAGCAGTGCTTTAGAAATGACAATTGAAAAAGCAAGTGTTTAACATAATTGTCAAGTCCAACACCATCGGAAGAGACTATAAATCTATGTTCAATTGTGTTGTTTGCACTTGGCATGTTTTAAAGACTGGAATGACGAAGGCATTTTGTTCTGCTACCTAAACACTTTATCCTTCATTACCCCTTTTGAGCCTTATTTATTTTCTTTCATACCCCTCGTTCGGAATCAATAGCAACGACTAGGAAATAAGAGCCTGGAAGGTAAAGAAAAAAAATCAAAAAAAAAAGAACGAAAAAAGGAAAAGAAAAGAAAGATGCTAAAAAAATAAAAACAAAAACAAAAGAAAGTCAGAAGAAAACAGAGGAATTGGGAACTACGTTTGACCTGATTCCTCAAAGAGGATACGTAGGCGCTTCACGGCTCGGTCATAGTTTTGAAAAATGAAAAAAAAAATCAATTAAAATATCCCCAAATAAGAAACTGGGGCAAAGGTTGCGTTTGTGGTAAATAAATCTAATTCCGAAGGTTGTAACTAATAACCCAAAATTAATGCATTTTTGAGCCTTTAATACCCTTTCTTTCAAGCCTGTCCAAAAACCCACATTACGGTCCAAAGAAAGACCTTCTGACCAGTCTGAAAAAGATGCCAAGTCAGACAAATGAGAGTCTTACCGGCGAACATAATACTCTGTTCCACAACAGAAAGGACTCTAATCTCCAGCAGAGAGAGTCATACCAGCAACACTCCAAATCCCCAACTGGAAAGTGATACAAATGAGAGAGTCTTATTGGTGAAAATCTTTACGGACACCATAAGGCGATGAAAAATGAGAGAAAAACCCAAAATGAGAGAGGCTTGATAGTGAAAACCCTTCGGGCATTACAAGTCGAATAATATTGGGAATCAGATGGGGGATAGTCAAGGGAAAATCTTGAAAGACGATTGACGACGGAGGATAGGCCACATATGCATGTCATGACCATTAGAGTCGGTGTCTGCGTTTGATAGGTTTTTATTTATAGTTTCTTTTGTTAAAGAGTCATCTTTTTCCGTTGTCTTTTATTCTGTTCCCTTTTATCTTTGCCTTTCATAGAAATTTCCCCAGTAGAGTCTGTTTGGTCAGAACCAGAGGGAAATGACTTCAAAATAGGCCATCAGCTTTCCAAGATAAGATGTGACTAGTACATACAAATGGTATAGTCAGCAAGGAACAAGCGCGAGGCCAGTGTCAAAAAAAAGATATCCCCAGCAAAGGGAATTGACAAAAAGATCAACGAGTGTCAAGAGGGATATCCTTGCCAAAATCAAAGGTTATTAAAACCAGGCCAAGGCCCGTGGACAAAACAAGGAGAGCGATAAGCATGATTTGAGAAATTCATGCAAGACTAAAAGGTCGGGAAAATGCAAGTTTCCGAGCCATGCCACGAAAGAAGAGGGATATCCCCAGCAGAAAAGGATTATCCCCAGCAAATAATATCATCCCCAGCAAGTTTTGGAACGCAGAGCAGGGAATGAGAAAGGGAAAAGCCATCCCAGTAGGAGTATCACAACCAACCACCGCGTTTTAAACTAATAAATTTTGTTTGATTTGAAACGGGTAAAAGAAATGGCATTTAAAATGGAAATGCATGCCACAAGAAAGATTGTCAAACTGGGGCAGAAAATTTTCTTTTCAGTTAGAAAATTTTCTGGAAATCAGGTACACATTTGGGGAAGAGTAAAGATAGCACCAAGGAAGTGGTCTTTGAACCAGGGTTGCCCCCAACATAATAAGTTTCCAATGGAGGAAGTTGATCCCCAGCAGACAGAACCAAAGAGATGAAATTGGTGTTTAGAAAAAGCAAAAGCCATTATCATCCTCAGCAGCTTCCAGGAGAATGAAGCATCGATTTAAAGGGATAAAATTCCTCATCAGCGTTATCCTCAACAACGTTATCCCAAGAAGATAACACTTTTATCTCAACAGTGTTGAGAGAGAAAAAAAAGAGAGAAAACAAATATGTAAAAAATTGAGGAGGGGAAGAAAGGAGACTCCCACAGTGATATTATCCCCAGTAAGCAAGAACAAAACGGCACAAAGGAAAAGAAAAGAAAAGAAGAAATTGCAAAGGTAAGTTTCTCAAATCATTGATCTTTACATTTTTCTCCTAGGATAAAAAGTCCTAGTCTGATGAATTTCCCTCCCGATACAATCTTGGTACGATGAAATTTTCTCCCAAGATAAGATATCAAATCTTAGTCCGATGAAATTTTGTCCTAAGATACCAAATCTCAGTCTGATGAATCTTTCTGCTAAGACAGAAATCTTAGTTCGATGAAATTTTCTCCTAAGATATCAAATCTTAGTCCGATGAATCTTTGTCCTAAGATCACAACAAAATGGACCTAGTTTGACGATTTATCTCCTAGAGTCACAATCTTGGTCCGATGAAATTTTCTCCCAAGATAAGATATCAAATCTTAGTCCGATGAAATTTTCTCCTAAGATACCAAATCTCAGTCTGATGAATCTTTCTCCTAAGACAGAAATCTTAGTCCGATGAAATTTTCTCCTAAGATATCAAATCTTAGTCCGATGAATGTTTGTCCTAAGATCACAACAAAATGGACCTAGTTTGACGATTTATCTCCTAGAGTCACAATCTTGGTCCGATGAAATTTTTCTCCCAAGATAATATATCAAATCTTAGTCCGATGAATTTTTCTCCTAAGATATCAAATCTTAGTTCGATGAATCTTTCTCCTAAGATAGAAATCTTAGTCCGATGAAATTTTCTCCTAAGATAACAAATCTTAGCCCGATGAATCTTTCTCCTAAGATCACAACAAAATGGACCTAGTTTGACGATTTATCTCCTAGAGTCACAGTCTTGGTCAGATGGAAATTTTTTCTCCCAAGATAAGATATCAAATCTTAGTCCGATGAAATTTTCTCCTAAGATAACAAATCTTAGTCCGATGAATCTTTCTCCTAAGATCACAACAAAATGGACCTAGTTTGACGATTTATCTCCTAGAGTCAAAATCTTGGTCCGATGAAATTTTTCTCCCAAGATAGTATAATAAAATATTAGTAGGATGAATCTTCTTCTAGGATCAAAATCTAGTCTGATGAATTTTCTCCTATGATAATTTGAAAAAAGAAGAAGAAGAAGTTTGAATTTGAAAAAAAAAATTGTTGAAGTCAGGAGCCCCCCTGAAGAACAGAATGGCGATTTATTGGTTGAAGTTAGGAGCTCGCCTGAAGAAAGGAAAGGCGTTTTTAAAAAAAGGTTGTTGAAATCTCGCCATCCAAAGAAAGGAATGGCATTTTTTGAAAAGTTGTTGAAGTCAGGAGCCCCTGAAGAATAGAATGGCGATTTGTTGTTGAAGTCAGGAGCCCCGCTGAAGAATAGAATGGTGATTTATTGGTTAAAGTCAGGAGCCCGCCTGAAGAAAGGAAAGACATTTTTAAAAAAGGGTTGTTGAAATCTCGCCATCCAAAGAAAGGAATGGCATTTTTGAAAAGTTGTTGAAGTCAGGAGCCCCCCTGAAGAATAGAATGGCGATTTATTGTTGAAGTCAGGATCCCCCTGAAGAATAGAATGACGATTTATTGGTTAAAGTCAGGAGCCCGCCTGAAGAAAGGAAAGGCGTTTTAAAAAAGGTTGTTGAAATCTCGCCATCCAAAGAAAGGAATGACATTTTTTGAAAAGTTGTTGAAGTCAGGAGCCCCCTGAAGAACAGAATGGTGATTTATTAGTTGAAGTCAGGAGCCCCCTGAAGAATAGAATGGCGATTTATTGGTTGAAGTCAGGAGCCCCCTGAAGAATAGAATGGCGATTTAGGGGTTGAAGTCAGGAGCCCGCCTGAAAAGAGGAATGGCGATTATTTTCAAAGTTGTTGTTGAAGTTAGGAGCCCGCCTGAAGAGAGGAATGGCGAATTATTTTCAAAGTTGTTGTTGAAGTCAGGAGCCCGCCTGAAGAGAGTAAAGACGTTTTTAAAAGTTGTTGAAATCTTGCCAACCTAAATAAAGGAATAGCGATGTATCGGTTGAAGTCAGGAGCCCCCCTGAAGAACATAATGGCGATTTATTGGTTGAAGTCAGGAGCCCGCCTGAAGAGAGGAAAGGCATTTTTAAAAGTTGTTGAAATCTCGCCAACCTAAAGAAAGGAATGGCGATATATTGGTTGAAGTCAGGAGCCCCCTGAAGAATAGAATGGCGATTTAGTGGTTGAAGTCAGGAGCCCGCCTGAAGAGAGGAATGGCGATTATTTTCAAAGTTGTTGTTGAAGTCAGGAGCCCGCCTGAAGAGAGGAATGACGATTTATTTTCAAAGTTGTTGTTGAAGTCAGGAGCTCGCCTGAAGAGAGGAAAGGCGTTTATTTTAAAAGTTGTGTATTTGAAGTCAGGAGCCCACCTGAAGAGAGGAATGACGCTTATTTTTAAAGTTGTTGTTGATGTTGGGAGCCCGCCCAGATAACAGAGGCATACATTTCAGTCTTTACATTTCAGTTGTTGAAGTTGGGAGCCCGCCCATAGAACAGAGGCATACATTCAGTCTTTACATTTCAAGCATTGAAGTTGGGAGCCCGCCCAGATAACAGAGGCATACATTTCAGTCTTTATATTTCAAGCGTCGAAGTTGGGAGCCCGCCCAGATAACAGAGGCATACATTTCAGTCTTTACATTTCAAGCATTGAAGTTGGGAGCCCGCCCAGATAACAGAGGCATACATTTCAAGTCTTTAATTTTCAAGTATTGAAGTTGGGAGCCCGCCCAGATAACAGAGGCATACATTTCAAGATCAAGTCAGAGGACAATAAAACAGAGGGTTACAATAGGAATCCCCAGCAGGAAACAATAAAATTCCCCGGCACCGGGAAACAGAAGGTTGCAACAAGAGGTCACAGTACAAACTCAAGTACATGTGTCAAAAGAAGTAAAGCACCGAAAGAAATGCAAGCAGACAAGGAAGCAAGGCAACAAAAACAAATTGTACTCTAGCCTAGCTTCTTGTTTTTTTTAAGCACGGTGTAACAAGGAGATCGGTAAGCAGTAGTAATAGCATGCAACAACAGTAACATTGCAGTCCAACGGTAGTCCCAGCTACCAAAATTTCCCGAACTACATTGACCTGATTCTTGTTTAGCCCAGGATATGTAGGAAACCTTTGAAGCAAAGGTTCGGTCAAATCTTTTTCAAAAAAAAATGCTTCACACGAAGTACTCGGATGGGCAAAAATCGCTCGCTTTATCTTTGCACGAAAACCCTTCGTGTCTTCGGGCAAAGAGGGGCAGCTGTAAGCATGTGATTTTCGCCCTATATGAGAATTACTCCCAAAAAATTCAAAAAATAAAATAATTTTTCTTGGTGTGCAATTTTGTGATATTTTGTGATATTTTGAATAATTATTTGTATGTTTGTCTATGCATGTTTATTTGTTAAATTATTAAAAATACAAAAATATGTCACATTTCGCATGTAGGATTTAATTATACAATTGTTAGTAACTAAGTTTGTTTCACAAAAAAATAAAAATTACAAAAATAGGCATCGTTTGCATTTTTAGCATTTAAGGTCCAAATATACAATTTTATGCTTAATTATTACTTAATTGCGCATTAATTGTTATTGGGAGTTAATATGCGCTTCTATAACTTAATTTAGTTCTTAAATAATATTTTAAGTATTTTTATAATTTAGTTTTAGAAAAATAAAAGAAGAAAAGAGAGCAAAAAATAAAGAAAGTCGGAATTGGGCCTCTTCTTCGATTTCAAGCCACAGGCCCAAAAAATGACCCAATCTTCCCAAACGACCCAGTCCATTTCAAACTGGGTCGACCCAGTCCAGTACCAACAACCCAACTCCCCATCTTCATTTTCATTTTTTCATTTTTACAAAACAAAAAACAAAAACAAAGAAGAAGAAAACCCTAGACTTAAACTATCGGCCACCCCCCCTCCCTATCATCTTCTTCTTCCCCAAAGCTCCAAACCTTCCAACCATGGCTGCCCCTCTCTCATTCCCTTCATCCCCACGCCACACACACACAACCACATCGACAACACACACACACACACACACACAACCACGGCGACGTAGCACACACACAATCCACGGCTTCACCAACATGAACGACCATCCATGTTCGATTCCTCCATTCTTGCTTCAGCTGCATCGTCTGCTTCTTCTACTGCTGCTGCACGTCGAGCAGTTGGTTCGAAGCCACTCCGTCGCCACTGCTTCGTCGTCAACCAAGCAAACCACGCTGCTGCTTCTCCGTCGTAGCTGTTGCCCGCGTCCGCCATTGACGCAGCCATTTTTGCTCCTTCACCTGCTGCTCGACGTGCGCTGCTGCCTCTTCGCCATGACCAGCACTGCTGCTGCTGCTCGTCGCAGCAGTTGCTAATGCTCACGATCCAGGTTTGCTGCTTCATACTGCCTTTGCGTCGAACAAATGACGAAGTTGCTACGGCCTCACTAACGTTGTGGCTGCTACTTCATCTTGCCTTCGTCTTTGTCGTCATTCGTTCGAGCTTTGGTCGAGGCTCGGACAGATTTATTTACAATCGAAGTTTGTTGTTGATTCATCTCCGGTTAGTTGTTTTTGAGTTTTATTTTGTCCATATTTCGTTTTTATATTTCTCGAAGTAAAAGTCGATAAATGTTCGATCCTTGCTTTGTTCATGTCTATCGTTTGAATTAATTTTTAGTTTGTTCATGTGTTTTGATTGAATTAATTTCAGATTTCAAATGGAAAGTTAATTAGTGGGTTTTCATGTTTATTTCATGTTTGTTTTATTGTTTAGGTAAGATCTTGTTAGTTTGATGTTTGTTAGATTCAAATTGAAATTTAATTGATTATTTCTTCAATTTGTTTCATGTTGTTATATATTTTCCAGAAATTATTAATGTTGTTTGAGTCATTTAATCCGTCATGTTTGTTGTTTTAAAAAAAAAAATAGATTCATTCATGTTCATACTTTGTTTGATTGTTCTTGAATCCGAAATTTATATAGCTTGATTTTTTTGTTTACCATTTATGATTATTTCTTGAATTTGTCTCATAAAGTTTAAAATAGGAATTGTTGGTTGTAATGTTGTTAGAGTTAATTTTAAGTTCAATATTATTGAATTTAGAAATCTAAATATACTTGTTTGATTGTTGTTGTTGTTGAATCCGAAAATAGGCTTGTTGTTGCTAAAAATATTGTTCAATCAAATTTTAGTTGTTCTTTGTTGTTCAATTTGTGTTCATGTGATATTGTTGTTATGATGTTCATCCGTGTTCATATTGTTGTTTGAACATTGTTAGAAATTGATCATATTGTCTATATTTTGGTTAAGTTTGATTAATTGATTGTTATAGCTGATGGGGTAGTTTGGTAATTTGTAGTACGTTATTTTTTATGTGAAGCATGGGGGACAAAATGAAATGGGGTGGGTTGTGATATAGTTATTTAATATAAAGGGGGGACAAGACAAATTTTAGTGTGGGGGAATTTTGTATTTGTTTATGTTAGGCATGAGGGACAAAATATAATGGGGTGGTGTGATATGTTTATTTAATGTAATGGGGATGAGTGGGAAGATAATGGGTTTGTAGAGAAAAAGTATTAATTTTAATTGATTGAAAGATTTATGGGATGGGTTATATATAGGAAGTCTTGAAACAAGATTATGAAGAGAAAAATACACAAAACGGAGATAGACAGAAAGAATAAGAACGAGAGAGAGAAAACGAATCTGAAAACAAGAGAGAGAAAAGGGCTGAACATTTAAGAGAGAGAAAATTCCGAAAAATATTTAAACTTTCAAATAAAAAAAAACTAAAAAAAAATATTCTGCTTTCTTTCATTGTTTGAAATCAGAATTAATTGTTGTTTCATCAAAGCTTGAAGCTTTTATTTTTGGGATTACTGCTCTACTGGTTTGCAAACTCTTTTCTTGTGTTGTTACTGTTGCTGGGTTGTTGCTGCTGTGCTATACTGTTATTACTGCTGCTGATTCTCATCTTCATTTTTTTGCTTCCAATATCAGGTACACAACTGACACGCTGGTTATTGTAATCCGAAATATGAAGCATGAATACATATGAAGAATGAAAATTTGAAGTTTTAATTTCGTTTTTCTTTGTTCCTTTTGTTGATTGTATTTAAGCTATTTCATGTATTACTAAATAATAATTGGAATAAGAAAAAAAATAATAACATAAGTTAGTCTTTAATGAATCAGTTTGGCAAAACAGGTTAACTCACTAGTTAGGAAGGTTTCAAGATTATCAACAGTAGGTTAATCATGAATAAGTAGCTAAATTTAGCTAAGGCATGAATTTAAATTAAATTTCGTAAATTAGGCATTAAGACATGATTTGAGTTCAAGCAAGATTAGAAGAACGTTTAAGTCTAATAAACTTTCTAATAAGCTTTAGTAATTATAGCTAAATCTAGTGTCAAATGGTTGTGAATAATTAATATCAATAGTTTTTTTTTATATAACAATGTTGAGTTGTATTTGATTCTTTTGGATATTAGTTGTTGAACTTTTATTTTATTTATAATTTCGAAATTAAGAATAAAATTCCTTTTTCATCAATATTTGTATTAATCAAGCAATTAGCATGTCATGTTTTCTTAATAATAATAATAAAAAAAACATAATTAATTAGGATTTTCTTTATTTATTTTAGAGACTAATTTTAAATAGCAAAATGTAGTCGCTTTAAGATTTGTCCATTTAAAATAAATGAGATGAGCCTCGCTTAATAAAATGTATAGATTGTGGGGCCCTCAATAAATGTACATTTAATTGCTTAGAATTAGGGAGGAGCCGTTTTAGCAAATTTCACGGCCCTACCCAAAATAATGATACGCTAGTTGCTCTAGGCGCGTATTTAATAATGTTATTTTCTTAAATACGGGTGTGCATTTATGTAACCCAAATCTAAATCTCAACGGAGTCGAAATGTGTCGATAACCACGGGTGCATTGATTGCGACGTGATTTGAAATACGTTTTCACAATGTTGCAATTCTTCGTAAAATAATAACAATAAATAAATAAAAAATAATAAAAGCGGCTAAGGGATAAAATTTGCACATAAGTTTATAATACGTATTATATAAGATAATCAAGCCGAATATAACAGTTGAGCGACCGTGCTAGAACCACGGAACTCGGGAATGCCTAACACCTTCTCCCGGGTTAACAGAATTCCTTATCCGGATTTCTGGTTCGTGGACGGTAATACAGAGTCATGCTTTTCCTCGGTTCGGGATTAAAATTGGTGACTTGGGACACCCTAAATCTCCCAAGTGGCGACTCTGAAATAATTAAATAAATTCCGTTTCGATTGTCCTTCAATTGGAAAAAACTCCTTGTACCCTCGCGAGGCGGAAAAAGGAGGTGTGACAGCAACTCAAAACCAAATCAACATACATAGTTCAAACACAAACAGGGAAAGAAGGAATTGGGGACATGTAGTTCATATGTGAAAGCATATTTGCATACAGGTTAACACCAGAGAAGTACTACAAAACTTTAAATAGTCACAACAATAGTCTATCACAAAGTGTTCATGCCAGGAGCTTAACATCATTAGATTAAGGGGTGCTAAAGAGAGTTACACATTAGGTTTAGGGGGATGGGTTCAGGATCACATAGTAACTAGGTGTCACGAACACATGCTTATAATGTATTGGAGGTTAGGGGGTAGGGCAGAATAGTAGTAGAAAATGTAAAAAAGCAGTAGACATGTTGAATTATAGGGAAAGGGTAATCACATGGAAAAATAAGCATGCTAATTGCAAGGGAGACAGCAGAACCACAAGTAGAAGCATAAGAGAAACAAAAGGAAGTGCAATACAAATAGAGACATATTGTTTTGGATGCTATAAGTTAAACTGAAAGCATACCAGTAAAAAAATGAGAGAATAAGTGTAGGGTGAGGAGTGAAGAGCAGTACAATGAAGGGAAGTAGAGTAGTAGTGTGTAGAGCAGTAAAGTAGTAGAACAATAGAGCAGTAGAGCAATGTAATCACTCAGTTTTGGCTTGCAGCCGACTGAGTATCAAGTAAACAACAAGAGAAGCAAGAGAGTATATATGTGTGTAAGAGAGAGTTCAGAATAGTGTAATTGTTCGTATTTTAAGACTATAGAAGAGAGTCATTTATATAGTAGTTTGAAAACTAGTTAAAATATGGCAAGAGTCAATTCTTCAGTAATTATAGAAATTAGTATAAAAATTGGTTTGAATCTCCCTTTAATTAAGGGAGTCAGTGTAAATGGTAAAGAGCAGGTGACAAGTAAGGAAAAAATCATACACGGCTGGAGTATAACAAATAAGTAAAGATTTAAAAATAGTACCAGTATAGAACAGGTAATTAAGGCTAGGTTCAGAAAGTTTTCAAACTAAGGAAACAATCAGTAAGAATTAAGTAGCAATGCAGACAAGGCAAGGGAAAATAAATTAAGGCAAGCAACTAATCAAATTAAGTGGAAAGGTAGGAGTCAGGGGGGTCTAAAGGAAAATGTTCAAATCACACCAAGTAATAAGGAATTTAGAATCAATCTAAGAGAAAGTCATGGAAATGAGTCAGCATGTTTAACATATAAATAGAGTAAAACATGGGTAGTCAAGAATTGGCACACAACTCTAGCAAAACATGAAGATCAAACTATACTGAATCAGTGAGAAAGATGCAAATCTTGATGCGAACAGTCAAGACGAACACAAACTCATAGAATTGGTGTAAGTCTAGGCTGAGAAACTCAATAAAAGCATATCAAGGCAAGGCAGTCACAAGAAATCACAAAAACTCAAAAGAAACATGAGAATCGGTAAGTCATGCTACTACACAAAAACCAAACGAACAACCCTAAAAGGGGTTTTTACATAGGCTAGTTAGGGTAGGGGAAGAACTCAACAAAATCAGTCAAAACCCATAGACGCAGGGGATTAAGCACTTAGAACCAGAAAGCGTTTCGAAGAAAAAGATTTTCAGAAACACTAGTATAGGAAGATGACAAGCCACTCGAAAATCAGGAGATTTTCCATAAAAATAAGTTCGATCCTTCTCAGATTTGTACAGATCTAAGAAGTTTAAGAGACAAAATTAGGGTTTTAAATAGAATAACTCGAATAGAGGAGAAAGCTTAAACAAACGTTTTAAACATAGAGACTCGCAGATTAATACAAAAATCAGAAGAAAAAAGCGTTTTTGAAGAGGTGTTTAAGAACCCTAGTTCGAAGATGAAGAGTTACAATAGAAAAATCAAAAAAACCTTTGAGGAAAACAACAAAAACTCATATTATACATAGATATAAAAGAAATCGGAAAATCTTAAGAGTTAGGGTTTCAGAGAACCCAGAGAAGATGAGAAAACCTTAAAGTGTTATCGATTTTAGCCGAAAAAGTCATAGATCTTACTCGAACGGCCTGAGGTGGTTGAAAATGGAATGAAGGACCATGGGTAGGAGTTGAACCGCTCCAGATTCACCTGAGGACCTCAGGGTAGTGTCAAACCGGCGTAGGGTGAAGCAGAGGAAAGGAGATGATGAGAGACTATGGTTTCCGGCGAGGGAGGTGACCGGAGAAGGTGGACAGGGTCCATCGGACAGGAGGGGAGAGGAAAAAGTTCTAGAGAGAACCATAGATAGAGAGCGGGAGATAGAGAGACTGATTGAGAGAGAATGAGAAGGGGTAAATGAGAGATGGGGGGGTAGTCATTAGGGTTTAATATGGTATGGGGGATCTGGACCATTGATTAGAATTAATCAACGGTCCAGATTTGACCAGGGATTGGGTCGGGTATGGTTTGGGTTTTGGGTTGGGTCTGGTGGGTTATTTAATTGGGTTGGGATCTGATTCAATTATGCTAGAATTGAAAATGGAATTGGCTATTTGTTAAATACCTAATTAAAATTAGATAAATAATTAATAAAAATAGCTAATAATTGGATAAAATGAAATTAAATCTAAATAGGTGAAATTATGGTAATTAGATAATATTTAAAATATAAAATGACTAATTATTGAATTAAAATAGCATAAAGTGTATAATTAGGCTATAATTACAAAATTATTGTAATTATAGCCAAACAATGCCAAATTGGCTAATTTGTGAAATAATTAAATCCTAATAGGAGTAATAATGATATATTGAGCTAAGAAATTCTTTGAAATTACTTATAATGTAATTTATGAATAATTATTGGATATAAAGTACTGAATAAATCATAAAATAAATTGATAATAATATGGAAAATTATGGAAAAATACCAATTATTATAAAAAGTGATTTTGAAGGTATATATGCAAATTTAAAAATAGTTTGAGAAAAAAATGGTTATCAACATAACCCACACTGCGTCGAACTTCTTCTGAGTCCGTGGGAGTCCAACAACAAAGTCCATATTGATACGTTCCCACTTCCACTCAAGAATCTTAATCCTCTGAAACAAACCACCAGGTCTCTGATGCTCGTACTTTACCTGTTGACAATTCCAAAACTAAGCCAAATATGCAATAATATCCTTCTTCATCCTCCTCCACTAGTAATATTGCCGCATGTCCTGATACATCTTAGCGGCACCAGAATGAATAGAGTACCGGGAACTATGGGCCTCCTCTAGAATCAACTCTCGAAGTCCAACCACATTAGGCACACAAACTCGACTTTAAATCCTCAAAACTCCATCATCTCCTACTGTAACCTGCTTGGCACCACCGTGCCGCACACAAATGCGGATCATCATATTGCTGATCTCTAATACACTCAAATAATGAAGAACGAGCAACCTTGCAAGCTAAAACACGACTGGGCTCAGAATCATCCAACCTCACGAACTGATTGGCTAAAGCCTGAACATCCAAAGCAAGCGGTCTCTCACCGACCAGAATATATGCAAGACTGCCGATACTGACTGACTTCCTACTCAAAGCATTGGCCACTACCACCTTCTCTGCCTCAAATTTAGCTCCTTCTTCTTGAACAAATACTGCAGACTCTTGTGATCCTTGAACACCTCACATGACACGCCATATAAATAGTGCCTCCAAATCTTTAGCGCGTAAACAATGGCTGCTAACTCCAAGTCATGAACTGGATAGTTCTTCTCGTGAATCTTTAATTGCCGAGAAGCATAAGCAATGACCTTGCCATATTGCATCAACACCGCACCAATTCCAATGCGAGATGTGTCACAATTTACTGTATAAGGTCCTGAACCTGTGGGCAAAACCAACACTGGTGTCGTAGTCAAAGCTATCTTGAGCTTCTGAAAGCTCGCTTCACACTCGTCCAACCACCTGAACTAGGCACCCTTTTAGGTCAACCTGGTTATCGGGGCTTCTATAGATGAGAACCCCTCCACAAGCCGACGGTAGTAACTGCCAAAAACAAGAAACTCCAAATCTCTGTAGATGATGTGGGTCTAGGCCAGTCCTTGACTGCCTCTATCTTCTTCAGATCCACCTGAATACCCTCTGCTGACACAATGTGACCAAGAAAGCAACTGATCCTAACCAAAACTCACACTTCAAAAACTTGGCATACAATTGACTATCTCTTAGAGTCTAAACAACGACTCGAAGATACTGCTTATGCTCCTCCCGGCTGCGGGAATAAATCAAAATATCATCAATGAAGAGAATCACGAAGGAATCCAAATATGACTTGAAAACTTGGTTCATCAAGTCCATGAAAGTTTCTGGGGCATTTATCAACCTAAATGACATCACTAATAACTCATAGTGCCCGTACCGAGTGCAGAAAGCTGTCTTAGGGACATTGGATGCCCTAATCCTCAACTGATGGTAGCCAGATCTCAAACTAATCTTTGAAAACACTTTGGCACCCTGAAGCTAGTCAAATAAATCATCAATCCTCGGCAATGGATACTTGTTCTTGATGGTGACTTTGTTCAACTGCCGATAATCTATGCACATCCTCATCGATCCATCCTTCTTCTTAACAAACAACACCAGCGCACCCCAAGGCGAGACACTAGGTCTAATAAAGCCTTTATCCGGCAAGTCCTCCAACTATTCTTCCAACTCTTTCAACTCTGGCGGAGCCATACGATATGGCGGAATAGAAATGGGCTGAGTTCCCAGAGCCAAATCAATGCACAAGTCAATATCCCTATCGGGTGGCATCCCTAGCATGTCTGAAGGAAATACCTCCGAACAACTCACGAACAACGGGCTCGGAATCCATAGAAGGAACCTTAGCACTTGAATCACGAACATATGCCAAATAGACCAAACATCCCTTATAAATCATACGCCGAGCCTTCACATATATGGTAACCCTACGGGTGGAATGACCAGAAGTCCCTCTCCACTCTAAATGAGGTAAACCCGGCAAGGCTAAGGTCACATTCTTGGCATGACAGTCCAAGATAGCGTGGTAAGGTGATAACTAGTCCATCCCCAATATGACATCAAAATCAACCATATCCAAAATTAATAGATCTACTTGGGTCTCAAGACCCCAATCACAACTATACATGAACGACCAACACGATCTACCAATATAGAATCACCCACCGGCGTAGGCACATATATATGAGCACTCAAAGAATCACGAGGCGTGACCAAATACGGGGCAAAATAAGATGACACATATGAGTATTTAGACCCTAGATCAAATAGAACTGAAGCATCTCTATTACAAACTAGAACAGTACCTGTAATAATCGCATCGGAGGCCTCGGCCTCAAGCCTGGCTGGAAGAGCATAACATCGGGTCTGGGCCCCACCACTCTGAACTACATCCTTGGGACGGCCTCTTGCTGGCTGGCCTCCCCCTCTAGCGGCTTGACCTCCACCTCTAATACCTCTACCTCAACCTCTAGAACCTCTACCTCCACCTCTAGCTGTCTGAGCGAGCGGTGGAACATTCGGTGCCTGAACCATGGCACGGGAACCCTGCTGTTGAGAGTTACTCGGTGCTCGAGGGAAAAATCTAACAATATGCCTCGTTTCACCACAAGTATAACAAGCCCTCGGCTATTGGGAATGCCGACCCTGACAACTCTAGAGTGGAGGTGCACTGATAGGAGCTGGCGATGCACTGTAGGGTTGTTGAGCGGAATACTGTATATGAGAATCACGACCAGCTGGAGCACCATGAGAAGCCTGTAGTGCTGAATTAAACGGCCTGGAAGGATGGACCCTACCAAAAGAGTCCCTGCCTCCAGATGAGGCACCACTGAACCTACCGGAATGACGAGGCCTCGTGTCAGACCCCTGACCACTTCCTTGTGATAGAACCATCTCAACTCTCCTGGCCACATTGGTCGCATCCTGAAAAGAAATTTCGCTCCCCGTCTCCTTAGCCATCTCAATCGAATAGGTTGAACAAGTCTCTCAATTAAACTCCTCACACTCTCTCGGTGGGAAGTATAAGAAGAACATGACGGGCCAAGTCAATAAATATGGTCTCATACTGAGTGACAGTCATAGAACCCTACTGGAGATGCTCAAACTTCCTCTGATAGTTCTTCCTCTGAGTGATAGGAAGAAACTTCTCCAGAAACAGCTGAGAGAACTGATCCGATGACCCATCTAGTCTAGAAAAACCATAATCCTTCCTCCAAGTCTTGGCGGATCCTGACAAACAAAAAGTAGCAAAGTCTACCCCATTGGTCTCCACTATCCCTATGTTCCGGAGAACCTCATGACAGCTGTCCAAATAATACTGGGGATCCTCGGAAGATGTACCGCTATAAGTGGTAGTAAAAAGCTTGGTGAACCTATCCGACCTCCACAAAGCATCAACAGACATAGCTGACCCATCACCGGTCTAAGCTACAATACCCGACTGAACTACCCCAAATTGGCTGAGCTACTAGAGTATAAAACTAGGGAGCCATATACTCCGCAGTGTGGGTAGCGAGAGTCTATTCTCCTCCCCCATCGTAAGAGACGGCTGGTGCTACAGGAAGTAAGCTTACTTGGTAACATTCTCCATAAGGCCCACTAGACGGACTAGAGCATCCTAGAGTACTGGGGTAGCGATGAACCCCTCTGGGACCTGAGCTGGTCCTGCTAGAACGGTCTGGGCTAGAACCTCATCATCAAACTCAACCTGAGGCTCAGCCTCTAGCTGTTACTACCCCAGTTCACCCTCCATGAACTATCGTGATGGCACCTAGTCTATACTACTAGGTAAGCCTAACAATTGCGGAAAAAAGTAAAAAACAGATAAAAACTAATAGAAACTGTGGATAAAATAAATAAAAATGTTTAAGATGTCGCTCGACATATACAAATGTAGATATACCTCGAATTCTCTAAAGAATCGCCTCGCCTGAAGGATAGTAGGTCTGAGTTGAAGAACTTAGATCTGCACACAAAAAACATGTACAAGAAAGGGTATGAGTACACCAGAGCAGTACCTAGTAAGTGCCAAGCCTAACCTCGGTTGAGTAGTAACGAGGAAGGTTAGGGCCCTACTGGTCATATATATATATATATATATATATATATATATATATATATATATATATAATAAAACAGTATGAAGTAACACAGGATAACAAGAATAACAACAAGTACAACTGAGAGAAAATCATAGAAAGAACATAACTCCACATAGAGATAGCAATCGGGGATCTACCAGGAAACCATCCTGTAGTCCCCAAATATAAATATCTAGTGGATCTCCCAGGTGTCGTCCCGTAGTCCAACTCGTAGTGCATAGGGGATCTACCGGAATACCAATCCGTAGTCCCAAATGTAAATACCAGTACTAGGAGAATCTACCGAGTGCAGCCCCATAGTTCCAATATAAATGTGCAAGGGATCTACAAGAATACCAATCCGTAGTCCCAAATAAACATGCAAGGGTGATCTACTGGGATATCATCCGTAGTCCCAAAGTAAACACACATCAGCAACACAAAGAATATTCAACTCAATCTAATTTCATAACAAGGTAAGACATGTATTTCTAACCTCGCATGCTGCACAAAATTCAAATAAATCAGTTTGGGCAAGTAAAGCAATTAAGTCATTTAGACATGCTTCCCTAAACTAATAGTAGGATTAAATTACAAGTGGTATAAACAAGAAAGAAAACATAGTTATAGTTACTTAATGAAAACATGATTTTCAACAATTAGCACATGTACGCACTCATCACCTCACTTATAAGGAATTTCATATATCAACAATAACAAATCCTATGGGGAGTTCCCCCACACAAGGTTAGACAAGCCACTTACCTCGACTCCAAATGGCCTGTTTACCTTTAAAATGGTAACAACAATTAAATTTGTAAATGTGATTCTAAAAATACGTGATCTATTCCCTAGCTAGTTGTTAAGGCAGTTTGTGTTAAGAATATGCAGTATAACGATAAAATACGAGTTCAATCGAGGCAGTAAGCAAACCGAAGGGGCTTGCTGCATGAGTGCGGAGAAAATCAATGGAGGCCTCCGGGCCGAGGCTTGAGCCGGTATCAAGCTATTGGGGACAGTCGGGGAAAGTATAACAAGCAAAAACACGATTAAGGCTTTTCGCGACCAGTATTGAGCTATATAATGAAGAGCAGGTTAAGAGACAATGGATATAAGGGTGGATTCGAGCCAATTCTGAATAATAAAAGGACAATCGAATATAAATAACATCGAACTAAGGAGAATGAGCAAATTAGAGAGAGAGAAAAGAAGATATTATTGCTTTTCGCGGAGAAGTGGAGCTCTGCCTTGCAGTGTGTTAGCCTCCCCCTTTTTATAGAAAATGGGGTGCCCAAGCTTAGTATAGAATCTTTTTACATGACAAAAGAGGCGGGATGTGACAGTCCATTAGCTTTGCATCGAGTGAGGGCTGGCATCGAACTGCTTAAATAGGTCTGATCGACCCCAGGCGCATTTCTCGAGGGGTTCTCGCGTTCATCGGGATTTTAGTAGATGTTCATTCTCGGCAAGGCATCGGTGGGTTTTGAGGGGGAAGATCGACCCGAGATCCCATGATTCCGGGGTCATTCTTCAAAATATCACTTCGAGGGAGGGGAAAATTGGTTCCCCGATTTTCACCGCGCACAGATAGTTTCCACGTTTCTTAGAGGTAAGTGATAAGAAACGGTATGAACACATCGTTTCCTGATCATTAGTAGGAGTACCATACCGCTGGCGCAGCCCTTCTACAACAGGTATCGAAGTATTTTGCCTTTTCGCTTCTTTGAGGCCACCCAAAAGGTTACGACCCTTGGAGTCAGTGCTATTAATTCAGTTTCTATGAATGCATTGATTGCGCCTGTTGTTACGTTTTCGAGGGTGATAATGGCACCGTCGGTTTCTTTGTTCTCCCTATAAATGGGGATATTTGTGGTTACCTTTCTTACCCACACTTCATTTGATACCTACCCCTCCTTCCTACTCTACTGCCTTGAAGTTCCACCATCTTGCCGTGTTCGAGGCCCCATCCTTCAAGATTTTACGTCATATGTGCCCCGACTCCTTTTTTGATCTCTTTTTGATTGGACAAAGTCGTACCGCCGTGATGTTGCTGTTGTTGCTGCTATTACTGCTGCTATCAGCTTGGGGCGATGAGGTAGAGGGTCAACTCCTTTCGATCTTAGGGGGTTCCCCTTTTGGATTATGCACTGCTGCTCAAGAGGGGGCTCGGATTATACACCCCTACTCACCATCCTCATTAGGCTAGGTGCATTGCACCCCTTTTGGATACCTAAGGGGGGTGCGACACTGGTTCCTGCTGGCAGTTACCTCCCGAGCTGGGGCAACGTCTCAAGGAGTGGTCTGGCAGGTTTCTCTACAGCCTGATGTTTCACCCATTCGCTTCTTGTTCTCCTTCCCCCACCTTTCTCCCTTTTGAAGATGCTATTCTAAGGAATCGAGGTAGGGTCCCCGAGGGCCTCTAACTTGGAAGATATTATTTTTGAGGTTATACGCCCTAGGAGATGATGACAGAGATGTCATAGAAAGGTAACCTAGACCTTTAGGTTTCGGCTGTATGCATATCTTTGAATTTGTCTTCTGTGTAATAACCCCCTTGCATGCTTTTATAATCATGTGTAAGGACCCCTCGAGGGCTGTTGTTTATGTAATTTCTATGAATATGAATAAACTCTTTTAGACTTCCGCTTTCCTTGCTTTGCTTTTGTTTTTGAATGTTCTCATACCTTTTGAGGATCTTTGAATGCTTCCTCTTACTCGCGGACTATCGACATCTGACTCGGGTGCGAGTATTTGCTCTGATAGGTTCGGGCGAGTATTTGCTCCGATAGGTCTGGGCTATCCCCCCCCCCCCCCCGAGTTACTCGGAGATCATGCGTTGAATTCTAGGACCTCTAGGAACGTTATCTCGGACGAAAGTTGCTTTCGAGTATCTGGGCTCCCTGTTGGTTCTTCGATGTAGATATCCCCTATCCAGAATGTATAGGATTGACCTTTGTTTGTGCTTGACCACTCCCTCGAACATTTGTGGAGCTTTTTGATTAATAAGATGGCTCCGCGTAGGGTTTCTTGTGACCCGACCAAAAAATGAGAATAATAACATCAGGCAGTCAGGTCATTATCGTAAATGTGAGGGTGATGTCTTTGGACTTTGTGATGGGGACTTCCGAGGCCGGCTATTATGACGGCGTAGGATATGAAGATAATGGTCGGTGTCCTTGGTTGAATTTGCATCCTTAGGGGTCGCCGGGACCTGCCTTAATGGCTGCTTCATTTGGGGAAGGCGGAGACCGGGCCCAGGCGAGTCGTTCCCCCGGGCGTTGGGGCCATGCCTTCGATACCCTCGTTAGTTGTTTGCAGGGTTGAAAGGATATCCTTCGAGCTGCATGCCCTATGTTCCGTCGGTTCCATCTATGATGACGGTGAATTCAGCAATTGTTCTTTCCTTCCTCAGTCGCGGGCATTATTGGTGTCGGATGGTCCCTTGGGGGTGCGGATGCGCCTCCTCCCAAGGCTGTAGATCTCTAGGTGGGTGGCATTGATAATGAGATATGTGGTGTGCTATCGCCTTTTTATCAAGGTGAGGCCTCTTTACGCTTCTGTGGAGAATGCATCGACTAAGCTGGGTGCCTCTAGGCTCTTTATTTCTGGGGATGGGCCCAAAATATGGGAGCTATTTGATGGAGCAGGTGGCTTTTTGTAATGCATGCTTCACCCCTTCTGTCTTTAGGGATAACCTCCCCTTTTCCATTTATATCAGCTGTAGAAAAAGAGTGAAGTTTTTGGAGTACCTTAAGGGCGATGTTGATTTCGCCAGAGTGGCTCGTGGGGAGCTAAGATCTCAAGTGTAGGCTTATGCTCTAGAGGGGGCGGATGCCTCGAATAAGGTCTGTCCCTTGAGGCCCGACTCCCTTTGTGCCAGCGTTAAAGATCAGCCGGGTGTGACCAGAAAACTCTGGATTTTGATCTTTAGGGCCGAGATAATTTGAGACTTGGGCCGAAGTGACATTAAGCTGAATCAAGGTGGGTCGGGAGACGGTGATTCGCATGAGGGATGCTGCTGACGTCCAGGCTAGATTAGAGTGAGCCTTCAACCATATGCAGAGAGTCGAGGAATGTGTCCATCGTAGAACCGAAGAGGGGTACTCGAGCATATTGTTGCAAGAGGTTCCGTCATCCCGGAGAGATTGGCTCGAGAAAGGAGATTAACCGTTGCGCTTGATTATTTCTTGTGGAGGGAGAAATTTTGGCAAGCTGTGGCTTTCTTTAGTGCGGAGTGTTGATTCTTCCATTTTGTCACTTTGCTTCTGATGCACGCGGAGTATGTTTGCAGATGGAAAATGTGCCCTTTTTTGCGCACGCAATATATAAGAAGGAATTTGTAATTTTGTAACTTTGGTACCTTTTTCTTTGTTCGTTGCTCTGGACTGGGCGTGCCAGTTTTGGACGTTTGGTGGGATCCTTGTAGGCTCGAAACTAACCGAAGGTTCTTAGGCATGATTCTTGATGCGAATTGGTTTCAGGACTTTCGCGTTTGGCCTGGATGCTTCGGCTTGGCCTCCGAGTTGTGTTCTGACTTCGACCTTTCTTACACTTTGAATTCTTTGTGCCTGTGCGGGCAGGTAGTAGTTTTTTTCATCTTCTAACTTTGGGCATTTTTCTGTTTTTAGCTGTCTTTGGGGTCTGGTCGTATTGTGACCCGAGCTGCACTTTGATCTTTGGGATTTATCCCTGCCACATGGGCAAATGCTGGTGGCCTTTCCTGCTTCGAGTCGAAGTGACCATGCAGATACGTGGCCTAGAAATTTAATCCACAGATGATGGTCTCTTTCGAGTCGTGCCCTTAGGCATCCCGCAACTCAATTATTTTGGGTCCAGTCTCCGAGTCGTGCTGTGACTTCGAGCTTCAATTGATCTTCAAGCTCTACACTGCCTGTATGGGCAAACTATGATGGCCCTTTGTGCTCTTGGTTGAATTTGACCTTGCGGGCACGTGGTCCGGAGATCTGATGATGGTATCATCTGGGCCACGCCCTTAGGCACGCTATGTTTTAACTATCTTGGGCCCAGTCTCCGAGTCGCGTTGCGACTCGAGCTATAATCGACCCTTAAGTTCCTTCGATTCTCTGGCTGGCGATGGTGGCTTTTATTCCTCGCCCTTAGGAATCTCGTAATTTCCGGGTCTAGTTTCCGAGTCGCATTGCGATCCGAGCTGTGATCGACCCTTAATTCTCATTGATATCCCGACTGTAGAACTTATGTCGCGCCCATAGGCGTATTGCAATCTTCGAGTCCAGTCTCCGAATCGTGTTGCGATTTGAGCTGTGTTTTACACTTAAACTTTATTGAATTTCTGGCAATGATGGCACTTATGCCATGCCATAAGGCACGGTGCACTTTTTCGGGTCCAGTCTCCGAATTGCATTGAAATTAGAGCTGTAATCGACCCTTAGCTTTTAATGAATTTCTGGCGATGGTGGTACTTATGCCGCTTGGTCGTAAAGACCTTTTAATATGTGGCCCGTAGGCTTGCATAGTTAACTATTTTGGATTTGGTCTCCGAATCGCGTTACGATCCGAGCTCATTTTAATCCTTAAGTTGTCAAGATTTTTTAGCTGGCGACAATGGCTCTTACGTTGTCTGGTCGTAGAGACCTTTCAATATGTGGCCCGTAGGCTTGCTTAGATGGAGAATGTCTCTTACGCTATTTTTTGCCTGTGGGCTTTGTGTAGGCTTTGTATCCTCTCATTAAGGTCTTTTTGTTGCATTTTGCTTGACCCGTCATAGGTTCTAGAGGAACCTCGATTTCAATTCGTTGTCAACGGAGTTTCGAGCACCTCGTAAGGTTCATAGCTCGTAGGTCAAGTAGATCGACGCTCTTGCATTTTTGGAGCCGACATTGTTGGAGCTCGTTTTTTGCCTGTGGAGGAAAGCCTGTTTTAACCGGTTCTTTCCGAAGTATATCAAAGTAATGGCCGGCGATTTTTTAGCAACAGTCGGGCGTCCCCGAGTCGCGTTATTTGGGCTGTATCAGCCGTTTCGGCCGTAGTCGTATGCGTTTGGCCGTAGCCATTTTTGATCCCTTAGTGATAGTTTAAGCGTCTACATCGAGGGTATGCCCTTTAGGGAGTCTTACAAATGCGATGTGTAGCCTACATATCAGGATTTTTATGCCTGTTGAGGTCTTACAGTTTTGTCATGCTTGTTGAGGTCTTACAGTTTGTTATGCCTATTGAGGTCTTACAGTTTGTCATGCATGTTGAGGTCTTACAGTTTGTCATGCATGTTGAGGTCTTACAGTTTTGTAGAGTAGATCTGGTTATGCCGAGGTTCCCTGCTAAGGTCTTACAATTTCAGATTTTCCAGTGTGTAGCGATTGGCGATAGCCTCCAAGTCATCGAGTTCCCTTGAAGACAACTTCTCGTGAGTTCAGATTTTCTTTCCAGGGGCTTGATGATCCCGGCGTTCTGACCCTGGAGTTATGCAGGTTGTTAGAATTGCTTACATTGAGTCTCCGAGTATATCAGATTAGTTTAGGGTCGAATACCGCCTTTTGTAAACTTGGAGTTGTATCGCGAGGGCTTCGTGAGCTCGAAATCCCGACCCTGGGGTCGTGGGGGTGCTGAACCATTTAAGTCTTCGAGTATATCAGATTTGTTTAAACTTGAATACCGCTTTTTGGAAAATGAGATATTGTAAGATATTCTCCGATTCATCGGCGTAGTATCGCGCTATTGTGTTGGGCCGGCTTATTTTTCGTCAAATATGGTTGCTCTGATGATTTGTCTTACTTTGAGAGGGATCCTTCCTTTTCTTTCACGGGAGAAAAATAGATATTTTTTGATTGATTACCCGATAATAGTACATGCTTCCGCTCTGGCAAATTTCGATTATATCGACTGTTTGGCCCTATACGCCGTCTTCCTGTAGAAACCTTCACTTTGGCGTTTCTCCATCTCCTTTGGATTGGGTGGCCCCCAAGGGGAATGCCCCTCGCCACATGTAAGTTGGCCGTTAGGGTGGCTTTGATCAACCCTGTGGAGTTTTCCCCTTTAAGCAGTTTTGCTGTCATTGCCTCGTTAAAAACCTTGCCGGTAAAAACTCTTTCTTTGTTTTTAGGATAAAAAACTCGGTCGAAGGAAAATAGTGCAACGGGCATGCTTCGGGGGTCTCAATTTGTTCCGATAGCATCAGTGTCCCGATCTCTCGGGTTGGGTACCTGCATAGGGGTTAGTTCTTATTCTGAAACAAAATAAAAGAAATGGACGTATATTAAAGTGAGTCAAGTCGGTGGCACCTCGGGGTCGGCTTATTTTGACCACCCAAGGATGGACAGGTGATGCAGATTTCATTTTTGTCAAACCCGACCGGGGCCGAGGTCTGATTCACCCATTGGCTTTTTTGGGAGCAGAGGCGCAGGCACCGGCAGCACATCGTGTATGGCGAACATCTCTCTTGCCGCATGTTGCTTCCCATAGACGGTTTTGATCTCGTCCTTTGTTGGGAATTTTATCATCTGATGGAGAGTGGATGGTACCGCTCTCATGCAGTGTATCAACGGTCTCACAAACAAGGCGTTATAACTCATATCTCCTACGATGACATGGAATTTGGTGCATTGGGTTGTGCCGACCACGGTAATTGGAAGGATGATTTCCCCTTTCATTGTCTCGCTTGCCATGTTAAACCCATTAAGGACCCGAGTGGCGGGTACGATACGTTCAGTTAGCCTGAGCTGTTCTACCACTCTTGACCTATTAATATTGGCCGAGCTACCTGTATCCACTAGTACACATTTTATCTGAAAAGAATTTACAAGGAAAGAGATTACTAGGGCGTCGTTGTGGGGTTGGGACAGAGCCTCAGTGTCTTCTTCGGGGAATGTGAGGGCGTCTTCGGGGATATATCCCCGAGTCCATTTTTCCCTGGTGATGGATATTTTTGTTTTCCTCATCATGGGCTCCTGCGAGGTATCCGCGCCTCCCATGATCATGTGGATGACGTGTTGTGGCTCGTTTGCCTTGTTTTTCTTGGTAGCCTCCCTGTCCCAGAAATGATTTTTGGCTCGATCACTAAGGAATTCCCGAAGGTTCCCTTTGTTGAGTAATCGGGCCACTTCTTCTCGTAATTGGTGGCAGTCCTCGGTTCTGTGACCGTGTGTATTGTGGAACTCGCACACTAAGTTGTAATTCCTCTACGACGGGTCTGACTGTATTGGTATGGGCCACTTGGCGTCCCTGATTATGCTGATAGCGAACATGATGTCTGATACATCGACACTGAAGTTGTATTCTGACAAGTGGGTTGCGTTTATTGGTGCCATGTTTCGATTGAGCCTTGTTCTGTTGACGAGCCCTCGAGGGTCCTTTCCTCGATCTATCCTCCGATCATTGGGGGGTAAGTTGTGCCTTAGGGCATTTCTTCTATCTTCAAGGTATGGTTGGTACCTTTCTTTGTTTGGTTTCTTCTCCTTTGCCAGGAGTTTGTTGGGGTATACTGAGCCTGAAGGAGCCCCCAGTTGGTCATCATCGGCCCTGATTTTTGACTAGTATCGATTGGGAACGTTCGACCAAATTACGGTCGGGTACTCGATTAAATTCTCGGTACGGGAAGGAAGAGCATAGTATCTAGCCTGGCCTCTCCCTCTAGGGCGACCTCTACCTCCCCGACTTCCACCTCTAGTTGGATAAGAAGCTAGGTTAGCAACTAGTGCCATAATCATAGCTTGGGAACTTTGCGGGGCACGATGTGGCTAAGAAGTCTGTGGAGGTGCACCCCTCCTAAGTTTTGGGAAATCTCTCACCATATGGCATGTGTCACCACACTCAAAACAATCTCTAGGAGGACATGGCGGCTATGACTGGCTTGTGCCAGGTCTGTTGGACTGACCACTGAAAGCACCCCGTGCAGGAGGCGTGCTAGATACTACATGTGCATAATAAGGCTTCTGAGGTGTAGGAGGAGCTGGAATACCACTGGGCTGCTGGAAGAGCTGAATGAACAGGGTGACTCATATAACCTCTACCATGATGAACTGTAACTGGGGCACGGGCACCAGAATAATGGCCCGACTCTCGAGACCTCTAGGCCTCCCTCTCCTCTCTATCCCAAGCATGCATACCATCTACTCTCCTAGCAATGCTCACCACTTGCTGATAAGAAATATCCATCTCCAACTCCCGATCCATGCTAGACTTGATGCTGGGAATAAGCCCCTCCATAAACCGGCAAACTCTCTCACAAACTGTAGAAACCAGGTCTGGTGCATGCCTAGCCAAGTTAGTGTAATGGACAGCATACTCTGAAACAATCATAGTGCCTTGGTGCAAATGTTCAAACTTTGCACGACATGCTTCCAGGAGGCTCTGAGGGACAAACTCTCTCAAGAACATATCTAAAAATTGCCTTAGCTGGACTGTCCAACTCAAAAGTATGCCACCACTGATAGGCTGCTCCTCGAAGTTGGAAGGCAATGAAAGAAACCCCACTCGATCCTGATATACCCATAGTGCGGAGGATATAGTGGCACCCCTCCAAAAATCCTAAAGCATCATATGATGCTAGACCACTAAATATATGAGGCTTGTACTTCTTGAACCTCTCAAGCCTCCGCTGCTCATCCTCTGAAGCTGCTACCCTGTCTTCGAGTTGAACTGGGGCTACAGGCGATACCAGTATAACCTCTGGGATCTGATCAACCTGGACCCACTGCTCTGGGGTGCGGCGGCGGGAGTTTGTGCTCCTCCCTCGACCTGGGATTTGGCTGCAGCAAGGGGAATCAGCCCTGGCTGAGCTAGAGTGGTGCACATGCTCACGAACTGTGCAAGGGTCTCCTAAAGAGTTGTAATAGTAGTAGCAGTAGGCATATCAGGTGCCTGGACTCTGGCTGGAACTACGGGTGGCTCCTCAGTGGCAGCTCATGCGGGTGCTCTGGCTGCACCACGTGCACATCCTCGGCCTCTACCCCAGCCCCGACCTTTGACGACTAAAGTAGGGGGCACGTGTGCCTGGTCATCTTTGGTAGCACGTTTTCCTCACCATCTATGGGAGAATAAAAGACAAAAGTTTAGAATTGTGATATCAAAATCTCGCACGACAAGGATATAAAATAAAGTAGAATTTTCCTAACATTTACATAGCCTCTCGTAGATAGGTACAGACGTCTCCGTACTGATCCGCGAGACTCTAATAAACCGGCTTGTGATTCATGACTCCTATGAACCTAGAGCTCTGATACAAACTTGTCACGACCCCAGTTCGCCCTCCGTGAACTATCATGATGGCACCTAGTCTCTACTACTAAGTAAGCCTAACAATTGCGGAAAAAAGAAACAACAAATAAAAACTAATAGAAACTACAAATAAAAATAAATAAAACGTTTAAGAAAGCGCTCGGCATATACAAATATAAACTCTAAAACTGAATCAACTATTAAAACTAGGAATCACATGAAACCACAAGCTGTTGAATATCTACAAGTGTTCTAACTCCAGAATGTCTAAACAAAAGTAGAAACAGGGGAGCCTAAGCTACATGAGAGAATAAAGAGGGACTCCTCGGTCTGCGGACGCGGTAGATATACCTCGAAGTCTCTAAAGAATTGCCTTGCCTCAAGGATAGTAGGGCTGAGTCGAAGAACCTGGATCTGCACACGAAAAACATGTGCGGGAAAGGGCATGAGTATACCAGAGCGGTACCCAGTAAGTGCCAAGCCTAACCTCGGTCGAGTAGTGACGAGGAAGGTCAGGGCCCTACCGGTCATATATATATAAAGAAAATGAAATAGTATGAAGTAACATAGGATAATAAGAATAACAACAAGTACAACGGAGAGAAAATTACAGAAAGAATGTAACTCCACACAAAGTTAGCAACCCGGGATCTACCAGGATACCGTCCTGTAGTCCCCAAATATAAATATCTAGTGGATCTCCCGGGTGTCGTCCCGTAGTCCAACTCGTAGTGCGAGGGGATCTACCGAAATACCAATCCGTAGTCCCAAATGTAAATACCAATACTAGGGGAATCTATCGAGTGCAGTCCCATAGTTCCAATATAAATGTGCAGGGGGGTCTACTAGAATACCAATCCGTAGTCCCAAATAAACAGGCAAGTGGGATCTACCGGGTGTCGTGCCCTTTTTTTCCCTCTGCGGATAGAGGTCCCGGTTTTGACATTCATGGGGGTAATAAATCATTTCCTTTTGGGAATTGGGTATTTGAAGAGTCGCCACCTAACGAGTTATGATGCGTTAGGGAACCTAGAGCGATTAACTCTTGGATTGGTTTGCATTACCAGAGATTAGGGTAAGGGATCGAAATGACCCCGAGGGGAAGGTGCTAGGCACCCCTCTTGGTCCACATGGGTCCCGACCAAACTTATATTTACGAATTAGTCCATTAACAAACAAATAGTCGAATCAAATAATTTGCAAGTAAAGCACGTTTGTATAACTCAAATAACAAGGCAAAGATTTTAAACAAGTTGTATACATATAAAACAAAGTTTAAACAAAAGGAATTTTGGGAAAAGGGGAAGTCCTAGGTTGGTTAGCCTATAGGATCACCCCACACAATGTCTGTTAAACACTCTTCAATGAGGGGCTACACGTGACATTAGCGCGTAGTCATCATATCCCATATCTACCTTTCCCATCCCCTTGGTGGTCATTAAAGCGAGTGTTGGTCAGCGATCTCTATTGTGTGCTGTTACCCGTCCCTTCTTAATAGTCCTGGAGGAAATTTAGAACCTCTACCTATAGGTAACTAGACAGACCCCTAAGGTTTAAAGGTGAAAATACTAAGGTGACAGGAAAGAACAATTAGGACCTTAGCACATAAGACAAAAAGGAGCAATTAAAGGCTCAAGTTTACCTCCTCAAACAACACACGTAAGCAGCACGACTCAAACATAAATAAGGGACTTTTGTTAAATAGTATCCTAAGACATGATATCTAAGTGAACATCAAGACATAGAAGATAGGCAGTTTGTTTTAAAAACTCAGAAGTAATGGCCCTATCAGTTTGCCTACTGATTTTTAAAGCCTGTTAAAATTAGAAAGACATTAAGTAACAGAAACAATTTCAGAGTTACAGGATTTGAAAACGCCCTATAGGCTTGCCTACACGCGGAATACTGATAACTACGTTTATATAATGAAAACAGGGTAGATTTCAAAACGTACTCTTGTATCCCTATAGGCATGCTGTCTAATGATAGATTAAGGCAGTTATTTTTTAAAGAAATCGTTTCAGGAAAAATAAACCATTAATTAAACTAATTTCGTATTGAACTAACCGTGGACTGGATTGATTTATTTAAACTAAACATGTTTACATCTATAGGCAGAGTTTCCAGTATTGTTCCATATAGGCATGATATCTAATTGTTTAAAACTGATTTTAGAAACTTGCAGGCATGATGACAAATGAAACACGCATTTAAACAGTTGTTATAACAGAAGTTGAACTGGATCATATCCTATAGGCATGGTATCTACTCATGAAGTTTATTTTAAGACCTATAAAATGATTTCTATTATTGGGATCACTTGAGACCTATTGGCATGATTTCTAACATAGCAAAATATAAAGTCTGATAGGCATGGTTTCTACCCGTATTACCCCACAAACATGTAACTACTCACCCTTTTCACTAGTTACCCCAATATTCGTTTACAATTTATTACAGACTATATGAATGAATTACATAAGTAGATAAGAAAAATAAGAAGTTATTCTATAGGGAGCCTACAAATAGGCCTAGATTTCCAAAGCCTCCAATAGCCTCAAATGCCCAAATTCCATAGACAGTGTCACTGTCTAGGTGCGTTAAAGTTCTCTAAAGATGTCATGGATCCCGGGTAGTACTCACACCTAGATCTGGTAACCAAATTGAATAAGTACATTGTGGAAGAGACAGCCTCACTATGCCAGAGTTCAGAGGGTTCTCAAGAGGATCCCAAGCCAGTACACAAATTGGAGGGGGCAGAACCTAATGACTTAGGAGTAGAGTGAGAGTGCTTGACATAATTTGAAAGATTTTAGTAGAAAAACAGTATTGAGGAGATTTGCTTGAAATAGTTTTGTAATAAGAGGGTTGTTTAGTAAAACAACTTTTGAGAATAGTCATGTAACTCAACAAACAACAGGTCGGTCAAACAAGTTCAGCAAATACTCTGGGAACAAGTCTCCATACATGGTCAATTAGGGGTTTGGGGACAAACAGGAAGGTATGATGAACACATAACAGGCAGAAGTCATTTGCCCTTAGTTGAGGTAGCAAGACATAGATTCAAAAGTGTTAATTAGAACATAGTTACAGAACCAGAGATGCCTAGGGGATTCATGGGAGTGGGAGATAGTATGTCATATGATTTTACACTAAACATGGTTCAGCATAATATTAAAACAACTTGGGCAATAGCCCAACAAGGGCATACTAGAACTAGTAGACAAGAATTAAATAGAGTAGCGTCAGGTCACTAGTCCATCAAAGCATGCTGAAGCAAAGAGATTAATTACATATTGAATAGAAATCATAGGTAAAAACAAATCAAGAACATGATGAATGGAAGTATTAAAAGAAACATATTGTTTTGAGCTTGAATTCAAATCAGAGCATACCAGTATAGACACAGTAAACACAAGGTGAAGAACAGGAGAGCACAACAATCAACCTTGGCTTACAGCCAGCTAATTCAAATGGTAGCAACTAACAAAGAAAGAAAGCAGCAAGCTTTTAGAGTGAGAGAGAGAGTTTTGAACCAATGTCTTCGTGTGTTTGTGTTAATGAGAGAGTGTGTATATATAGCAATTCAAAATTACGTAAAATAAGGCGATAATCACAGTAGTATAGTAATTATGGAATCAAGTACTAATCAGAATCAAATCAATGCAAGTATTCCTTTAATTAAGGGGTAATCAACCAACTGTAATGGGCAGAAAATGTTTAAGGAAAAAAATCAAGTAGGGTATCAGGTACAAAATAGACGAGTAGGGGTAAGTACATAAGAGCTCAATTAAGGAAACAACTAGTACAGAATCAGTAAAACATTCGATTAACCAAATAAGGTAAGAAAACAAAATAAAGTTGCAGAATATGGAAATAATCGAAAATCAGCATATAGTAAATCAGTGAATCAAGGACTCGAAATTACTGATTTAAGGAGAGTATCATGGGTTCCCATGAGTAAACAAATAAATCAAGTTTAAACAGGAGAATCGAAGGTCTAAAAGAAGTTTTCAAATCAATACAAGAAACAGTGAGCTTAGAGTCAATCAAAGAGAGAGTTTTAGCATATAAATAGAGTGAGATAGGAGTAACCAAACATAGCAAGCAAAGAGGCAAGTATTGACCAGCCAAGATGAACAAAAACACATAGAGGTGATACAAGTTAGGCTAAAACCTCATTAGAAACATATTCGAAGCAAGATAATCACAGAAAATCAAATAAGAGACGAGTAGTCATGCTAATACACAGAATCAAACGAAGAAATCTAGAAAATTAGGGCTTTCAACATAGACGAGTTGAAGAGGTAATAAAATTATATAATCAGTCAAAATATATAAGAAATAGAAGTTTGAACACAAAGAATCAGTTTAAACAAAGTTTTAGAAGAAGTTCCGAAAACCCTAATTTTAGAAGAAGACGAAAACACTTGAAATCACATGGTTCTTATAAAGAGTTCCAAGGATAGTTTAAAACATCAAAGAAACAAACTCAAATCCTGTTAAATTTGTATAGATCTAGGAGATGTAGGCAGAAATTAGGGTTTCAGAAGAAACCCAAATAGAGATAAAAGAACCTGTCTAGAATCCCAAGGATCGTAACAAATACAGCGTGATTTTGCTCGAAATCACACTGGAGTAGCCAAGAACAGAAAAGTGACAAACCCTAGGTGCAAGTCGGCATGGCCCTGGGCCCTTGAAGACCATAGAGAAGGCAAGCATGGCATTTGAGAAGCCATTAGAGGCTTAGGAGTTGATGGGAGATCACTGGAGAAGACTGGAGAAGAGGGGTCGGCGGTTTTAATGGCTAGGGTTTGGTTGAGTTACTGAGAGAGGAAAGGAGATGAGAGAATACAAAGGCAGCGGTCCATGAAAAATGGTTAGGGTTAGGGGTCGTTTAGGGTTAAAAAAGGAAGGAACGAATGAGGGCCGTTGATCTTTTAGATCAACGGCCAGGATTTGACGGGTCTTGGGTCGGGTAAATTTCATTTAGGACCTGGGTCGGGTAATCTGATTAGGAATTGGGCTGGCTATTGGGTTTAGTTGAGGCTATGATTGAAATGTAATCTGGCTATATTTTAAATAGCCAATTTATCCCTATATAATTTATAATAAATAACAGATAATTTCTGAAAAAATAATTTCATGTACTAAAATGTTTTAAAATAGATATTTAACATATTAAACATATTGAAGACCAATTTTATGCATATAAATGTAATTATACATTAATAAGGCTAATATTGTAATTATATGCAATTTAGCTTTAAAAATACAAAATGCAATTATAAAAATGCACTGAAAATAATTTAACAATATTTTGGCATAAATTTAGAATTTTAATGACTAAATCGCCCCAACAATAATTTGATGGATAATTATTGGGGATTTTATGAGTAAAAGGGAAGGAAATAAATCAATTTAAAATCTTTAAAATTATAGGAAAATTATAAAAACCTTATGCATGCTTATATATGCATATATATGCGATTTTGAAAGTATTTATGCATATTAAAAATATATAAGGAAAAATTGGGTATCAACACCAGGATATCGCCCGTAGTCCCAAAGTAAACACACAGCAGCAACACGAAGAATATTCAACTCAATCCAATTTCATACCAAGGTAAGACAGGTATTTCTAACCTAGCATGCTGCACATAATTCAAATAAAGCAGTTTGAGCAAGTAATGCAATTAAGTCACTTAGACATGCTTCCCTAAGCTAATAGTAGGCTTAAATTACAAGTGGTATAAATAGGGAAGAAAACATAGTTATAGTTACTTAATGAAAATAGGATTTTCAAAAATTAGCACATGTACGCACTCATCACCTCACGCACAAGGCATTTCGTATATCAACAATACCAAATCCTAAAGGGAGTTCCCCCACACAAGGTTAGACAAGCCACTTACCTCGAACTAGCTCAATCAACTCGAAATCACGTTCTTGCCACGAGTACCCGACTCCAAATGGACCAAATCTATTCAAAGTAATTTCATAATGTAAATATAACTTCAACTAACTACTTCAACTAATTAATACGAGGCTAACACGCGAAATTAAGAAAATTGCCCAAAAAGTCCCCCAGGCCCACATTTTGGAACAGGATAAAATTCACATAACTAGAATCCGTACACTCTCACGAGTTCATGCGTACCAAATACATCAAAATTAGACCACAAAGAACCCCTCAAATCCCCAAGTCTAAGTCTCCAATTTCAAACCCTAAACCCCCAATTGTAATCCTTATTTTCCATAAATTTCTTGCCAAATCAGTAGAATAATACCATATAAACGAGTTTGGATTCCAAAAATCTTATCTCCTTGAAGCTCCCTTGAATCCTCTCTTAAAAACCTCCCAAAAAGCTCAATTCTCGGATAAAAATGGTCAAATAATAGGCTAAAATCGCGACAGTAACCTCATATAGGTTTTGTCCCAAGGTTTCCACACCTGCGGCCATTTACTCACAACCTGCGAACCCGCACCTGCGGTCCCAAGTGCGCATCTGCAAAATTCCAGTTAAAGCACTGGGTCGCACCTGTGCTTCTTTTACCGCACTTGTGGTCTCGCAGGTGCGCTCAACCTCTCGCACCTGCGGATTCTGGTCTCCAAGCACCCGGCAGCATCTGCGGCTCCTGCATCGCTTCTGCGATCACGCACCTGCAGGCCCCCGGGACCTTCCGAAATCATCCCGAGGCCCCCGGGACCTCAACCAATAAATACGAACAAGTCATATACCACTATTCAAACTTTTACCAACCTCCGGAACACTCAAAACAATATTGAATCATCAAAACACCCTCGGATTCAAGCCTAAGGATTCGAAAACTTTCAATTTTCGCTCTCAACAAAAAAGTATATCAAACCTCGTCCGAATGACCTAACATTTTGCACACACGTCCCAAATGACACAATGGACCTACTCCAACTTCCAGAATTTCATTCCGACCCCTATATCAAAATCTCACTATCAAACCGAAAACTTCAAATATTTGACTTTCGGCATTTCAAGCCTAATTAAGCTACGAACCTCCAAAACACAATCCAAACATGCCCATAAGCCCAAAATCACCCAACGGAGCTAAAAGAATTGACGTAATTCCATTTCGAGGCCGTCTTCACACCGCTCTGACTACGGTCCAAATTCTAAATCTTAAACTCTCATTTGGGATTAAGTGTCCCAAAACACTCCGACACTCCGAACGAATCCTCCCAGCAATTCACAATAGAAGAAAATAAACACGGGGAAAGTAGTTAATAGAGGATCGGGGCGTTAATTCTTAAAATGATCGGCCGGGTCGTTACACTAGGACGGCCTCGGGCTCATCCTCTGCCCCTCGTAGGAGCTACCACTGGGGGCTCGAGCTGCTGATCAGCGGATGAAGAAGCACGTGTTCTCGCCATCTCAAAAGAATAGAGTAGAAGTTCAATTAGCGTTGAGAAATCAAATCGCACGACAAAGAAGAATCGATGTGAAGTCATTCCTAAACTCTGTATTTTCTAGAGGATAAGCACAGACATCTCCGTACAGATCCCTCGGACTCTACTAAGCTTGTCTGTGAATTGTGAGACCTAAGCAACATCGAGCTCTGATACCAACTTGTCACGACCCGGATTTCCCACCCTCGGGAGTCGTAATGGCACTTACTTGTGAAAGCAAGGCAAGCCGACAATTACATATTTTATTACTCTTTTACTTATATTTTGCCAATTATAAGTTAACATAATATAAGCAGCAGAATGAAATGTGCGGAAGACGAATTTCAACAGTTTAAGTTAATACAAATACGGTTCCATAAAGTAGTTCACCCAGAACTGGTCTCACAATCTCATGGACCATCTACGAATACTACAAATAGGGTCTAAAAAAAGAAAGTACATATCTGTCTTTGAAATAAATAAAAACAGAAAGAAAGTAAGATAGAAGGGGACGCCAAGGCCTGCGGACGTCTGCAGAACTACCCGGGTCTCTGATGGACTGAAGGCAGCAACCGCTAACTATGGTCCAAATGCTCCAGTACCGGGATTTGCACACAGTGTAGAGTATAGTATCAGTACAAGAGACCCCATGTGCTGGTAAGTGTCAAGCCTAACCTCGGCGAAGTAGTGACAAGGCTAGGACAAGACTACCAAATAAACTTGTGCGGCTAAATCATATACAGCGGATAATAATAACAGAATCTAGCAGTTAAAAATGGGAAGGGGAAACATGCTAGGGGGGATATCAAGTACCAACAGAATTCCAGTGGAGAAACATAAAGAACATCATAATTCAATTATCAGCAGGAATAAGGAAAATAGTAACATGTGCATGGCATCACCCTTTGTGCTTTTACTCTCGTCCTCACCGTAAGAATCAATAGATTCGGCATGGCATCACCCTTCGTGCTTTTACCTCACATAATCATGGCACGACATTATCCTTCGTGCATTACACTTATATCATGGCAAGACATTATCCTTCATGCATTAACGATCACAATATCCGCACGACATCACCCTCCGTGCATTAACATTCACAATATCGGCACATCATCACCCTTCGTGCATTAACACTCACAATATCACGCACGACATCACCCTTCGTGCTTTACACTCTTCCTTACCCAAGCAATAACAACAAAGCAATTCGGATAAGGGAATCAATAATATCACAATAGTATCCTGGCAAGGGAACAATAATATAACAATAATATCCCGACAAGGGAAACAATATCATAAGCAATAACATCCTGGCAAGGGAATCAACAATATATCTCATCTCATTTCCAAAATCACTTCACAACATGAATCTCAACTTGAGCCAATGTTCAACAATGGTCAATTACCAAGAATACTTTCATAAGCCTTGTTCAACATTCATAATCATCATAATTAGCATGGAAAATACATAACGGAGTCACAACAATCATATCATATGACTCATGGGCATGCTTGACACCAACGTATAGATACTCGTCACCACACATATACGTCGTACTCTACACTTAATATGTAGCAAATAAGACCACAACTCCTATTTCCTCAACCTAAGGTGAGACCAAACACTTACCTCAAATTCCACGACCAAACTCAAGCCTCAAGCACCACTTTCCCTTTAGATTTTGTCTCCAATTTACTTGTATCTATCCATAATTAACTTAACAACATCAATAAATGCTAAAGAATTCAACTCCAATACTTAATTATAGGTTTTCTATCATTTTTCCCAAAAGGTCAAAAATCCACCCCGAGCCCAATTGGTCAAAACTCAATGTTCGGACCAAAACCCGAATACTCATTCACCCACGAGCCCAAATATGTATTTAGCTACGAAATCTGACCCCAAATTGAGGTCTAAATTCTCATTATATAAAAAGCCCTAATTCTACCCAAAATTTCTAATTTTACCATGGAAGAACAAGATTTAGGCCTATAAATCTAATGGGTGTTGATGGAAAATGAAGGAGATGAGTTTAGGAACACATTATGATTTGGTATTGAAACTTCTCTTCAAAAATCTCCTAAGATCTGATTTTAGGGAAGGAGATATGAAAATATTGCTTATTCCCATTTTGCTACTGTTTTAAAAAGACTGTGCATGCCTTCTTCGCGTTCGCGAAGGGCTTGCCGCGTTCGCGAAGAGCTGCCTTCCTCAAGCTTACGCGATCGCGGGCTCTTCCATGCGTTCGCGAAGGGTAAGCCTCCCTAACCTTCGCATTTGTGGACCAACGTACGCATTCGCATAGAAGAAATGATAAATTCCCAGCCCACCTCCATTTTACTATACGCGTTCACGTGACACAGGTCGCATTTGTGTAGAGCAACCCCCCCGTGCTCTGTGTTCGCGATCCTGGCTATGCGTTTGCGTTGAACAAACCCAGGCCCAGTTGTGATTACACTTTGCAATCGGGAGAGTGGCTTCGCAATCGCGAAGCATAAAATGTCTGTGTACTAGAAGCAGCAAAGACATCAGAAGTTTCTAAGTCTCAAAACATCTTGAACCCCATCTGAAACTTATCCGAGCCCTTGAGGCTCCAAACCAAACATGCATACCAACCTAAAAATATCATACGGACTTACTCGTGCAATAAAATCATCAAAATAACGCCTAGAACTACAAGTTTAGCATCAAAAACAAAGAAAAAAATCTCAAGAACTCTTAAGCTTCAAATTTTACAATGAGGGTCCGAATCACTTCATATAATCTCTGTTTCTTACCAAATTTTATAGGCACCACTCAAATACAACATCAAACCTGTACCGGATTCCGGAACCAAAATACAGGCTCGATACTATCAAATTCAAACATCTTTAAATTTCCAAAAACTCTTATAATTTCAGTTAAATAATTTTCTTCAAAAATTCATTTTTCGGGCTATGGACCTCAGAATTCAATTCCTGGCACACGCCCAAGTCCCATAATTTTCTACGGATCCTCCGGGACCATCAAATCACGGGTCCGAGTCCGTTTACCTAAAATGTTGAATGAAGTCAACTTAAATTAAAATTTAAAGGTAAAACTAGCATTTTCCTCAAATTTTCACATAAAAACTTTCCAGATATATGCCCGGAGATAAGAGGAGGTTTTCTAGGCCCTAAAACACAGAATTGACTTTTAAAACAAGTGATGACCTTTTGGGTCATCACATGTTTTTAATATTCAACGATGCATCCAAGTAAGTTATAAGTCGATGAATCAATTTACAAATAGGTATATTTGATGATAAATTACATATACTAATTAGGATCTTCACAAGGATATCCCTAAAAAAACTGACCCTGGGCAGGGTCGGCTTTTTTAGGGATATCTTTGTGAAGATCCTAATTAGTATATGTAATTTATCACCAAATATACCTATTTGTAAATTGATTCATCGACTTATAACTTACTTGGATGCATCGTTGAATATTAAAAATAAAACGTTTGACCTATATATATAACATCGAATGAAATCATTATCTGTCCTAATCTCCGATGACCCTCTTTACTCTGGTCAAATTTGGAAAATGTTAATTTCTTCTAATTGAATTCCGATCACTGTGACTACAAGTCCTGCCATACATAGTGACAAACCCTCCGACGGATTATTACGTGAAATTGGTACTCTATTTTATTTACGGTGAAATTCTGGTGAAATTGATAAATCGCCGAAACTTTCCTATACACAGGTTCGGGAGTGGCAATATTCAGCGGATTTGGAAGTCCGGACATCCCCGACTGTGATCCAGGTTCCATCTTTCTTAAATTGTATTTGCGCACATATATTTACTGCTGCCTTGCCGGTAATTTTGATTGGATTGATTGCTTTTTCTATCTTCTCTACTAGTGTTTTAAGCTTAAGGTTTCATCTATTCATTCTAATTCTGCATTTGCATATGGGTAGTTTCGTAGACGTGGTTGTTTCATTGTTCTAGTGCCTGTCACGTTATTGGTTCTTAGTGGTAGTGTTTACCTAATACCTTTTGCTTATAGTGGCGGTAGTGAAAGATGTGAGAGTAAAGTCATGTCCGCGGGTGGGGATAGGGGTGGGGTCCAGGGGTGGGAGGAGGGGTTAGAAAGCCTCTAGGCTGAGAGTTGGGTCTTGGAACATTGGGACGTTGACGGGGAAGTCTATAGAGTTAGGTAAGATTCTTCTTAAGAGGAAGATCAATGTAGCGTGTGTTTAGGAGACTAGATGGAAGAGTACTAGCGTACGAGATGTAGACGGGTTTAAACTATGGTACTCAGGGAGCCCTGGGGGTAAGAATGAGGTAGGTATTTTAGTTGGCAGGGACCTTAGGGAGCTCATGGTTGAGTTTAGGAGGGAAAATGATAAGTTGATGAGTATTAAGCTGGTAGTTAGTGGATTTACTGTAAACGTGATTAGTGCATATGCTCCTTAGGTAGGTGTGGACCAGGAGGTCAAGAAGCAATTCTTAGAGAATTTTGACGAGATGGTGTATAGTATCCCGCACACAGAGAAGTTGTTCATTGGCGAAGATTTCAATGGTCATATTGGGGCTAGTGCTTGGGGTATGATGATGTGCATGGCAGGTACTATTTTGGGGATAGAAATGAGGGAGGTAATTCTCTGTTGGATTTTGCTAGAGCTTTTGATTTGGTTATAGCTAACTCAAATGTTCCGAAGAGGGAAGAGCACCTGGTCACTTTTCGGAATTCAATGGGCAAGACCCAGATTGATTATCTTCTCTGTAGGAAATGCGATAAAGGTCTGTGCATAGACTGCAAGGTCATCCCAAGTGAGCACCTCACAAATCCTCATAGGCTCCTAGTTATGGACCTGGAGATCAAGAGGAGTAGGAAAAAGAGGGCAGGGTGCAGGCAACCTAAGATCAAGTGGGGTAACTTGACCAAGGACAAAGCTCAGGAGTTAGGGGAGAAGTTGTTGGGTATGAGGGCCTGCATGAGTAGAGTGGTCACATCTAGTATGTGGTTTATGACTGCGAATTGCATTAGGGTAGCTACTAGAGAGGTCTTAGGGGTCACGAAGGGCTCTCCTGGGGGTCATAAAGGGGACTAGTGGTGGAATGGAGAGGTTCAAGGTAAAGTGGAAGCTAAGAAAGCTGCTATTTGAAGCTAGTGGAGAGTACAAATGAGGAGGAAAAAAGGACTTATCGGTAGTGTTACAGAAAGGCAAAGAAAGAGGCAAAGTTAGCAGTTACGATGGCTAAAAATGCGGCGTTTACTCATTTGTACGATGAGCTTGAGTGCAAAGGCAAGGACAAGATGTTGTACCGATTGGCCAAGGTGAGGGAGATGAAATCCCGCGACTTAGACCAAGTCAAGTGCATCAAGGACGAGGATGGAAAAGTTTTGATGGACGAGGCACTTATTAGGAGAAGATGACAGTCATACTTCCATAAATTGTTGAATGAGGAGGGGGATAGACACATTGTGTTGGGTGAGTTGGAGCACTCCGAGAGTTGGCGGGATTTTGGGTACTATAGGCGGATTACAGTAAAGGAGGTAGAAGGGGTGATGCGTAAGATGTGCAGGGGCAGAGCGACCGGGCCAGACGAAATTCTAGTGGAATTCTAGAAGAGCACGGGGCAGGAAGGTTTGGAGTGGCTCACTAGGTTATTTAATGTTATTTTTAAGACAAAGAAGATACTCGAAGAATGAAGGTGGAGTACGATGGTTCCGCTTTACAAGAACAAGAGTGATATCCAAAATTGGCACAATTATAGGGGTATCAAGTTGTTGAGTCACACTATGAAGGTTTGGGAGAGGCTGGTGGAGGCTAGGGTGGGGAGGTGCGTGTCTATTTCCGAGAATCAGTTTGGATTCATGCCGGGGTGTTCGACTACGAAAGCGATTCATCTAGTAAGGAGATTAGTGGAGTAGTACAGGGAGAGGAAGAAGGATTTGCATATGGTGTTTATTGACCTTGAGAAAGCATACAATAAAGTCCCAATGGAGGTCTTGTGGAGGTGTTTATAGGTTAGTGGCATTCCAGTAGCGTGCATTAGGATGATTAAGGATATGTATGATGATGCTAAGACTCGGGTAAGGACTGTGGGGGTGACTCGGAGCATTTCCCTGTGGTGATGGGGTTGCACCAGGGATCGACTCTTAGCCCATTTTTATTTGCCTTGGCGATGGATGTACTATCGCGACACATCCAAGGGGAGGTGCCTTGGTGCATGCTATTTACGTTCATTAACGAGACGCATAGAGGAGTTAACGCGAGGTTGGAGGTTTGGAGATAGACCTTGGAATTTAAAGGTTTCAAACTGAGTAGAACCAAGACAGAATAATTAGAGTGCAAATTCAGTGATGGGACCCATGATGCAGATGTAGAGGTTAAGCTTGATGCTCAAGTTATCCCCAAGAGAGCGAGTTTTAAGTATCTCAGGTCTATTATCCAGGGTAACGGGGAGATTGATGAAGATGTCGCACATCACATCAGAGCAGGATGGATGAAGTGGAGGCTCGCTTTCTGTGTTTTGTGTGATAGGAATATGCCTCTAAGACTTAAGGGTAAGTTTTATCGAGTGGTGGTTCGATCGGCTATGCTATATGGGGCTGAGTGTTGGCCAGTTAAGAACTCCCACCTGTAGAAGATGAGAGTAGAAGAGATGAGATGTTCAGATGGATGTGTGGGTGTACCAGGAGAGATAGGATTAAGAATGAAGTTATCTGGGACAGTGTGGGAGTAGCCTCCGTGGAGGACAAGATGGGGGAGTCGGGGCTAAGATGGTTCGGACATGTTAAGAGAAGAAGCATTGATGCTCCTGTTAGGAGGTGTCAGAGGTTGGCCTTAGAGAGTTTGAGAAGAGGTCGAGGTAGGCCTAAAAAGTACTGGGGAGAGGTGATTAGACACGACATGGCGCTGCTTCAGCTCACTGAGGACATGACCTTTGATAGGAGGGTGTGGAGGTCTAGGACTAAGGTAGAAGGTTAGTAGGTAGTTTATAGGTGTTCACCGATAGTCTTAGTAGCATGCATGTCCCTTAATATTCTTAGATTTCTATTACATTATGTGGTTGTGTTCGCCTCAGGTATTGTATTCCTTGCTGCTATTATTTGGTACTACTTATCCTTTATCTCCCCTCTTTTCTTTTCTCTTCCTTCTTTCTTCCTTCCTTGCTTTCCTCTTCTTCTTCTTGTCCTTCCTGAGCTGAGGGTCTATTGGAAACAGCCTCTCTACCTACATTAGGTAGGGGTAAGGTCTGCGCACAGACTGCCCTCCCCAGACCCCACCTGTTGGGATCAAACTGGGTTTGTTGTTGTTGTGTGTATGTGTGTGTGTATATATATATATATATCACACGCTTTGTTGTACTACTTTAACTACATATATAGCATGTTATAGTATATATTAGTGTATTCATTATTTGTATTACAAAAGTGTTAATGGATTACATTTATATTATTTAAATAGTGAATATAAAAGTGGTTTATAATTTTGACCAATGTTGACCTAATAACCGACCAACTTTGGTCGGTTATTTTCTAGAAATTAAAATATACCAACCAACGTTGGTCGGTAAATGCTTCAACCGACCAACTTTGGTCGGTAATTTTAAATATAATTTTTTAAAATTTATAAAATATTTTAAATAATAATATAACTATTAAAATTTTTAAAAATTGGGTCCATATTACCGACCAAACTAATGTGAAAGTTCCTTTGACTAAGCAAGTCTAACTAGTTTGGTCAACTTGTTTACCAAATACCGACCAATGTTGGTCGGTATTATTTTTAAAATAAAAGTAAAATATTTTTCTCCCAGTTTCCGTCCAACTTTGGTCGATTTTTTTTACCGACCAACATTTGTCGGAAAATTTTGGTTGGTATTTACTGGATTTCTAGTAGAGACAGGTAGGAATACCTTTTTGCTTTCCTAGGCAGAGAAATGGGATCCATGAAAGGACTTTCAAGCAATAATGGTGTCCATCCATGTGATATGCAGAACTTTGTTTTGCTCTTTCACATCGAAGGATATAACTATTAAAAGTTTGTCACGACCCAAACCCAGGCCCATTCGTGATGGCGCCTCTCGTGAGGACAAGGTCAGCCAACTAAACCCAATTTATCTTTTTAAAGCAGTTAAACAGTTCATAAGCAGTTTAAAACATGATTTAATGATAATAATTAGCAGAAGTACAACCCGACACAACTCAAACCGGGGTGTCACAAGTCACGAGCATCTATTAGAGTGTAAATACAACTACAATGACTGAAATATACAAAACAAGACTGATGAACAAAAGGAAGAAAAGTGGTGCTGCGAACGCTGGCAGCCACCTCGCTAAACCCCGATAACTCTGCCTCCGATCAGCCAAAACCCGCTACCAGGTGTATAAATACTTGCATCTGCACATAGGGTGCAAGAAGTAAAGTGAGTACTCCAAGTTAGTGAGTAATAAAGGTAAATAACAACTGAGCAGTAAGAAATCACGTAAGAAAATCAACATGCTGTATAGAAGCAGTGAAGTCTGTAGGAACATCTTAGTTCAGTTTAAACCTCTTTAGAAAATGACCTTTTTCAACAGTTACGTAAATGAATGCAAAACAATTAGTGCCGATAAGCACAGAAAATCTGCCCCTCAGGCACAAATACCACAGTATAATATGTAAAATGTCAAGTAAATATGAAAGATGAACACATAAAGGTTTGCCCCTCGGGTAATATCTCAGAACAATACCAGCCCCTCGGGCTCACTCTCAGAACAATATCAGCTCCTCGGGCTCACTCTCAGATCATAATGGGTACCCGCGCTCACTAGGGGTGTTCAGACTCCGGAGGGGCCCCTTACGGCCCAAGCGCAATATCAAGCCATCTCGTGGCATCAACTCTCGGCTCTCGGCCTCACATCACTCAAGCCACCTCGTGGCGTATAAATGTAGCTCAGGCCCTCGGCCTCATATCACTTAGTGTATCCTCACATCTGGCCCTCGGCCGCACTCAGTCAGAAATCATCACAAGCCCTCGGGCATTAGTAAAACAATAGTTCTCAGCCCAAAACGTAATTTAGAAATATCATTTAAGTCTCAAAACTGAGTAAAAGTGGCTGAGTGGTAAAACAGTGGAAAACAACAGGACTGAGTTCAAGTAATAAGTCAATACAGTGAGGAAATCGTGATAAAAATCCCCGAATGGTTCAAATAGTTGGCACAAAGCCCAAATATGCCAATCAGCACAAAAAATGTTGATAACAAATAAGTTTCATTCAAATACGCGGTAAAATTATCAATCGGGACGGACCAAGTCACAATCCCCAATAGTAAACGACCCCATGCTCATCATCAAGAGCGTGTCCCACCTCAATATAGCACTACGATGTGCAATCCGGGGTTTCAAACCCTCAGGACATCATTTACAATCATTACTCACCTTGAACCGGCAAAATCTCTCGCTCGCGATGCCCTTGCCCCTCAAGTTGTCCTCCACGCACGTCGAATCTATCCAAAATCAGAACGAATACATCACAATATGCTAAGGGAGCAAAGCCCAAGCGAAAACAATGAATAACTGGCACAAATCCCGAAATTACTAAAACTCGAGCCCTAGGCCCACTTCTCGAAACTAAGAAATATTTACATCATTAGATTCCTTATCTCCCTACGAGTTCATACATATCAAAAGTTCTCAAATCCGACCCCAAATGGTCATTCAAATTCCAAATCAAAAGTCCAATTTCTCAAGCCCTAGTTCTTCAATTTTAGGCTTAGTTTCCATGAATTTCTTGGTGGATTTCACAATAGAATTGAGTATTGAGTCAAAAAATCTTACCTCCAAGTGATTGCCTTCGATTCCCTCTTCAATTCTTCTAAAAAGCTCAAAAAATTGCTCAACAATGGAGAGAATAAACCAAAAATTGCGAAGGCAAGCTTATATACATTCTGCCCAGACATTGCCGCATCTGCGACTCACCAACCTCTTCTGCGGTACCGCATTTGCGGTCAACCATCCACTTCTGCAGAAATCACTAAACCAACCTAGGCCGCATCTGCAAACATACTCTGCATCTACGATTCCGCAGATGCGATCCCATTAGCCGCTTCTGCGATCCAGCTCACCTGACCCATTTTCTCTTCTGCGATGATTCACCCGCATCTACGGTGCCGCATCTGCGGTCTACCAACCGCAGATGCGAAAATACCAGAAGCAGCAAATCTGAAGCTGCAACAAAGTTCCAATTTCCCGATAACCATCCAAAATCATCTCGAGGCCCCGGGACCTCAACCAAAAGCACCAACATGACCCAATACCTTTTTTAAACTTGCTCCAATTTTCAAAACACCTCAAACGACATCGAATCTACCAAATCACATCGAATTCAAGCCTAAGTTTCTAAAATCTTCCGAAATATGCTTTTGATCAAAAACCCAACCAAACAACGTTCGAATGACCTGAAATTTTACACACAAATCCCTAATGACACCACGAAGCTATTGCAACTCTTAGAATTTCATTCCGACCTTCATATCAAAATATCACCTATCAACCGGAAAACGCCAAAATCTCAATTTTGCTAATTTAAGCCTAAACCTTCCACAGACTTCCAAAATGCATTCTGATCACGCTCCTAAGTCCCAAATCACCTGACGGAGCTAACCAAATAATGAAAACACCGGTCTGAGCTCATACACAAACAAGTCAAATCTTGGTCAAACCTTTCAAATTGTAAGCTACAAGTTGAGAATTGTTCCTCCAAATTCATTCCGATTTTCCTGAAAACCAAAACCAACAATAGACACAAGTCCTAATACATCACACGGGGCAAGTCATGCCCGAGAACTGGCGATCAAAGTGCAAAATCTCAAAACGACTGGTCAGGTCGTTACATCCTCCCCCACTTAAGCATATGTTCGTCCTCGAACGTGCCCAGAGTTGTTCCAAAAGCCAACCAATTGTTGAATAACCTCACCATGCACATACCCGGGGGTGATCCCATGTCACCATATCTCATATAGGTTCGATAACACAATATAACTGAAATTTCACAGTCCATCCTAGTCCATAAACCATAGAACCACATTTTCACTACCGAAATCATCCACAAGATCAAAATCTCACATCTATACTCTGAATAAGCCCGAACCAGCTGTAATAACCCATACTTGCAACCTCAGGTGCAATTACATGATAAACTACATAACTCAACTGCTCGTAGCTATAACTTCTATTCACAGCAGTTGTACACAACACCCAAATACCCATAGAAAAACTCTTATCACTAAAGTCTCATTCCAACACTTTCATATACCGCCAATGATAAATCGAACACACAATAACCATAACCGTTTCTTGGATCAACCATTCATGAAGCCACTTCTCTCTTGGAAAATTCCATAGCAAATTTCTGAGCCGAACCTCGATACTAACCTTCCAACAAGCTGAAATCAAATCCGTTCGTACTTATTGATTAGTCCAACAATCTCTTCTGATTCAACACACTACTCTGGTGACATGATGCATCAATACAGGCCTAAGCCTCAACTGGCACAGTACGCTCGTCAATAAGCAACAGTCCGAACATACTCCATTCATGAAAATAACCCAAATGAAAGAGTTGTCCCTCAAGCTCACCAGTACCATCCACAAGGCTGAGAACCCGTCTTACATCATAGAAATAGAACACACGAACCTAACCCGCAAGGTCATATCTCCACGTAGCTTCGCTACAATACGCGATCCTATCCAAACAGTGCTCTACATAAAACACCTCAAGTCACCATGCCCGAAATTGACATCCATGCACAGTTTGATGTCTGGAACCAAAGCAAATCATTACACCCACAGTGAAACAAATAACATATGCCACGCAAACTCGATAGGACATAATCGATACGCCATTCACCAAGCAACCCCCCAATTACTCTTTCCGCTCGACTTCCACTATGAGACCCCAATAGAACCGCACCCTAGGTGCCTATAACCCACGAATCACAACACCTCGCAACACAGAAGGGCAACTCATAAATCTCACTAGATTACTACTAAGCTCAATAACAATCAAATCAACACATCCCTCAACAATACAATTCAGAGCCAACCAAACTGACTCAAGCTAGAATACGCATCCACATTGGCCTACCAACAAACTCTTTATCAAGGAATTCCCGAAGCTGGTCCTTCAACTTCTTAACTCTGTCGATGCCATACGATACGGTGCCCGGCACCAAATCAATACCGAAATCAACAACCTTGCCCGGTGACATGCCCGGCCACAAGAAACACATCCAAAAGATCCCTCACCACCGAAACTGAATCAATGGTAGAAGCCTCCGCACATCCATCCATCACGAAGGCCCAAATAAGAAGGCAATCTCTCCCAGCTATCCGTTGGGTCTTTAAAATATAAAACTACTCTACTAGGACATAATTTGACGCACCTCGCCACTCAACCCGTGGCATTTTCGGCATAGCCCATAGCGCAATAGTCCAGAATAACCCAACATGGAGACAACCAGTCTAAACCCCAATATCATACCCAAAGTCCATCACACCAAGCAACGAAAGATCCACTCGGACTTCCAAATCTCGATAGTCGGTAAACTATGCCGATACACACGATCTGCAACCACAACATATCCTGAATATGAAAACTTCCGTCTCCAAATCCACACGGCACATGAATCACCATATCTGATCCCAATTTTGCTGTCCAAATACATGCCACACCTTTAATACCCAGTCATTCCATGAGAGATACCCTAAAATTCTTTTGTGCCACTAAGAAGACTCGAATATCAGCAGTCGATCTAGCCAGAATGTGCCGCAATACAACCGAAGTGCCATCAACTTAATCACATTGCCCTTTTTCTAAAATATATACTCTTGCCAAATCACTTCCAATTAGTAGTACCATTTCCTTAATTATCTGAGGCTACCTGCTGCCTAAGAGTTTTATGAACTTCCTTTCAGGACTGAACTGTAACCTTACACACGCAAGTCTCGATCCTCCACAACATACCTCATATACCATACCATCCTAGGATAATATGAGAACTTCATCTCCCTTCTGAGCCACAGACATCTACGTACTCCACTAGTCAAGAACTTTCCATTGGTCCCATCCAGAAGAAAATCACTATACATCCCATGCTCCGCATGCCCATAGAAAATACATCTCCAAACAGCGGCAAAACCATCAAGAACTCTCCGAGTTCCCTTTGCACAAATCAGATCTGCCAGGATTGATTCCTTCTAACTCGACCAAGCTAAGCAAGCCATCAAAACCAAAGAGCATTGCTGCAAAATACCTGTAAGAACTCATTACCTCAAACACACACAAGGAATTAATCATATCCTTACCATACTAATCCGGTCTACTATCAAACTACTCCATATATCTAAATTTCCTTCTAATTCATCTTCAACTTGCTATTCCCTCTCGTTGTAGCACCAAAATTCCTCAACCCAGGCTCACCACACGAGACCCTAGCATAAAACCACATTGTCTAAGATCCATAAGCATCTGAATACTCTCTCAAATATTCTCAAAAATACCACATTCCAAAATATTTTGCTCTGAAGAACTTCCTGCGAATCTGAATTCGTTACCTTTACTTTCCCGATACCAATACATAGAATCCCATAATTAACATAGAAATGCCACAAGTCTTGACCTATTCCAAATGAAAACTTAGTTTCTAACCACATATACAACGTTAAAATATACGATTGATATATGCAGAATCTTTAACACATTAGAACCATTCTCGCAAGTCATCCACTCTCCTCAAACCGCAATTAGCCCGACCAAAAGAACCGACCAACATGTGCCTCATTAGCATTCTGACACCGCAAGACATAGCCTCATCCCAATACAACCAAGCACCTTCTTGCTCTATGCTACGAGCATCCTTTACCAACAACAACTCAATACATCTCGTGATTCTCTTACCCCATGAAGCATAATATACCATAGTGAGATTAAACTCAAATCCTTTTTAAGCTGGTGAAAACACATATAATCAAGTACTTTAAATCTTCAGCAAATCTCGCATTCACTCTCGCAACAGTTAAGCCCACTTTCTTAAGCGACCCAAAATTCAAGTTTCAACACTCACATTTCACTTGCACATGAGATCTTCTAACAGTCACATAAGGGTCACACAACCCCAGAACTCTTTGCAGGAGATAACCCACCTGCTTTGCCTTTAATTAACATTTCTGTATACCTTTCACCGTCATAGACTGCACGCAGTCACTTAGTCATCCTGAGTCTGAACTCATACCGCAACATGAAATTTACTTCACTCACAACTGGGAAACATGAAAAGATCCTTCACACGCCCATAGCTCGGGGCTATACCTTGAATCAAGATGGAATTCCAGCACCTAATAGTTCTTCTATCCTCCAGCAGGCCCCTCCTCGCCTCTTCCAAGTCATATAGATACATCTTGCAATACTAACATACTCATCACATAGTTATCCAGCCGTCACTTCCACGAATAGGGACAATACCGAACATATAAGTTCAAAACACTTGCTCACATAATCAGCACCTCGGTGCTCAAGCTATAGGCAAAGATCCGGCCTCAAGTCTTCCAGAGTCGCCCAACATCAACTCACAGAGATCATATCTCGCCCCTCGATCGGGGAATCACAAGACATCAAGGAACATATGATACTGAGCACTCATGCGCGCATGCGAATGCGTGGATGTAATTGCAAGAGTTACTATTCAAGCTGAATCAAGCACGCACGATAAGAATTCAAGAATTTGAAGTTTTTCTAAAGGTTCTGCAGCTTCTCAAGGATAAATACAGACGTCTCCATACTGATCCTCAAGACTCTACTAAACCTGCTCATGACTCGTGAGACCTATGTAACCTAGGCTCTGATACCAACTTGTCATGACCCAAACCCAGACCCGGTCGTGATGGCATCTCTCGTAAGGACAAGGCCAGCCAACTAAACCCAATTCATCTTTTTAAAGTAGTTAAACAGTTCATAAGCAGTTTAAAACATGATTTAATGATAATAATTAGCAGAAGTACAACCCGACACAGCCCAAATCGGGGTGTCACAAGTCATAAGCATCTATTAGAGTGTAAATACAACTACAAGGTTTGAAATATACAAAATAAGACTGATGAACAAAAGGGAGAAAAGAGGTGCTGTGAATGCTGGCAGTCACCTCGCTAAACCCCGATAACTCTGCCTCCGATCAGCCAAAACCCGCTACCGGGTGTATAAATACCTGCATCTGCACACTGGGTGCATGGAGTAAAGTGAGTAATCCAACTCAGTGAGTAATAAAGGTAAATAACAACTGAGTAGTAAGAAATCACGTAAGCAAATCAACATGGTGTATAGAAGCAGTGTAAAACCTTTTGAGAAACAAAAAGCAATGAAGCTGTGAAATCTGTAGGAATATCTTAGCTTAGTTTAAACCTCTTTTGAAAATGACCTTTTTCAACAGTTACGCAAATGAATGCAAAATAGTTAGTGCCGATAAGCATAGAAAATCTACCCATAGGGCACAAATACCACAGTACAACAAGTAAAATGTCAAGTAAATATGAAACATGAATACATAAAGGTTTGCCCCTCGGTCAATATCGCAGAATAGTACCAGCCCCTCGGGCTCACTCTCAGAACAATATCATCCCCTCAGGCTCACTCTCAGAACAATATCAGCCCCTCGGGCTCACTCTCAAAACATTATTAGCCCCTCGGGCTCACTCTTAGATCACAATGGGTACCCGCGCTCACTGGTGGTGTGCAGACTCCGGAGGGGCCCCTTACAGCCCAAGCGCAATATCAAGCCATCTCGTGGCATCAACTCTCAGCTCTCAGCCTCACATCACTCAAACCACCTCATGGCGTATAAATGTATCTCAGGCCCTCGACCTCATATCACTCAGTGTATCATCACATCTGGCCCTCGGTCGCACTCAGTCAGAAATCATCACAAGCCCCTCGGGCATTAGTAAAATAGTAGTTCACAGCCCAAAACATCATTTAAAAATATCATTTAAGTCTCAAAACTGAGTAAAAGTGGCTTAGTGGTAAAACCGTGGAAAACAACAGGACTGAGTTCAAGTAATAAGTCAATATAGTGAGGAAATGGTGATAAAATCCCCGAAGGGTTCAAATAGTTGGCACAAAGGTCATATATGGCAATCAGCCCAAATCATGATGATAACAAAAACGTTTCATTCAAATACGCAGTAAAATCATCAATCGGGACGGACCAAGTCACAATCCCCAATAGTAAACGATCCCACGCTCATCATCAAGTGCGTGTCCCACAATATAGCACTACGATGTGCAATCCGGGGTTTCAAACCCTCAGGACATCATTTACAATCATTACTCACCTCGAACCGGCGAAATCTCTCGCTCGCGATGCCCTTGCCCCTCAAGTTAGCCTCCACGCACGTCGAATCTATCCAAAATCAGAACGAATACATCACAATATGCTAAGGGAGCAAAGCCCAAGCGAAAACAATGAATAACTGGCACAAATTCCAAAATTACCAAAACCGAGCCCCGGGCCCACTTCGCGAAACTCAGAAATTTTTACATCATTAGATTCCTTATCTCTCCACGAGTTCATACATATCAAATTTCTCAAATCCGACCCCAAATGGTCTTTCAAATTCCAAATCAAAAGTCCAATTTTAACAGGCCCTAGTTCTTCAATTTTAGGCTTAGTTTCCATGAATTTCTAGGTGGATTTCACAATAGAATTGAGTATTGAGTCCAAAAATCTTACCTCCAAGTGATTCCCTTCGATTCCCTCTTCAATTCTTCTCCAAAGCTCCAAAAATTGCTCAACAATGGAGAGAATAGACCAAAAATCGCGAAGGCAAGCTTATATATATTCTGCTCAGACATTGCCGCATTTGCGACTCACCAACCGCTTCTGCGGTATCGCATTTGCGGTCAACCATCCGCTTCTACGGAAATCACTAAACCAACTTAGGCCGCATCTACGAACATAATCGCAGATGCGATCCCATTAACCGCTTCTGCGGTCCAGCTCACCTGACCCATTTTTGCTTCTGCGATGATTCACCCGCATCTGCGGTGCCGCATCTGCGGTCCACCAACTACAGATGCAAAAATACCAGAAGCAGCAAATTTGAAGCTGCAATAAAATTCCAATTTCCCGATAACCATCTGAAATTATCCCGAGGCCCCCAGGACCTCAACCAAAAGCACCAACATGACCCAATACCTTATTCAAACTTGCTCCAATCTTCAAAACACCTCAAACGACATTAAATCTATCAAATCACATCGAATTCAAGCCTAAGTTTCTAAAATCTTCCGAAATACGCTTTTGATCAAAAACTCAACCAAACCACGTCCGAATGACCTAAAATTTTATACACACATCCCAAATGACACCAAAAAGCTACTGCAACTCTCGGAATTTCATTTCGACCTCCATATCAAAATATCACCTATCAACCGGAAAATGCTGAAATCTCAATTTCACCAATTTAAGCCTAAACCTTCCACGGACTTCCAAAATGCATTTCGATCAAGCTCCCAAGTCCCAAATCACCTAACGGAGCTAACCAAATAATAAAACTCCGATCCGAGCTCATATACAAACAAGTCAAATCTTGGTCAAACCTTTCAAATTTTAAGCTACAAGCTGAGAATTGTTCCTCCAAATTCATTCCGATTTTCCTGAAAACCAAAACCAACGATATACACAAGTCCTAATACATCACACGGGGCAAGTCATGCCCGAGAACTGCGATCAAAGTGCAAAAGCTCAAAACGACCGGTCGGGTCGTTACAAAGTTGTTGAAAGTGGAACAGTATATATATTTTGAGGGAGAGAGAACAAAGTTGTTGTGCTAAAATAGCAACAAAGATACTTTTAATAAGGTATAATATTGTCTACTTTGGACGAAGGTTGTACGATTTTATCAAAAAGGTATCATACCTCTAAGAGTATCCAACAAATTATAAGTAGAATATTTTATAGATTAGTTGTATGCCACCCACGTCAACCGAGTATTTATGACCACTGAAAACTAGATACTAACTTCTTCTAGTTTAGACGGGCAAAGGCACTATGCTACGTCCCAAAGTAATCACTTGCAATTTTCATACTCGCCCCTCGAAATCATCGGCTATGATATTAGTTGTTAGGCTAAAACAGCCCCAAGATACTCTTAACATGGTGTAACATTATCTGTTCTGGGTTGAATTTGTACCGTATTCCCTAAAAGGCCTCACGCCATTATCAATCATCAACACTTTATAAATAGAATTTTTTTTGGCCAAAATCATATGCGGTCCCTAATGGATTTTCCTCTCAGACACCTTTTCTAAGCTATATTTCAATTGAACGCTTATACTACTCAAAATTTGTACCTATTAGATACTTTTTTTGACAACCAGCAGAAAAATAAAGAAATTATAATAAACTCGTTGATGATGTGGCAAAGTGACGAATTAACAAAGGACATGTGACATTTGGGTCCAAAATAATGGTTAAGAAAAAAGAAAAACTATTTTCTGAACCACAACCCCACACCAACCCCAACCCCCTCTCTCGATTTCTTCTTCTTACCAAACAAACCACACCTCCCTTTTCTATTTTTTTTTTCATTTTTTCCACAAAGCTTTACAAACGTCTTGGCCCTACATATACACTTTCTTCTGTTTCTTTTATTCTTTTTTAAGAAAAAAACATAACAAATGACTAAAAGTCAAATTAAAAAGAGAACCAAACATTGGTTCTTATGCCGTATTTAAGTGGTTGGTTACTCTTTTAAATATATATGTTGATCATCAGTACTTATTTCTTAGAACGGTTATTAAAATTTAAAATATATTAACTTGAGATGGCTGTAGGAACCCATAAACTTTAAATGCTAGATCAGTCTATGGTCCCACCTCCCTTTTCTGTTTCTCAAGTTTGTTATGGTGTTTAGAGCTAATTATTTTGTGGTTGTATTCTAATTTTTGGCAGTAGTAAATTTTTATCCAATAGAATCTACCGGTCGCCACCCCTTCCAACCACCGTCGTCCCCTTCCACTTCACATTTATTTTAATATTTAGATCTAATTATTTATGGGTATAGATCTAATTTTTTCTAGTAAAAGAGAGGGAGGGAGAAGAAAGAGAGTGGTGGTGATATCCATTTTTTACGGCAAATAAGATAGCAATATAACAGGTGTTGTCGGATTTAAAGAAAAAGAAGAAGGGCATGGTTGTGGTGATGGTTTCCTGTCACGACCCAAAACCCAACCCGTCGTGATGGTGCCAATCGTGAAACTAGGCCAGCCTCAACTCAGCAATCAACATGATAATAATAAGTTTGAAAAAATATTTATGGAAGCTTTTAACAGTTAAAGAACTTTTGAAGCATAAGAAATTCCAAGAAGAGATACAATCCAGCCCAAAAATCGGGGTGTCACTGAGTGCATGAGTGTCTAAGGAAAAATACATAGTCTCATATAATGTCTGAGGGAACAACTAAAATACAACTGGAAAGTAAGGTGGAGAGCCAAAGGCTGCGAACGTCGTGTAGGTACCTCAATAGTCTTCTAAGTCAAAAGCCTCGATCAAACATCCGCCACTGGATCCAAAGTGCCTAAATCAGCACACGAGGTGCAGGGGGCAATGTGAGTACACCAACTCAGTAAGTAACAAATCCAACCTTTGGACTGATAGGTAGTGACAAACTTATCACGACCCAGAATTCCCAACCTCGGGAGTCATGATGGCGCCTACTCGTAGAAGCTAGCCAGGCCACAATTCATAAATTCCTAACTCTTTTATTTTTAATCCTTTTTATCAAGCATAACATCAGGCGTAAAATATTTAAATAACAGCGAAAATATAGAATTAAAGCGGAAGACTTAAATTAAATAAGCTGAACAATAATGCGAAAATCAACATACGCCTCTACCCAAGAACTGGTGTCACATTACTCACGGACTTCTAAGAGTACTAAATACAATCGTTTGAAAGAAAATATAAACTATTTATCCCGAATACATGAGAAAACAGACTAAAATAAAAGATAGAGGAGACGTCGGGCCTGCGGACGCCTGCAACCTCGGTGTCTCGGTGGACTGAAGGCTGGCTCCCGCGCTACTGCTGCTGTCCAATACCTGGATCTGTGCAAAAGAACACAGAGTGTAGTATCAGCACAATCGACCCCATGTGCTGGTAAGTGCCTAGCCTAACCTCGGCAAAGTAGTAACGAGGTTAGGACAAGACAACCAAACAACCTGTGTAGTTCAAATATATATACATGTACTGCGGAAAAGAAATACAGGAATTTACCAGTCAATGTCGGAAGGGAAAACATGCTAGGGGGAGATAACAGTTTCAAATAGAAATCCTCAATAAAAAAAAGAATCAACAAAGCCAGAATATCAACAAGAATCAAAAGTCAACAATTTGCACGGCATCACCCTTCGTGCTTTTACTCTCGTCCTCACCCAAGCAATATTTATAATAAAAATGTGCACGGCATCACCCTTCGTGCATTTACTCTCGTTCTTACCAAATCAATCGTATCATAATAATGTGCACGACATCACCCTTCATGCTTTTACTCTCTTTCCTCACAATATAGTCAATGAATATCGGTATAGAATGGTACATCGCACGGCACGGCATCACCCTTCGTGCTTTACACTCTTTCCTCATAATAGCAAACAATTCACGGCATCACCCTTCGTGCTTTAACACTCTTCCTCACCCAAACAACAACCACAAACAAGGGGCAAGGGATTAAATAGAACAACAATAGAAATCCCGCCAAGGGAACAACAATTAAACAATTAAATCCCGGCAAGGGAGCAACATCACTAATCCCGACATCCCGGGAAGGGAGATAATCAACAAAACAACAATAACCCGGCAAGGGTAAAATTTAGTGATTTATTCTCTTTCTTTCACTTTCATTTCATAACTCACTCTACTGCTTGAGCCAAGGCTCCAAAGGGGTCAATAATCACATATACTTTCTCGATTTGTAATATAACTTGAGTCAATGCTCCTCAATGTTCAAAGTCATAATTCCTTTCACAAACGTTCTACAACAGTTAGAAATCATCACTAAGGCATGAAAGATACAACAAGAATCAAGATATTCACATTTTAGAGACTCACGGTCATGCTAGACACAAACGTATAGATACTCGTTACCATGACTATATGTCGTACTCAACAATAATCACATAGCAAATAGGACTCAACTCCTAATCCCTCAAGCTAAGGTTAGACCGGACACTTACCTCGATGCCTCGAACGCAACTCAAATCTCAATTATAGCCTTACCCCTTGATTCCACCACAAATCCACTAAAATCTAGTAACAAGTTACTTAATTGCATCAATAAACGCTAGATGAATCAATTTGAATGCATAAAAATGAATTTCCCAAAGTTTTGCCCAAAAAGTCAAAAATCGCCCATGGTCCACATGGTCAAAACTCAAGGTTCGGACCAAAACCCGATTATCCATTCCCCCACGAACCCAAATATATAATTTATTTTGAATTGGACCTCAAATTGAGGTTCAAATCCCCAATTTAGAAAAACCTAAGTTCTACCCAAAATACCCAATTTCCCCAATGAAAATCTTTGATTTTAAGTTGAAATCATGTTAAAAGATGATAGGAATTGAAGAAAGTTGGTTAAAAGCGACTTACAATTGGTTTGAAAATCGCCTAAGTGTGTTTGAGTTTTAGAAAATATGAAAAATGGAGTTCAAAATCGGTTTAAGTGTAAAATTGTAGGTCTCTGATATGGGAAATGCGAACAAGGGTTCGCATTTGCGAACCCTTTGAAAAATCCCGGACCTTCGCATTTGCGAACCAATTGGTCGCATTTGCGACCCGGCTGCGGAATCCCCCTTCTCACATTTGCGATGCCATGCTCGCATTTGTGAGACCTGCTTTGCAAATGCGAAGATTGCAGAACAGAAATACCAGATTTTTTTCAAAGTTCAAAAAAATGCACATGTGGCCTATTCAAAACTCACCCGAGCCCTCGGGGCTCCAAACCAAATACACACACAACCTCACAAATATCCTACGGACTTATTCGCGCGATCAAATCACCAAAATAACTTCATAAACATCGGAATAAACCTCAAATCTCATGAATTCTTTCAAACATCATAAAACATCAATTTCCCAATTTAAGTCGGAAACACGTCAAACGACGTCCGTTTTCGACCAAACTTTATAGAAAAGACTTAAACTATATATAAGACCTGTACCGGGAACCGGAACCAAAATATGGGCCCAATACCATCGCTTTCTATTCAGATTTCTTTTCCAATTCCCTTAAAAATTTTAGGAAAACAATTTTACTTAAAAATTCATTTCTTGAGTTTGGGACTTCGGAATTCAATTCCGAACATACGCCCACGTCCCATATTTTCCTACGGACCCTCCGGGACCGTCAAATCATGGGTCTGGGTCCGTTTGCCCAAAATATTGACCAAAGTCAAACTTATTCATTTTAACATCAAAAGTTAGCATTTTTCATAGAATTTCATATTTATGCTTTCCGGCTACGCGCCCGGACTATGCACGCAAATTGAGGTGACTCTAAATGAGGTTTCTAAGGTCTCAGAAGATAAGAAAACAGGTGATGATCCTTTGGGTTGTCACATTCTCCACCTCTAAAACAACCATTCGTCCTCGAACGGACAGAAGAAGGAAGTACCTGAGTCGGGGAATAGGTGAGGATAACGGCTCCGCATGTCGGATTCAGAATCCTAGGTCGATGCCTCGGGAGGCTGACCTCTCCACTGAACCCAAACAGAAGGGAAACTCTTAGATCTCAACTGACGAACCTGCCGGTCTAGAATAGCTACCGGCTCCTCCTCATAAGATAAGTCCTTGTCCAATGGGACAGTGCTGAAATCTAACACGTGGGATAGATCGCCGTGATACTTCCGAAGTATAGTCACATGAAACACTGGATGCACGGCTGATAAGCTCGGCGGCAAAGCAAGTCTATAAGCCACATCTCCCACTCGATCAAGAATCTCAAACGGGCCAATGAACCTAGGGCTAAGCTTGTCCTTCTTCCCAAATCTCATCACGCCCTTCATAGGCAACACTCGGAGCAATACCCGCTTACCAACCATAAAAGCCACATCTCGAACCTTGTGATCTGCATAGCTCTTTTGCATGGACTGAACTATACGAAGCCTATCCTGAATGATCTTGACCTTGTCCAAGGCCTCCTGAACCAAATCTGTACCCAACAACAGAGCCTCTCCTAGCTCAAACCATCCAATCGGAGATCAACACCGCCTACCATATAAAGCCTGATAATGAGCCATCGGGATACTCGACTGGTAGCTGTTGTTGTAGGCAAACTCTACTAAAGGCAAAAATTGATCCCACGAACATCCAAAATCAATGACACAAGCTTGGAGCATATCCTCCAAAATCTAAATAGTCTGCTCGGACTGCCCGTCCATCTGAGGATGAAATGATGTACTCAACTCAATCTGGGTGCCTAACTCTTGCTAAACTACCCTCCAGAAATGCGAGGTAGACTGCATACCTCGGTCCAAAATGATAGATACCGGCACACCATGAAGGCGAATAATCTCCCGGATATAGATCTCAGCCAACCTCTTGGATGAATAGGAGACTGCCATAGGAATGAAATGTGCTGACTTGGTCAGCCTATCAACATGACCCAAACTGCGCCGAACTTCTTCCGAGTCAGCGGAAGTCCAGTAACGAAGTCCATAGTGATCCGCTCCCACTTCTACTCCGGAAACTCAATCCTCTGAAGTAAACCACCAAGCCTCTGATGCTAACACTTAACCTGCTAAAAATTCAAATATCGTGCCACATGTGCCACAATATCCTTCTTCATTCTATGCCACCAATAATGCTGCCGCAAATCCTGATACATCTTCGTGGCACCTGAATGAATAGAGTATCGGGAACTATAGGCCTCCTCTAAAATCAACTCCTGAAGCCCATCCATATTAGGCACACAAACTTGACCCTGCAATTTCAAAACCCTATCAGTATCTAAGGTAACCTGCTTGGCACCTCCATGCTGCACCGTGTCTCTAAGGACACACAAATGGGGACCATCAAACTGCCGATCATGGATAAGCTTCAATAACGAAGAACGAGCAACCGTGCAAGCTAATACTCGACTAGGCTCAGAAATATCCAACCTCACAAATCGATTGGCCAAAGCCTGAGCATCCAAAGCAAGTGGTCTCTCACCGACTGGAATATAAGCAAGACTGCCCATACTGGATGACTTTCTACTCAAAGCATCGGCCACCACATTGGCCTTCCCCGGGTGATATAAGATAGTGATATCATAATCCTTCAAAAACTCTAACCACATCGCCTGCCTCAAATTCAACTCCTTTTGCTTGAACAAATACTAAAGACTCTTGTGATCAGTGAACACCTCACATTCCACGCCATACAAATAATGCTTCCAAATCTTCAATGCATAAACAATGGCTACCAACTCTAAATCATGCACTGGATAGTTCTTCTCATGAATTTTCAACTACCTTGAAGCATAGGCAGTGACCTTGTCGTCCTGCATCAACACTGCACCAAGCCCAATACGGGAAGCATCACAATAGACTATGTAAGGCCCTGAACCTGTGGGCAATACTAACACCGATACCGTAGTCAGGGCTATCTTGAGCCTCTGAAAGCTCACCTCACACTCGTCCAACCATCTAAACTGGGCACCCTTCTGAGTCAACCTGGTCATCGGGGCTGCGATAGATGAGAACCCATCCACGAACCGACGATAGTAGCCTGCCAACCCCAAGAAACTCTAAATCTCTATAGCTGATGCTGGTCTAGGCCAGTTTTTGACTGCCTCAATCTTCTTCGGATCAACCCGAATACCCTCTGCTGATATAACATGACCTAGGAATGCAACTGAACTCAACCAGAACTCACACTTCGAGAACTTTGCATATAGATGACTATCCTTCAGAGTTTGAAGATCCACTCTGAGATGCTACTCGTGCTCCTTCCGGCTGCGAGAATATATCAGAATATCATCAATGAAGACTATCACGAACGAGTCCAAATAGGTCCTGAACACTCGGTTCATCAAATCCATAAAAGTTGTTAGGGCATTTGCCAACCCGAATGACATAACCAAGAACTCATAATGCCCGTACCGAGTGCGAAAAGTTGTCTTAGGGACATCGGATGCCCTAATCCTCAACTGATGGTAGCGAGATCTCATGTCAATCTTTGAAAATACCTTGGCACCCTGAAGCTGATCGAACAAATCATCAATCCTCGGCAGTGGATACTTATTCTTGATTATGACCTTGTTCAACTACCGGTAATCAATGCACATCCTCATCGAACCATCTTTTTCTTAACAAACAACATCAGCGCACCCCAAGGCGAAACGTTGGGTCTAATGAAACCCTTTTCAAGCAAGTCTTTCAACTGCTCCTTCAACTCTTTCAACTCTAGCGGGGCCATGTGATATGGCGGAATAGAAATAGACTGAGTGCCTGGAGCCAAATCGATGCAGAAATCAATATCCTTGTCGGGTGGCATCCCCAGCAGGTCTGAAGGGAAAACCTCAGGAAACTCATGAACCACGGGCACAGAATCAATAGAGGGAACCTCAGCACTGAAATTGTGAACATAAGCCAAATAGGCCAAACACCCCTTCTCGGCCATACGCCGATCCTTCGCATACGAAATAACACTGCGGGTAGAATGACTAGGAGTCCCTCTCCACTATAAACGAGGCAAATCTAGTAAGGCTAAGGTCACAGTCTTGGCATGACTGTCCAATATAGCGTGGTACGGGGATAACCAGTCCATCCCCAATATAACATCGAAGTCGACCATATCTACAAACAACAAATCAACATGGGTCTCAAGACCCCCAATCACCACAATACAAGAACGATGAACTCGATCGACCACGATAGAATCAACCACCGGTGTAGACACATAAACAGGAATACTCATAAATCACTAGGCATGACCAGGTACGGTACAAAATAAGATGACACATACGAATACGTAAACCCTGGATCAAATAGAACTGAAGCATCTCTATCACAAACCAGAATGGTACCTGTAATGACTGCATCTAAAACCTCAGCCTCGGGCCTAGCTGGAAGGGCGTAACATCGGGGCTGGGCCCCACCACCCTGAACTACCCTTCTAGGATGACCTGTTGTTGGCTAGCGTCCACCTCTGGCAGCCTGAGCTCCACCTCTATGACCTATACCTCCACCTCAAGCACCTTTACCTCCACCTTTAGCTGGCTGGGCGGGCTGTGGAACATCTGGTGCCGGTATCATAGCATGAGAACCCTGATGCTAAGAGCTACCTGGTGCTTGAGGGCAAAACCTGGCAATGTGATCCAGATCACCACAAGTGTAACAAGCCCTCGGTTGTTGAAACTGCTGGCCCTGTCGACCTAATGACCACCTCGGAAACTCTAAAGCGGCGGTGCACTGATGGGAGCTGGTGGTGCACTGTAAGGCTGCTGATCAGAATAATGCGTCTGAGAACCACGACCACCTGAAGTACCATGGGAGACCTGGAGAGGTGACTGAAAGGGCCTAGGAGGATGGAATCTACCATATGAATCTCTACCTCTCGGCGAGGTACCACTGAATCTGCATGAATGATGAAGCCTCTTATCCAATCTATGACCACCTCCTTGTGATAGAACCATCTCAACTCTATTGGCCACATTGGCCGCCTCCTGAAAAGTGATCTCACTCCCGGCCTCTTTGGCCATCTAAAGACGAATCGGCTGAATAAGACCATCAATAAACCTCCTCACCCTCTCTCTCGGTGGGAAGTATGACAAGAGCATGGCGAGCTAGATCGATGAACCTGGTCTCATACTGAGTGACCATCATGGAACCCTGCTGAAGGCGCTCAAACTACCTCCGAAAGGCCTCTTGCTGAGTAATGCAGAGAAACTTCTCCAAAAACAACACTATGAACTACTCCCAAGTTAAAGATGGCAAACCGGCTGGTCTAGCTAAGAAATAATCCCTCCACCAAGTCTTGGAGGATCCAAACAGACGAAAGGTAGCAAAATCAACTCCATTGGTCTCAATGATCCCATGTTTCGAAGAACCTCGTGACAACTATCCAGATAATCCCGGGGATCCTCAGAAGATGCACCGCTGATTGTAGAAGTGAAGAGCTTGGTGAACCTATCCAGCCTCCACAAAGCATCGGCGGACATGGCCGCTCCATTGTCGGTCTGAGCCACTACACCCGGCTGAACTGCCACAGTTGGTTGAACTGCTGGAACCTGAACCTAGGGAGCTACCTGCTCCGAAGTACGCGTAGCAGGAGTCTGAGCCCCTCCTCCAGCCAGAGAGGTGGCTGGTGCTACTGGAAGCAAACCTGCTCAGGTGACACTCTCCATGAGGCCCACCAATCAGACCAGAGCATCCTGAAGAACTAGGGTGGCAATGAACCCCTCTGGGACCTGAGATGGGTCCACCGGAACTGCTGGGGCCGGAACCTCCTCCTCAAAATCAACCTGAGGCTACACCACTGGTGCTGCTGCTCGGGGCTGAGCTCTTCCCCTACCTCGACCTCAGCCTCGCCCTCTTCCCCTAGTGGGAGTTTCTGCTGGGGGATCGGGCTGCTGAGCGGTAGATGAAGAAGTGCGTGGTCTCGCTATCTACGAAAGAACATAGTAGAAATCCAATTAGCATTTGAGGAACAAATCCGCACGACAAGAAAGAACAAATGTGAAATTTTCCTAACTTTGTAGCCTCTGGGGGATAAATACAGACGTCTCTGTACCGATCCCTCAGACTCTACTAAGATTGTCCGTGAGTTGTGAGACCTATGTAACCGAGGGCTCTGATACCAACTTGTCACGTCCTGGAATTCCCACCCTCGGGAGTCGTGATGGCGCCTACTCATAGAAGCTAGGCAAGACACAATTCATAAATTCCTAACTCCTTTATTTTTAATCATTTTTATCAAGCATAACATCAGGCGTTAAATATTTAAATAAAAGCGAAAATATAGAATTAAAGAGGAAGACTTAAACTAAATAAGCTGAACAATAATGTGAAAATCAACATACGCCTCTACCCAAGAACTGGTGTCACATTACTCACGGACTTCTAAGAGTACTAAATATAACCGTTTGAAAGAAAATATAAACTGTTTATCTTGAATATATGAGATAATAGACTGAAATAAAAGATAAAGGAGACGTCGGGCCTGCGGACACCGGCAAGGCAACCTCAATGTCTCGGTGGACTGAAGGCTGGCTCCCGCGCTATTGCTGCTGTCCAATACCTCGATCTTTGCAAAAGAGCACAAAGTGTAGTATCAGCACAACCGACCCCATGTGCTGGTAAGTGCCTAGCCTAACCTCGGCGAAGTAGTGACAAGGCTAGGACCAGACCACCAAACAACCTGTGTAGTTCAAATATATATACATGTACAGCGGAAAAGAAATACAAGAATTTACCAGTCAATGTGGGAAGGGGAAACATACTGGGGGAGCTAACAGTTTCAAATAAAAATCCTCAATAAAAGAAAGAAGCAACAAAGCTAGAATATCAACAAGAATCAAAAGTCAACAATTTGCATGGTATCACCCTTCGTGCTTTTACTCTCGTCCTCACCCAAGCAATATTTATAATAAAAATGTGCACGGCATCACCCTTCGTGCTTTTACTCTCGTTCTTACCAAATCAGTCCTATCATAATAATGTGCACAACATCACCCTTCGTGCTTTTACTCTCTTTCCTCACAATATAGTCAATGAATATCGGTACGGAATGGTACATCGTACGGCATGACATGACCCTTCGTGCTTTACACTCTTTCCTCACAATAGCAAACAATGCACGACATCACCCTTCGTGCTTTAACACTCTTTCTCACCTAAACAACAACCACAAACAAGGGGCAAGGGAGTAAACAGAACAACAATAGAAATCCTGGAAAGGGAACAATAATTAAATCCCGGCAAGAGAGCAACATCACTAATCCCAACATCCAGGCAAGGGAGATAATCAACAAAACAATAATAACCCACCTTCACTTTCACAAAACAATCCCGGCAAGGTACAATTTAGTAATTTATTCTCTTTCTTTCACTTTCATTTCATAACTCACTCTACCGCTTGAGCCAAGGCCCCAAAGGGGTCAATAATCACATATACTTTCTCGATTCATAATATAACTTGAGTCAATGCTCCTCAATGTTCAAAGTCATAATTCAACGTTCCACAATAGCTAGAAATCATCACTAAGGCATGAAAGACAAGAATCAAGATATTCACAATTTAAAGACTTACGGTCATGCTAGACACCAACGTATAGATACTCGTCACCATGCCTATATGTCGTACTCAACAATAATCACATAGCAAATAGGACTCACCTCTTAACCCCTCAAGCTAAGGTTAGACCGGACTCTTACTTCAATTCCTCGAACATAACTCAAGTCTAAAATAGCTTTACCCCTTGATTCCACCACAAATCCGCTCGAATCTAGTAACAAGTTACTTAATTACATCAATAAATGCTAGATAAATCAATTTGAATGCATAAAAATGAATTTCCCAAAGTTTTGCCTAAAAAGTCAATAATCGCCCCTGGCCCACATGGTCAAAACTCGAGGTTTGGACTAAAACCCGATTACCCATTCCCCCACGAACCCAAATATATAATTTGTTTTGAAATCAGACCTCAAATTGAGGTCCAAATCCCCAATTTAGAAAAACCTAAGTTCTACCCAAAACACCAAATTTCCCCAATGAAAATCTTTGATTTTAAGTTGAAATCATGTTAAAAGATGATAGGAATTGAAGAAAGTTAGTTAAAAGCGACTTACAATTGGTTTGGAGGCGAAAGGATTCTTGGAAAATCGCCTAAGTGTGTTTGAGTTTGAGAAAATATGAAAAATAGAGTTCAAAATCGGTTTAAGTGTAAAATTGCAGGTCTCTGATATGGGAAATGCGAACAAGGGTTCGCATTTGCGAACCCTTTGAAAAATCCCGGACCTTCGCATTTACGAACCAACTGGTTGCATTTGCGACCCGGCTGCGGAATCCCCCTTCTCGCATTTATGATGCCATGCTCGCATTTGCGAGACCTGCTTCGCAAATGCGAAGATTGCAAAACAGAAATACTAGATTTTTCTCAAAGTTCAAAAAAATGCACATGTGGCCTATCCAAAACTCACCCGAGCCCTCGGTGCTCCAAACCAAATACACATACAACCTTACAAACATCCTACGGACTTATTCGCGCGATCAAATCGCCAAAATAACATCATAAACATCGGATTAAACCTCAAATCTCATGAATTCTTTCAAACTTCATAAAACATCAATTTCCCAATTTAAGTCTGAAACACGTCAAACGACGTCCGTTTTCAACCAAACTTTACATAAAAGACTTAAACCATATATAAACATGTACCGGGCACCGGAACCAAGATATGGGCCCGATACCATCGGTTTCTATTCAGATTTCATTTCCAATTCCCTTAATAATTTCAGAAATACAATTTTACTTAAAAATTCATTTCTCGGGCTTGGGACCTCGGATTTAATTCTGGACATACGCCCACATCCCATATTTTCCTACAGACCCTCCTGGATCGTCAAATCACGGGTCCGGGTCCGTTTACCTAAAATGTTGACCAAAGTCAAACTTATTCATTTTAACATCAAAACTTAGCATTTTTCACAGAATTTCATATTTAAGCTTTCCGGATACATGCCCAGACTACGCACGCAAATTGAGGTGACTCTAAATGAGGTTTCTAAGGCCTCGGAAGCACAGAATGGATAAAAAACAGGTGATGACCCTTTGGTCATCATAGAACTCAACCTCCTCAAAAGTAAGAGAGATAATGTATAGAAACGTAGGCATGCTTTCAGTTAAATAAACAGCTCCAACAGTAAAACAGAGCAGGTATATGAAGAGTAAGGAAATGTAACTCTGTTATGTCTACATGCACATGCTGTATGAAATACACCATGCTGAGTGCCTCATATGTCCATAATCTCAATACTTGTCCACTCAGTATTGTATATGGCTCATACGGCCCAAGGAAGATCCATCCCAGAGTATATACATCTCTGACAGCAGTCACTCAGTACTGAGGAAGGCCATTCCAGCCTATGAAGAAGATCCATCTCCAGATAATAATAACAACAACCTCGCAACCACTCGGTATTGTATATGGCTTACAAGTCCCAGGGAAGATACATCCCGAAATATATACGCATCACTGACAATAGTCATCCAATACCGAGGAAGGCCATTCCAGCCCATGGAGAAGATCTATCTCTAGATAATAAGTACTTTAGACAAGATCCATATCCAGGGAAGATCCATCCCTCAATATCATCAACTGCGCTCACTGGGGTATAAAGACTCCGGAGAGGCTTCTCTTAGCCCAAGCGCAATAACAAGCCAACAAAGGCATATTCAATATCTCGCTGCGGCGTGCAGCCCTATCCCATACTATCACTCAATATCAGGCTCTCGGCCTTACTCAGTCATCACTCTCCAGTCTCACACATACAGGCTCAAAATGTCATGATACTAGCCCTAAAAATGATATGATGTGTCATATAACAATAATCGAGACTGAGGCATGATATAATATGCATGAACAGGACTGAGTATAGAATATTAATAAAGCTAATGATATAACAACAAGAAACAACCTCTCGGGTCTCAACAGTATTGGCATAAAGCCTTAACATGATAATTAGCAAGATTCACAGCTCATTAACTTAATCACATAATTACAACACAGATATCAGCAAGAAAGAACCACTAAGTGGTGCCTTGGAATGATCCAGGCAGCATTTCTCACGGTGCACGCCCACACGTTCGTCACTTGGAATTTGCATCATCTCAATAGTAATCATAAAACACACAGTTCGGGGTTTCGAACCCTCAGAACCAAGTTTGGAAGGGTTACTTACCTCAAGCCAAGCTAAATTCTAGCCCGCGACGCCATTGCCTCTCGATTCGGCCTCCAACTGCTCCGAATCTAACAAAAATTAGAACCAAAACATCAATATATGCTAAGGGAACAAAGCCCACGCAAAATAATCAAATTACATCACAAATCCCAAAATTGGTCAAACCCGAACCCCGATCCCACGTCTCGAATTCCGATAAAAATCACAAAACTAGAATATTTACACTCTCATGAGTTCATACATACCAAATACATCAAAATCTGACCACAAACGACTCATCAAACCCTCAAATCAAAGTCTCCAATTTTCAAGTCCTAATTCCCCAATTTTAGGCTTTACACTCCACTAATTTCATGTTTAATTGGGTAGAAATCATCACAGAATCGAGTATTGAGTTCAAAAATATTACCTCCAAGTGTTTCCCTTCGATTCCCTCTTCAATCCATTTCAAAAAGCTCCAAATCCGGCCAACAATGGAGGAAATAGACCAAAAATCGCGAAGGCCACTATTTAAACATTCTGCCCAGGCAAAAATTCCTTCTTTGCGAACGCGGTCAAAGCCTCGCGTTCGCGAAGCACAAAATTCCATTGACCAATTAATCCTCCTACGCAAACAGGACATCCATCTCGGGAAGGCAAAGCTTCAGCTTCCAAGGCCTTCGCGAACCCGACGCACCAACGTGAATGCGAAGAACAAACTACCAAGGCCCCAACTGCTCCAATAACTCTACGCGAACGCGGGACCCACATCGCGTTCGCGATGCACACTCAGCCTCTCCCTTCGCAAACGCGGGAGAGCAAAACTCTGCAACACAGAACTGAAGAAATCTAAAACTTTCAAAACAAGAATTTTATCCCTTTAACCACCCGCAACTCACCCGAGGCCCTCGGGACCTCAACCAAACATGCCAACACATCCCATAACATCATTCAAACTTGTTCCAATTTTCGGAATGCTCAAAACAACATTAAAACATCAAATCACCCTTGAATTCAAGCCTAAGGATTCCAAAACATCCGAATTTCGAATTCGATCCAAAAGTTTATCAAACCTCATCCGAATGATCTGAAATTTTGCAACCACATCACAAATGACACTATGGACCTACTACAATTTCCGGAATTCCATTCTGACCCCGATATCAAGATTTCCACTGCCGATCGGAAAACTCCAAATTTCCAACTTTGCCAATTCAAGCTTAAATTTTCCACGGACCTCCAAAATACATTCCGAATGCACTCCCAAGTCCAAAATCACATAACGGAGCTAACCAAATCTTAAAAACCAAATTCCCAGATCGGTCACTCACAAGTAAACTTCTGGTTGACTTTTTCCAACTAAATGGCCAACTTAAGAGACTAAGTGTCTCATAACACTCCAAAACGACTCCAACCCGAACCAACCGACCCGATACCACATAATATAGATTAACAAGACATAAAGTAGCAGAAATGGGGGAAACAAGGCTGCAATTCATAAAACGACCGGCTGGGTCATTACATCCTCCCCGACTTAAACATACGTTCCTCTTTGAACGTGCCCCGAGTAGTTCCAAAAACCATCAAATCGCTGTATAACCTTACCGTGCACATACCTTAGGCAGATCCCACGTCTCCTATCTCATATAGGTCTGATAGCACAATGTAACTGAAATTTCACAATCCGACCTAGCCCATGCACCTTAGAACCAAATTTCCACTTTCGAAATAATTTATAAAATCAGAATCTCACATATATACACTGTATAAGTCCGAACAAGCTGTATCAAACCATATCCGTAACCCAAGATGTAATCACATAAAATTTCACATACTCAAACACTCGTAGCGATAACTTCTAATCACAGCAGCTGCTCAAACAACCCGATTCTGGAAATAAACCTCTTATCAAACCAAAGCCTCACTCCAACACTTTCATATACTGCCAATGATGAAAGAAACACGCAAAAGGTCTTAACCATTCCTCAGTTAAACCATTCATGAAACTCTCTCTCCTTTGGCAAGGACCATAGTAAATCTCTAGGCCGAATCCCGATATTATCCTTCCAACATGCTGGAATCGAATTTGATAGTATTCACTCTAGATCCCAATGACCTCACCTCAACCAACACAACTACTCTACTGACATGACACATCGATACAATCTAAATCCACAGCCCGTCCGATCCGTGCACCAACAAGCAATAACCCAAATGTACTCAAATCATGGAAAATGACTCAAATGAGAGAGATGTACCGCAAGCTCACTAGTACCACTACAACAAAATACTGAGAACCCATCACACATCGTAGAACCAGAACACACGAATCTAACCCGAAGGATCATACCTCCACATAACTTCGCTCCAATGTGCGACCCATCCAAACACTGGTCCACATGAAACACCTCAAGACATTATGCTCAAAATCAACAAACACGCGCAATTTGATGTCTAGAACCCAAAGCAAATCATCATAACCATGGCGAAACAATGACATAACACCACACAAGACCAAAAGGACATAAGCAATACGCTATCCATCGAGCAATACCCAATACTCTTCCCGCTTGAATTCCACTATGAGACCCCAATAGATCCACACCATGCGTGCCTATAACCAACAAATCATAACACCGAAGGTAACTCATAGACCACCCCAGAACATTGATAAGCTCAATGATAATCGAATTAACACATCCCTAAACAATAGCAACTCGAAGTTAACAAAGCTGACTCAATGCAGAACATACATACATATTGGCCTACCAATGAACCCCTTATCAAGGGGATCCTGAAGCTACTCCTTTAACTCGCCGGTGCCATACGATACGGTGCCCGGTCACCAAATTAATATCAAAAACAACAACCCTGTCCAACAGCATGCCCGACAGTAGGAAACATATCCGAAAAAATCCCTCACCCCCGGAACTGAATCAATGGTAGGAGTCTCTGCACTGACATGCCTCACGAAGACCAAATAAGAAAGACAACACTTCCCAACCATCCGCAAGGTCTTCAAAAAGGAAAAATCACTCTACTGGGAACATAATCCGTCGAAACTCGCCACTCAATCCATGGCATCCCCGGCATAGCCAAAATTGTCGTCTTAGCGCAACAATCCAAAATAACATGACATAGAGACAACCGGTCCATACCCAATATCACATTAAAATCTAACATACTAAGAAACAAAGGATCCACTTAGGTCTCCAAACCCCCGATAGTCTCCACACAAGACCGATATATGTGATCTACAACCATGACATAACCTATCTATCAGAACTCCCGGTCTTCAAATCCATAAAGCACTCGAATCACCATATTTGATCCCAACTCTACTGCCCGAACATCTAACACACATCTGATACTCGATCATTCCACGAGGGATACTCCTACAATTCTTCTGGGCTACCAAGAGACTCGAATATCAGCAGTCGACCAAACAATAGAGTGCTGCAACACCAAGGAAGTACCCTTAACTCAAACACATTGCCCTTTCTGAAATGTTTACCCTCATCAAGCTGCACCAATTCGTAACATCATTAACCTAATCATCTGAAACTGCCTGTGCTGCCTAAGAATTTATGACCTTCCCTTCATAACTGAACCATAACCTTACACATACAAATCTCAATCCTACACAACATACCGCATATACCATACTATCCTAGGATAACATGAGAACTTCATAATCTATTCCGAGCCATAAGCAACTAGGTACTCCACTAGCCAAGAATTTTCCATTTGATCCAATCTAGAAGAAAATTGCTATACATCACCTACTCTTCAAGCCAGTAGAAATTTTACATCTCTAACTGTGGTAAAAATCATCAAGAACTCTCTGAATCCCCTCTGCACTAAACCAAACCAACAGGACTGACTCCTTCTGACTCAACCAAGCTACACAAGCCATCAAATCTAAATGCATTGCCATGAAACACCTGTAGAAACTCATTACCTCATAAACACCCAAAGAACTAATCATATCCCTTACCAAGCCGATCCGGTCCACTACCAAACTGTCCTATTTATCCAAGTTACTTCTAAATTTCATTCAACTTGATATTTCCCCTTGCCATTATGTCTCAATCCTCAACCCAGACTCACCACATGAGACTCAAACATGAAATCGCAACGTCTAAGGCTCATAAGCCGTTGAATACTCTCTTAAATATTCCCAAAAGTACCACATTCAAAATACTTACCCTAAAAGGACTTCCTGTGAATCCAAAGCCATTATCTTCACCTTCTTGATACTGATGTGTAGAATCCCACAATTGATATAGAAATGCCACAAGTATTGACACCCTCCAATGTAAACCCCCGTTCTTAGCCAAATATATATCCTAAAGATCTCCAATTACTACATGTAAATCTTGAATCCTTCAAAACCATTCTCGGGAGTCATCCATTCTACTCAGGTTTCAATTAGACTGATCAAATGAACCGAACGACATGTGCCCCGTTAGAACAACAACACCTATAAAAGTAACCCCACCTTAATGCAACCAAATAAATTCATGTTCTAAGCGACGTACATCCTTCACCATTAACAACTCAAGTCATTTCGTGATTCTCATTTGCCCATAAAGCATGTCATAACCTTTATTAAAATATCCTTTACTCCAGCCATCTTCGATCTCCACCCCTGCAAGCCACAACTAATTCATTAATATACCTCAAACTGAAACCAATACAACACATAACCGTGCAATCAACTAATCAATAGTGGGCTCCCTCACTTGGCTCAAAGCCATAGGTCAAAACATGTTGAACTCACAATGCCCATACTCTACTACTGCCATAATACCATGGTGAGGTTAAACTGAATCCTTCATTAGCTCGTGCATCACAAACCATCTAGTACTTCAAATCATCTGCAATTCTCACACTCATCCACATAACAGTCAAGACAACTCTCATACATGATCTAACTCAAACTACAGCACATATAATTCGCTGGTAAAAGAGGACTTTTAACAAATAACATGGGGATCACACAAACTTCAGAACACTCCATAGGAGATAACCCCACTTGCTCCGCCTCAAGCTAACTTTTCTTTATACCCTTCCACCGCCATAAACATCACACAATCACCAAATCTTCCTGAGTCTGAACTCAAATCGCGGCATAAAACACCTCACTCCCTAACTAACAACATGAAAAGATCCTTCAATACATCCTAACTCGGGCTATACATCAAACCATGATGGAAATCGAGCACCAAATAGTTCTTTCTGTTCTCAAGCAGACCTTTCTCATCACATTCAAATCATATGAACACATCTCGCAATCATATCATACTAATCACATAGCCATCCGGTCATTACTTCCACTAATAGGGACACTACCGAACATATAAATCCAGAAGCACGTGCCCACACAATCAATGCCTCAACGCTCAAGCTATAGGCAAAATCCGGCCTCAAGTCCTCCAGACTGGCCCACCATCAACATACAGAAATCACATCTCACCCTTCAATCAGGGAATCACAAGTTGTTGATGCATAGCTGATATCGAGCACTCATGCGCGCACATGAATGCGTGGAAGGAATTCAAAGAGTTAAGTTTCAAGCTGAATCAATATCGCACGATAGGAATTCAAGAATGTGAGATTTATTTCCTAAAGGATCTGCAGCTTCTCGAAGATAAGTACAGATGTCTCCGTACCGATCCGCGAGACTCTACTAAACCCGCTCATGACTTGTGAGACCTATGTAACCTAGGCTCTGAGACCAACTTGTCACGACCCAAAACCTTACCTACCGTGATGGAGCCTATCGTGAAACTAGGTCAGCCTCAACTCAACAATCAACACGATAATAAGAAGTTTGAAAAATATTTATGGAAGCTTTTAACAGTTAAAGAACTTTTGAAGCATAAAAAATTCCAAGAAGAGATACAATCCAGTCCAAAAACCGGGGTGTCACTGAGTGTATTAGCGTCTAAGGAAAAATACATAATCTCATATAATATCTAAGGGAACAACTGAAATACAACTGGAAAGTAAGGTGGAGAGCCAAGGTCTGCGAACGTCGTGTAGGTACCTCAATAGTCTTCTAAGTCAGAAGCCTCGATCAAACATCTGCCAGTGGATCCAAAGTGCCTGAATCTACACACGAAGTGTAGGGGTAACGTGAGTACACCAACTTAGTAAGTAGCAAGTCCAACCTTTGGACTGATAGGTAGTGATGAACTCAACCTCCTCAAAGGTAACAGAGATAACATACAGAAATATAGGCATGCTTTAAGTTAATTAAACAGCTCGAATAGTAAAATAGAGCAGGTATATGCAGGGTAAGGAAATGTAACTCTACTACGTCTACATGCCAATGCACATGCTGTGTGAAATGCACCATGCTGAGTGCCTTACGTGCCGACAATCTTAATACTCTTCCACTCAGTATTGTATGTGGCTCATACAGCCCAGGGAAGATTCATCTCGGAGTATATACATCTCCGACAGCAGTCACTCAGTACTGAGGAAAGCCATTCCAGCCTATGAAGAAGATCCATCTCCAGATAATAACAACAACAACCTCGCAACCACTTGGTACTGTATATGGATCACAAGGCCTAGGGAAGATCCATCCCGGAATATATACGCATCACTAGCAATAGTCATCCAGTACCAAGGAAGGCCATTCCAGCTCATAGAGAAGATCCATATCCAGATAATAAGTATTTCGGACAAGATCCATGTCCAGGGAAGATCTATCCCTCAATATCATCAACTGCGCTCACTGGGAGTGTAAAGACTCCGGAGGGGCTTCTCTTAGCCCAAGCGCTATAACAAGCCAACGAAGGCATGTTCAATATCTCGCTGCAATGTGCAGCCCGATCCCATACTCTCACTCAATATCAGGCTCTTGGCCTCACTCAATCATCACACTCCAGTCTCATACACACGGGCTCAAAATGTCATGATACTAGCCTAAAAAATGATATGATGTGTCAGATAACAATAATCGAGACTGAGACATGATATAATATGCATGAACAGGACTGAGTACAAATTATCAATAAAGCTAATGATATAACAGCAAGAAACGACCTCTCTAGTCTCAACAGTATTGGCATGAAGCCTTAACATGATAATTATCATGATTCACAGCTCATTAACTTAATCACATAATTACAACACTGATATCAGCAAAAAAAGCCACTAAGCAGTGCCCTGGAATGATTCCAGAGGCCGCATTTCTCATGGCGCACGCCCACACGCCCGTCACTTGGCATTTGCGTCACCTAATAGTAATCATAAAACACATAGTTCGGGGTTTCGAACCCTCAAAACCAAGTTTGGAAGCATTACTTACCTCAAGCCAAGCTAAATTCTAACTTGCGACACCCTTGCCTCTCGTTTGACCTCCAAATGCTCCGAACCTAACCAAAATCAGAACCATAACATCAATATATGCTAAGGGCACAATGGCCAAGCAAAAATAATCAAATCACGTCACAAATCCTGAAATTTGTCAAACCCGACCCTGGGCGACATCTTGGATTCCGATAAAAATCACAAAACTAAAATCCTTACACTCTCATGAGTTCATACATACCAAATACATCAAAATCAGACCACAAACAACCCATCAAACCCTCAAATCAAAGTCTCCAATTTTTAAGCCGATTCCCCAATTTTAGGTTTTAAACTCCACTAATTTTATGTTTAATTGGGTAGAAAGCATCATAGAATCGAGTATTGAGTTCAAAAATCTTACCTCCAAGTGTTTCCCTTCGATTCCCTCTTCAATCCCTCTCAAAAAGCTCCAAATCCGGCCAACAATAAAGGAAATAGACCAAAGTCGCGAAGGTCACTATTTAAACATTCTGCCCAGGCAAAAATTCCTTCTTCGTGAACGCAGTCGAAGCCTCACATTCGCGAAGCACAAAATTCCATTGGCCAATTAATACTCCTACGCGAATGCAACCTTCATCTCGGGAACGCGAAGCTTCAACTTCCCAGGCCTTCGCGAACGCGACGCACAAATGCGAATGCGAAGAACAAACTACCAAGGCCCCCATCTGCTGCAATTACTCTACGTGAACGTGGGACCCACATCGCGTTCGCGATGCACACTCAGTCTCACCCTTCGCGAATGCGGGACCAACATCACGAACGCGAAAGGCAATTATCCTGCCTCACTTCACATCTCTTTGCAAATGCGAGGACCCTCTCGCGAACGCGAAGAGCAAAACTCTGCAACACAGAAATGAAGAAATCTGCAACTTTCAAAACAAGAATTTGATCCATTTAACCACCCAAAACTCACCCGAGGCCCTCGTGACCTCAACCAAACATGCCAACACATCCCATAACATTATTCAAACTTTTTCCAACCTTCGGAACGCTCAAAACAACATTAAAATATCAAATCACCCTTGGATTCAAGCCTAAGGATTCCAAAACTTCCAAATTCGATCAAAATGTCTATCAAACCTCATACGAATGACCTGAAATTTTGCACACACGTCACAAATGACATTACGGACCTATTTCAATTTCCAGAATTCCATTCTGGCCCTGATATCAAGATTTTCACTACCGACCGAAAAACGCCAAGTTTCCAACTTCGCCAATTCAAGCTTATATCTTCTATGGACCTCCAAAATACATTCTGGACATGCTCCCAAGTCCAAAATCACCTAACGAAGCTAACAAAATCATAAAATATAAGTTCTGAGATCATTCACTCACAAGTCAACTTTTGGTTGACTTTTTCCAACTAAATGGCTAACTTAAGAGACTAAGTGTCTCATAACACTCCAAAATAACTCCAACCTGAACCAACCGACCTGATACCACATAATATAGCTGAACAAGACATAAAGAAGCAGAAATTGAGGAAATGGGGCTGTAATTCATAAAATGACCGGTCGGATCGTTATATCTCTAGATCTGAAAAAGATGAAGAAAATAATTATTGCAGTGGTGGTGGCATCGGAGAACGGAGGTGGCAGGATGGTGGTTGATGGTGGAGGAAGCGGTGGTTTTGAGTAGTATAGATGTTCAATTTAAATAAAACCCTTCACGCGCTTGTTGAGGTGTATTACATACACCATGCCATGTCAGTAAAAAGTGTTTAATAGAAACATTTTGAGTAGTATAGATGTTCAATTTAAATATGGCTTAGATAAGGTGTGAGAGAGGACAATCTAAATAAGTTTAAGTGGCTGCGAATGATTTTGGCCAACTTTTTTTATATTCTATGTGAATTTGTTCGCCCCCTAACAAAAATATGGAAGAAAAGTGGTAAAAGCAAAGAGGTTGGAAAGCTAAGAATGGGATAAAAAGTGCAGCTGGAGAGCACAACGGATTCATATATAAATTGAGACACAGACACATCTAATCTAATAATCTAGTGAATTTCTACGGAGGGAAAATATACTCATACTGTTATTTATGACTTTGAATTATTTTTTTGTATTTTTTGAAAATTTTATATTATATTATTTAGGAAACTAATATTCTAATAGATTTGGGAAAGAAAAACATATTGTTCTTGTAGGATAGGAAAAACCATTCTCTTGGGGGTTGTTTGGTAGGTTGCATTACGGAAAATAATATATGCATTAGCGTTTGGTATTACTAATCCCTTGTTTGGTACATGTTTTCAATCTATGTATAAAATAATAAATAGCAAACTATCGTATTAGCAATACCAAGACTATTAATGTATACATTAGCATGGTTAAAGACAAAATTATCCTTAAAATCACTTAAAACTAAAGAATATGAAAGATATTTTTATAAACAACTAATTTTCTTAAAAGTTATGCAATGTATTTTAATTTTTGATACATCATATCAAACAATGGATAAGAAATAATCTCATAACTGATACTTGCATTAATAACCAATGCATTATTAAGCCCTATATTACTAATACACCTTATTCATCACTATTCTTATGTATCCTACCAAACGACCTGTAATAGTTTTAAGACTACTTGGAAGAGTTTTTGGCCAGTATTATCCCTTATCTTTGAGGGTAGATCTATTGTTGTCCCTCGAATATGACCTTGAGCATCTTTAATCCCTTAAATATGCCAAAGTAGAGTATCTTTAGTCTCACTGACAGAATATGTGGAAAAACTAACAACACTACCTTGTGTTACTCATGTGACACTATAAGAAGAATACCAACAATAAAAGAAAAAAGTCATTCCCATTTTCCCAAATCATTCACGAAAAAGAGCTTCTTGAATATCCCTCCTTCCTTGAAGAAAAGTCATTCCTTCCACTGTTCTCCAAAATGAAAAAAAAGGATAGTATCCAACTCTCAGAGCAATAATTTAAAGCTCAACGGGACAAGAAAATGTTCCCATATTTTTGCTTTATTTGGAAAATAATCTTCTTCGATTTCTGACGGGTTTCCAAAAAACTTTGTTTAGTTCAGCCTTTTTTTATATCTTCCAAAAGTTCTTAAAAGTGTCTCACATAGAGAATGCAAAAGAGTAAAACTACAAAATCATTGTTTCGAACTGCAACCACAATGGTGAACAAAAACAAATTCGGTTTTGAAATATGGAGATCAAAATCAATTTTCAAAATGTAGAAACCAAAACTAATTCCAAGATCAATTACGGAGTTGGTTTCGGCACTCACCATCTCTTTAATTTACTTATCGAAAATATTTTATAAACCAACATTCACTAGTAGTACAAAGCTGGTAAATTTGAGATTTTAAAAGTTTCTAGTACAGAGCTGATAAATTTGAGAATTTAGGGTGTGTTTGGTATAACGAAAAATGTTTTTCGTGGAAAATGTTTTCTTGGAAAACAAGTAGTAATCTTATTCATTTTCCGGTGTTTGGTACGCAAATTAAGGAAAATGACTTCTCAAGAGTATTCATAAATAATTTAGATATAATAAACATAAAACCATAAACTTTCAAACCAACAACCTTCCGGATCCACAAATTTCATAAACTTTCGAACCGCTAAACTTTCAAAATCACAAAATTTCGAACCCGTAAACTTTATAATTTCTAAACCCGTAAACTTTCAAACACATAAATCTATGAACTCATAATTTTGGAACATGTAAAATTTTGAGCCTTTAAACCGATAAATAATAAAATTAAAACTGAAAAATATATTTAATTTTTTTTTTTGGTGGTGGTGGTGGGGGGAGAGTAGGGGTGGGTGATGTAGAAAAATAAAAAAATATAAATTACAAAAAAAAAAGTAATTTTTTTGTGCGGGGGGAGGTGGGTGGGGGCAGGTGGGGGAGTTGTAGGGTGGGTGGTAACGGAAAAACTGAAATTTAAAAAAAAAACCTTTTTTGGAGAGGGGGTGGGGTGGATTGGTGAGGGTGGGGAAGGTTGAAAAGGAGCTTTGGAAAATATTTTTCCTTCTCTTGATAAGGAAAACATTTTCCTCCAATTGGAGGAAAATGAATTGATAAGGAAAATGTTTTCCAAAACATTTAAGCCAACCAAACATGGGAAAATTGGAAAACATTTTCCGGAAAATGTTTTCCTTCCTACCAAACACACCCTTAAAGTGAAAACTTTTACTTTTAGAAATTTAGTTGATTTTTCAAAAAGAAAAGTTGAAATTTTAAAAAATAGAGCCGCCATGATGAATTCTAGGCATATTATTGAAGCAAATGAATAACCAAATTGGAAACCGGCGCACAAGGTGATATTTTCAAGGTCAAAATTTTAGAAAACATTACCTAAAAATGAGGAATTAAAGTAATAATTTGTGTTACTCAATAAAAGGAGAGGAAACATTTTGTTTCAGAGCGGAAGATTGGGTAACACCGTTAGTTTTTGAACACATTCTGTCACTGAGACTAAAGATGCTCTACTGTATCATACGTAAGGGATTAAATATGCTCACGGTTATATTTGAGGGACCAAAATAGACCTACCCTCAAAGATAAGGGATAATATTGGTTAAAAACTCCTACTTGAAATCTATATATAAGGGTTATAGGTAGAGATTCTTTATATTGTACACTTCTTCTCTTTGCTTCTACCCGTGGACTAAGCTTAGTCGAACTTTGTTCAATTCAAGTGTTATTTTTTTTTCTACTTACTTTGTGTGTGATTGTGTGCTAATTAACCCACGATACTTTATATAAATATATGTGCGATGCTACGCATGACACCTACACCTATAGTAAGCTTCAGATGTAATGAAGTCGATCAAAATAAATATATGTGTGATGCTACACATGACATATGGTCTGTGCATCCATTGGCAACAAAGAGTTGCTCCTCCGGAGCCTCACGCTTAATTGGCTATAGTACTTGTCAGGGTTGGAGCTAAAAGTTCCATAAGAGGTTTGGTCGAACCCAGTGACTTTTGCTTGAACAGTGTATTTGTGTTAATAATTTTATTAAATATATAAAAATATTAAATTTAAAATTTAGTTAGTACCACTTGAAATTGTTGTTCTAAAATCCGAAACCCATAAAGTTAAAATTTTAGCTCCGCCTCTGATACTTGTTGAGCTTGTTACCAGTTTTGAGCTTGTTGAATATCTATGGATCGCGCCGCTCGTCCCTCGGTAGTATACACGTTATTCTGGATCGGGCCGTCGACCTCGATAAAAATCGTGTGTTATATCACTACTAGTCTAAATGTTCACAAGATAAACCCTTCTTTGATGCCCGATATTTTATGGTGCTTCTTATATGTTTGGTAAACACTTGGCAATTGTTTTCTGCGTTAGTGAGGTAGAACACCAGATCGAGAAGCTTATACTTTACAAGGACATTATGGAAAAATTACAAAATTTCATGTTTACTTCACTATTGTTGTGTACCTCATATCCGTTATGAATTGTTATACTATTTATTTGGACCTTTAGTAGGTGTCGATGTTGATCCCTCATCACTACTTCTCCGGGGTTAGGCTAGATATTTACTGGGTACGCGTTGATTTACGTAGTTATGCTACACTTGCTGCACATTTTTGTGCAAGTGCATATATGTGTGTTGATCATCTTGGCGTGTGGGTGTATTGAAAAAAATTGTATTTATATATAAAGGTGACGTGTCAAGACACGTGAACTGGTCAAATGATCAAAGAATTACAATTAGCCAAGAGGCACGAACAGCAACGGAAACGAGCAAAGGTAAAGGAAGAGGCACGGGTGGTCATTCGAAGGATTCAGTGCCCGTACCTATTTAAGTCATTTATATCCAAGAATCAAAAGGAATGGATCTGACAATAAAAAAGAGTGCATATGCGGTATTTAACAGGCATTAAATACTGAATACGTTAGAAAATTTGTATTGAATATAATGATTATGTAACGTAGTATTCAATGTCTTTAATTATTAATAATAGCCTCATTATGATTTAGGCAAAATGCATATCTCCAAGATATCTATAAAAGGGAGATATCTGATCAATTGTAAGGATATTGGTATATACTTTGGTTTACTTGTTTTTCTCCTCATTATACTCTTGCTGCCCAAATTACTCTCTTTTACATATTCTTTCGATTATCAGTAACCCGTGTTCTTCTAAATTCTGGCTTTGACTAAAATTCAATTTTTTGGTTAAACAAATTGGTTCTGTTACCGGGAATCTGATAATCTATTTTCTTTTCGCTTAACTTTCCTTGTTGCATCAACTATATCGAACAATAATGACAACATTCAAGGAAACCAAACAAACCAACAACTTCAGAGAGACCCTCAAGATAATAACGCACTGATTATTTCTCCACGAGGCTCTCCTCGGCGATCTCATGAAGGCACTCCTGAAGGATCTCATACAGATGGACAGGCAAGCTAAGTGGGCTATAGAGTTAAGTGAATACAAAATCACGTACCAACCTAGAACTGCTATAAAATCACAAGTGTTAGCTGATTTCGTGGCTGATTTTAGCCAGGGGATACAATTAGAAGCAGAAAAAGAATTACAGGTGTTCAATGGAGTTAACCCAGTAACTTGGACTTTATTCACTGATGGCTCATCTAACGTAAAAGGTGAAGGTTTAGGGATCGTATTGGTACTACCTACGGGTGAAACCATTCAGCAAGCTATCAAATGTCATTTCATAACACAATGAGGCAGAATATGAGGCTATGATTGCAGGTTTAGAACTGGCACGAGAACTTGACATAAATCAGATTATAATCAAGAGTGATTCACAACTCGTAGTTAATCAAATGCTGGGGACTTATACAACCAGGGAAGCAAGGATGCAGCGGTACTTGGAAAAGGTACGGGAATTGATAAAACAATTTCAAATTTAGAAAGTTAGGCAAATACCAAGGGACGAAAATCTTGAAGCTGAAGCCCTAGCTAATCTCGCATCTGCGGCTGACGTGGCAAGTGATGCAAATGCCTCAATTATACATTTATTTCATTCAGTTCTTGATCCTGATAAGAATGAGGTAAATTTTAATAATTTAACTTGGGATTGGAGGAACGAAATTGTTGCTTTTTTACAGTATGGTACCGTCCCTGATGATAAGAAAAAAGCTCATGCGCTTCGAAAAAAGGCTGCTCGGTATTGCTTAAAACAAGGCAATCTATATCGTAAAATGTTCGGTGGTCCCTTAGCGAGATGCCTTGGACCTTCGCAAACGGAGTATGTAATGAGAGAAATACACGAGGGACATTGCGGGAATCACGCAGGTGGAAGATCACTGGTAAGAACCTTAATTAGGGCAAGTTATTACTGGCCTAAAATGGAAGAAGAAGCAGAACGTTTCGTGGCCAAATGTGATAAATGTCAAAGGTACGGTAACAATATGCATAGACCTGCGGAGTTATGACATCCGTTCATTGCGTCGTGGCCATTTATGAAATGGGGAATGGACATTGTGGGTCCATTACCACAAGCAAAAGGATAGGTAAAGTTTCTGCTCGTTCTCACTGATTATTTTACTAAATGGGTAGAGGCAGGAGCATTCAAACAGGTGCGAGAAAAGAAATTCAGAGATTTTATTTGGCAGAATATCATATGCCAATTCGGTGTACCAAAGGAGATCGTATGTGATAATTGCCCTCAGCTTATAGGAGCTCAAATCACGGAATTCTTTCAAAGTTGGCAAATTAAAAAGATTACGTCTACGCCTTATCATCCGGTAGGCAATGGGCAAGCAAAATCAACGAATAAAGTCATTATCAACAATTTAAAGAAACAATTAGAAAAGTCAAAAGGGAATTGGCCAGAAGTGCTACCTGATGTTTTATGGGCATATCGTACAACGGCGAAAACAAGTACGGGAGAAACACCGTTTTTATTGGTTTATGGAGCTGAGGCATTAATTCCAGTTGAGATAGGAGAACCGAGTACACGATTCACACAAGCGACACAAGAATCTAATGACGAGGAGATGCGGGTCAATTTAGATTTACTCGAAGGGAGGAGAGAAGTTGCACTAATAAGAATGGCATCACAGAAGCAGGTCATAGAACGATACTACAATAGGAAAGCATGCTTCAGGTTCTTCAAAATTGGGGACTTCGTGCTTAAAAGGGTTTTTCAATCTACAAAGGCAGCTAACGCAGGTAAATTAAGTCCAACATGGGAAGGACCCTATAGAGTTCGTGATATTGCAGGAAAAGGAGCGTATGAACTGGAGACAATGGATGGCAAGATACTACCTTCACATTGGAATGTTGTTCATTTGAAGAGATACTATTTCTAAGGAATACCCACGGTCAGGTATCACTATTTTAAATTTAATTTTTGATTTGTTAAAATTTTACTAACGATTTTAGATGATAGGCAAAAAGCTAACCCATACTAAATGATGAGTCATGACCTGTAAGGCACATGGAATAATCTAAAATTCTTGGCCTAGGGTTACAATTATTCTGATAGAAATTCAAACGGGTTAAGCAGTCTTCATCTATAATCGCACCTCCGAGTCCCATATGTTTTTCCTTTTCAAGAAAAGGACCAAATGAGAGAAACTATCAAGTGCTCGAGGCTTCATACTTCAACACTCAAATACTTGGGGGACTACATAATATACACAGACATGTGTATAAAGAAGGTAAAGAAGATTGAGGAAAAATCAAGCCTAAGAGAGTCAAGTGTAGAGTAAAAGTCACGAGATGGAGCCACGAGCTAAAGCCAAAGAAAAATCTCACTATAGTTAGGGTAAAGGCTATGTACTAAAATGGGTTATAAGGAAAAACCTCGTATCTATTATTATTCTTTTGTAAAAATCTGTTACAAGAAAAACAGTTACGAGAAAGTTATAGATGTAATTCAAATACATGTAAAACTTGTCAAAGTTATTTCAAAGAAACAGGTGTGTTCCTATTTCTTTTATCGTATGATAACACCATTGTGAAGTTGAGACGTCTTCTTCATTAAGTGTCGAAGTATAAAAGGGTCCTCTTTTATAAAACTCATTTTTAAATTAATTAGTCATAAGGTTAACAGAAGCATTTTCAAAAAACAAAAATGCAAATTATTCTGTAAGTCCTTAAAAATAAAGGCAAGAATAAAGCAAACAGAAGTTTAAGATAATAACATGAAAAACTTCTTAATATGTAAAAAAATCTAAGACTAAGTTCGAACTTAGTCATAAAACTATGAAATTGTTTATACAGATTGCCCCATAAAAGATTTGGGGACTTGCGTTTCCAAAATCAACCCTCAAATGAAGCTAAGGGTTTGATTACTATTTTCCAAAATAAAAACAAAAACAAAATCACTCAAATGATTAAAACTGGTCACTGAGAAGTTTGTGGAATTGAAGCAGGAGCATCAATAGCAGCGGGTTCAATTTGGGCAGGTGCATCAACAGATGTGGTTTCAACTTGGCTTGCATCAACCGGCTCGATTGGGCTTGAAAGAGTTGGGATACCCGTATCAGCTTCAAAATTCATGGGAGCTTCAACTACGGGAGAAGGGAAGTCCTGAGTTTGCTAAGCTTTTTCAATGGTTTCATTGATCTTAGCTAACTCCAACTCTAGGTTGAAGTTTTCTTGGCCAGCTTCAATTAGGGTATCACGACGAGAATTCAAAAATGCTCAACTTGCCTCAACAGCAGATTTTTCTTCAAGGATCTCATAATCATTTTCCCAATCAGCAATCTCATTCTTTAGCTCTTCATTTTCAGCCAAGGCGGAGTTGTAAGAAGCTTGAAGAGAGGCATGGGAGCACTCTAAAGCACACACCTTATCAGCAGAGACTCGAAGGTCTTCTTGTTCTTGAGTTAAGATTTGCATGAGCTCCCCAACGTAAACTTCTTTTTAACTCAAAAGAGCCTTCAACTCTCTGTTCTCTTCACTGTCCTTAGATAGTTGCTCAGAGAAAGAGGATTCGAGACGTTCTTTTTCTTTTTCTGCTTGGCTTGAAGAAGCTTTTACAACCGCCAACTCTGAAGTTAAAACCTGCACCTGCTGCTCTAAGGTACTCGTGCTCTCTTGTAAGTCGTCCATATCGATTTGTGCACTCTCGAATTGTTCCTTCCAATTGATCGCCTCCAACTGAGAGTCACGTGCTATCTTCTCCAAGAGGGGGATTCTTTTCATCATCTCTGTGCCGATAAGGTTGGCCTAAAAGGGGGAAAAGGAAATAAGAATCATCAAAGATAGTAAAATTATAAAGCAAAAAAGGAAGAGAAGGAAACTACCTTCAAAGTAGCATGCACGATATCATTCATTAAAGTCAGGGAACTATGACTCTCCAACTTGGCTTTTTCAATTGGGACAATTAAAGGCTCCAACCATACATCTGCCTGACCTGACTTTCTCAAAAAGCTGCTCTCAGCAGGAACTTCAATAGTTACCCTCCTCATAGCGACACTTCTACTTGAAGAGCCCACTTCCGTATGATGAACGATAGGAGGGGGAATAGTCAAAGGAGGAGCAGTAGAAGAGGTGAAAACAGTAGAGGAAGGAACATAAATAGCTGGGGCTGATAAACTTGAAGTAAAAAAGAACGAGAAGGATAAAAGACTTACGTGCAAAATTCCACTTCTCAGGGAAGGGAATGTTATCCTTACCCACTAAACCAACAGTGGGGCAGCAACAAACCAGGCATACCAGCCGCGGTCCTTGTCATCTTCAGGGCTCACCAAAACCCTCTTGCTCCTGGCTACTAGTGTAAAAACATCATTGCGAAAAAGCCTAGGAGAGTAAAGATGAATAAGGTGAGGGAAAGTAAAAGGAACTTCAGCTTTAATGGTTAAATGCCTTAAACAGGCAATAACCCTCCAAATGATTGGGCCAATTTGACCCAAACAGACATTGAAGAAACGGCAAAATTCCGGAATGACTGGGTCAATAGCTGGTTTGAACCCTAAAGTGAAAGGGTATGTGTAAACAAAAGAGAACCCAGTCAAATAAGAAGTAATTCTCTGATTTGGATTAGGGATAATAATGGAAAATTCGTTACTCCAATGGCAGTCTTTATGAACTACAAGAGTCAAAACTTCTGTAATTTGAGTGGGGTAAGCATCGACATGATCTAAAAAGGAAATCTAGTATCTAAGAGATTCCCTATTATAGTAAAAAGATAGTTCTGTAGGGACTATCTCCTCTACTAAAGGCTCACGTAATGGTTCAGAAGGTTCTTTACTCCTAGAAAAAGATTTGTGAGAAAGGGAACCTCTGGTTCTAGAAGAAGGACCAGAACTAGAAGAAGGCATAGACGAACCAACATGAATAGATCCTAAGCTACGAAGTCTGCCTCCCCTTCTATGCCTAATAGGGGCATTGGGGAAGGTATCAACAATGGGAACTCTCCTAGGGTGAGGGTTTGGTGAAGACATAACGAAGAAAAATGATGTGAGGAAGAAGTAAACAGAGATTTGGAAAATTAAGTGTTCAATAAGCTTTATGAGGTAAAAGACAAGGAAAGAAGTTATATTTATATCGATAAGCGACCGCCAAAGGTAAAAGTGCAGTGATGGAAGGACCATAATAATGGTAACTGGTACTTCGTGAATAGTGGAACCGTAAAAAAGCCTTGAAAAGGGCTGCAAAACTGCAGAACCAATGGAAAACTGATACGTGTACGGAGCATTAAATGAAAGCGACAATTGAAGCGTCAATTTTGTAATAACATTAATGGTGACAAAAATTCTCGTTTTAATGAAATCCACTTCCCAAATATTCAACTGATGAATAAATAGAAAGTGGGGGGACTATCTATATTGGGAAAAATTGTATTTATATATAAAAGTGACGTGTCAAGACACGTGGACTGGTCAAATGGTCAAAGAATTACAATTAGCCAAGAGGCACGAGCAGCAACGGAAACGAGCAAAGGCAAAGGAAGAGGCACGGGTGGTCATTCGAAAGATTCAGTGCCCGTACCTATTTAAGTCATTTATATCCAAGAATAAAAAAGAATGGATCTGACAATAGAAAAGAGTGCAAATGTGGTATTTAATAGGCATTAAATGTTGAATACGTTAGAAAATTTGAATTGAATATAATGATTATGTAACGTAGTATTCAATGTCTTTAATTATTCATAATAGCCTCATTATTATTTGGGCAAAACACATATCTCCAAGATATCTATAAAAGGGAGATATCTGATCAATTGTAAGGATATTGGAATATACTTTGGTTTACTTGTTTTTCTCCTCATTATACTCTTGCTGCCCAAATTACTCATATTCTTTCGATTATCAGTAACCTGTGTTCTTCTAAATTCTGGCTTTGACTAAAATTTTATTTTTTGATTAAACAGTGGGTGCACCTGTTGAGGAGACTTCTACGTTAGCTGCACTCCATGCTACGGTCCGTAGTTCACCGAGTCTCCATTGTATTATTTATTTTATTATGTCTTATTACATTCGGGACATGTGTTGTATTATTATTGTACTCCTTAGAAAAATGCTCATACACTTGTGACACCGGGTTTCGGGGGATTCATACGGGTTATTCGTTATTGTGATTCCGCATTTATTATCACTCTACCCTGTAAATTCTATTTCACGCTATTTGATTAATGAAAATTATGATTTCAAAAGTAATAAAATGAGTAATTAAATGGGTAAATCATCGTTGGCTTGCCTGAAAGCGACGCTAGGCGCCATCATGACCTATAGTGAATTTTGGATCGTGACACAATCCATATATTCCGATAATAGGAATCATTCAATTCATATTGTAGCTTGAACTGGCATTACCTCCAATGAATTCCAGCAAAGCCTTTCCACAGTAAGGTTAGTTTTGCATTCATCGGGAATTCCACCAAAAACTGAGTGAAGCATTTCCACAGAGTTGCATTATTATTACTGATTGAGAAAATTCATAAAATCCATCTATGTACAAAGACAAAATTCTCTTTTGGTAATTTTTTATATTCATTTAAATCATTTCCCAAAAAGAAATGCGTGAGATGATCGGTTAAATTTTAACGTTTTCAAGTATCCAATTTCACCAATAAAACATAGAAATTTAATTCACATTAGTAAGACTTGGTTAAAATAAACAATTCATAAAATGTATTGTATATTTACTTAGATCCCAACTCGTGGATCTTTTTCAATGTTTGGTCTCTTCCTATGTAAAGGTCCATCAGCTCCGATTCATTTCCTAGTTACTCCTTAGTCCTTAGTATGTGTACAACTAGGATCCATGTCTTAGTCAAAGTTTTGACTTCTCGTAGGTTACCATATCAGACTTACTATAAATATTTATCTATTATCATAAGTGAACTTAACCTAATTGTATAAAATATCTATCTATTATCGTATTGCATATATATAGACCTTCACACATAGTCTTTTGCAGATATTTTTCATCAATTAAGTATTTAGACAGATTGGGAAAATGGCTGAAAATCAGAGCAATTTTTAAGTGATGGAAAATTGAAGAGAGAGGCAGGATCATCTCTTGGTGAGACAACATTTATTAGTATTTTTACTGATGCGCAACCATCTTGCCATTGCATATCCTGCTTCTTCCTTCTTCCCGGGATGTCTTATAGGTAACGAATTCATAATTTGAATTTGATGGATTCGAGATTCTGAATTCTTTCAATATATGAGTAAAAAATTTACTCCATCTATCTGACTTTATTTGGCCACTTTACTTTTTCAGTTAGTCGCAAAATGAATAAGATATTTTTCTGTTCGGAAACTACTTAAAATTAGCATCCCGATTTTACCCTTAGGGATGTGACTTATTTGGACCTAATTGATATAAACGTTCATTATCTATTGGGAGAGAGAAATAAAAAGACATGCAAAACTCTCATTGCGACACATTTAATTATTGGTAGTACGCACAATTTTGGTACTTTGCATGAATATATATATTTCGTACTGAGACGTACATTTTCACGGACGCAAGGATTAAAATATATACTATTTTCAAAAAAAAATTGCATATATATAGAGAGAGAGTGTGTTTTAAGACTACTTAAAATCTATATATGTATATATAAGGATTGTAGGTAGAAATTCTTTATATTGTACACTTTTTCTCTTTGCTTCTGCCCGCAGACTAAGCTTTGCCGAACATCTTCTCTATTTGTTTTATGTGTGATAATTTGCTAATTAACCCCTATCTACACTGTATTTTAAATTTGTTGGTTGATAATTGACAGGTGTACTTATATACAACCAGAATACTTATATCCTTAATTGAATTTGCAGGTGCTGCATAGAAGGTATTAGATGAACGATTATAGAAACTTAAGGGTTCGTTTTGTATGAGAGATATGAAATAATTAATCTCGGGACTAAATTTAAAAAGAGTTTATCCTATGTTTGGTTAGTAGAAAAGTGTGGTATAATTAATCCCGCGATTATAGTGTTTTTTTATCCTCATGAAAAGGTGAAATAACTAATCCCGGAATAATTAATCCTGAAATAACCTTTAATTAATCCCACGATTATAGTGTTTTTTTATTCTCATGGAAAGATGAAATAACTAATCCCGAAATAATTAATCCTGAAATAACCTCTTTTTACGACCCCTAAAGGGGAAAACAACCACCAAACAATTTGGCTATAACATATCACAGTGGGAGACCATTTGATATTGGTCTCAAATTATCTAAAACACAAAGAAAAAAGAGGAACATCAAAACAAAGTTAGCAATCAATAGTAGTGTTACAATACAAGAGGAAGGGCGTTTTGACAAAGTTACAACAATTTGCTAAGAAATAATTCCATCCGCTCTGTTTGTGCGTTTGCAGTAGTTGTCCACCCAATTGTAAAATTCAAACAAATCCTGATGATTTGAGATCAATAGGGACAAATTTAATCAAGATAACCCAGAAAAAAAATTATTAGTTTATCTAGTTTATTGGTTGACTTGGTTAATATTACTCGTAGTATTCTCCCGAAATATTACCGCATATTCAAGGTAACCTAACACCTATATTCCTATAGAATTAGGATTAACAAGAACTACGTATAGTAATCAAGCAAGGCGATTAGGTATATTCCTATCCTATCCGCAAATCTGTTCTCGATGCTCAAGTTCGTGATCTTGCTCTACTCAATCTTATATGCAATCTAGAATTCTCTCTCCCGAGTTCAATCCTAGATTCATAGATAATATTCAATTGCTGATCAAGCAATCAAATAATTAAGCACAAGATTGAATAAATAAACTAATATGAAAAAATAATAAGAACAATTCAAGCTTCAAATCACAGCGTTCATGTAGCACCCACACCTCTAGAACTAATGAACTATAAAGTTAAGGGAAGAGAAGAGAAGAGAAGAAAAATTAGTTGGAAGTCTCCTCCAAGTGTGGTTTGCGTTCTCCCACGTAAATTCTCCTTCAAAGTATGTTAAATTTCCTCCAAATTAAGTAATTAGGACCCCTTTTATACAAGTTGAGACTGTGTAGGGACGAAATAACCTTATCCCGAACAAAGTAGGAAAGGTCCCGCCTCTAGCGTCGCTAGATCCAGTGAGCTTTTCACGTTCCTCCTCCAATTTTTTTTATTAGAATTGTATCTTTCTTTCCTTTGTCTTCCACCAAAGGGTGTCCCCCCTTTGTCTCTCCTCCTTTTTTATTGTTTTATTTTCCTTTCTTTTTCTTTTGTGTTTTATTCAATTTTGCTCCAAATCTCTTCATCTTCACATCACTTTATTCCTACACAGTTAAAATATAATATTAAGCATAAATTAATATAATTAATACTCAAAAAATGATTAAAAGTACTAGAATGTGAGGCAATAATGAGTAAATATATACATCTTTGGCCGAATATCAACGCACGTAGGTAGATGCTCAAAAATAACACATAGGAGTTTATTTCTACTTACGTCAATACTGATGTTAATACGGTCGCATCCTTCAATATCTTGGACTGCTTCCTTAATTCTCACAGCTGAAGCCACCAGAGATTTGCTGCACCACATCAGCTTAATCTGTTTCAGTGTTGGAATATCTGCAAAGCTAAGGGGGATCTCCTCGAGATCATAACACACTTTTATAACAAGTGTTTCAAGCTGGGGAAAAGATTCCTCTGAGGCATTCCACCTTACGATACCTAAGTCCACCAGTTTCAAGAACTTAAGTTTATGGAACGTGATATCTCCAAGGCACCACTCTTCGGATTTCATAAACATGGAACTATGTAATTGGAGATACTCCAAACTTGATAGTTCCGATATGAAGGAAATCGTGCTTTCTATACGAGTCCCTTTTAGTACCAACTTTTTTAAATTTGAAGGCAGGTGTAACTTGGATACAACTAGGGATGAGTCAAAGAAAAGGTGAAGTATTTGAAGCTGGGTAAGACTCTCCAATTTGTGACAAATATCTCTTGAACGTTCATAGCTTATGCCAAGTTCTTGAAGATTAGGACATCTCTGTATTAAGGCATCCTCATTAGCAGCATCTTTAATTATAACTTTCCTTAATATCCTCAAATTTTCCAATTTAGAGGATTCTTGAAACATCCGCTGTTTATTGTCTTCCAAATCATCATCAATAATAGCATGACTAATCTCAACATGCCTTAACTTTTCCATTTTCCAAAAAGTGGCTGGTAACACTGTATCCCCGGAGTTATATCTCACTATTAAAGTTTCTAGATGGGGAAGATGTGATTTTGGATGGAAATCAAATTGTTCAACCACAACTGCGAGGTACTTGAGGTGAATTAGTGGTTCCAATGTAGCCGACGACAAAGGAACCACTTTATTGGAACTCAAATCCAAGACCTTAAGAAGCCTCAGTTGAGTACACTGACGGAGGGGATCCCAATCTACTAACTGATGGAAGTATGTATAGGTTGTTTTCAGTGACCTCAACTTTTGGTGGAAAGGCTTCCGTGTTTTGGAGTTCAGCAATGCAAACTCGGAAAGCTCATTTGTGAAATTGAAGCTCAATCGAGTTTCGTTCCAATAAGAAGGTTGAAATTGGGTATAATGCACCTTCATTGCCAAGATAAACTTTTCTTTTCTACTCCTCTCCAAGCAAAAGTGAAGCACTACATCATGAACCTGGCAGTATTTAACTTTACCATTATATCTTCTTCTTGAAACCATTACCACGTTACTGCTTATGAGATCCTTCAAGTAATCTTCAGCTGCCTCTTCCATTAATCTCCCAGATTCTACGTTCTGCACGAAGCCTTCTGCAATCCATAAACTTATCAATTTAGACGCTGGAATTCTGGCGTCCTCCGGAAACATCCCCATATAAAGAAGGCAAGGTCTTAAGTAATCGGGTAAGTTATCATAACTTAACTGCATAGTTGCCCGACTATAGTCTTCAGACTCACGGTCAAGATAGAAAAGTAGAGCTTTTTCAACCTCATGCCACCAAGATTCTTCCATTTTCTTCTTTTTAATTATTCCAGCAGCCAAGACGACCACTAGAGGCAATCCCTTGCATCTTTTTGCAACTGCTTGGCTCACATCTTGTAGTTCTTGTGGGCAACTTTCCTGTTGAAAAACTTTTTTCTGCAACAATTGGCAACTCTCTTCTGCTGTGAGGAATGGAAGGAAATAAGGATCAGTATGGTGCTTGACATGCTCACCCATTTTCTCAAGTCGAGTCGTCACTACTATTCTGCTTCTATTTCCAACTGGAAAAGAAAGCCTTAAGTCATCCCATGCCATACCATCCCACATATCATCCAAGACAATGAGATATCTCTTTCCCGTTAAGTTTCTCTTCAACAAGTCGGCAAGGACGTCATCTTTATCTCCATTGTCCTTGAAACCGGTAATTTGACTGAATATCTCTTGTAGTAGTTGTCTCCGGTTATATGTTTGGGAAATGACGCACCATGCTCGAACATCAAAATGAGAAGCAATGATGTTATTATTGTACAACTTTCTAGCACAAGTTGTTTTACCTTGTCCCCCCATCCCAACAATTGGGATGACATCTAGATCATTTGTCCCTTGTGTCAGATACCGAATTATTGTTTTCGTGTCATTCTCAAAACCAACTATCTCCTCATCATTCATAAGATTGCTATGTTGAGTTGGGGGATGTTTAGATGGCTCAACAGCAGAGGAAGGCCTAAGAGCAAGGTTCTCCGACCACATCTTGGTCACCTCAGTACGAATAAGCTTCATCTCTTTTATGATTGTAGGAAGTGAGCAAAAAGAATGCCAAAGAGCATTATACTGTACAAGAATAGAGTCAATGGCAATTTCAGCTTCATATGCCAAATTGATGGTACGCTGCCGATGATCTTTAAGAATATCATGTTCATGCTGCACCTTTGTGACATCTCTGAAAACAGATATTAGAGATGAAAGCTCTTTCTCTAAAATAACAATACGAGACTTCATTTTGAGGTCCAAACCTGATTCAGATTTCAACATCTCAGTCAATTTCCTTAAAAGAGAATCCAGAAAGCTCAATCCACCAGCTGTGGGAAACTGAGACGGAGTGAATTTTAACAATTTGTAGTACCTCTCCAGTACTTGTGCCTTTAGATTTGCAGTTTTCATCAATATCTGTATCGACCAAAGAACCATCTTGCTGGTATCATCTTTGATTGTAGAGCTGTGAATTACACATAGAATATCACCGACAAGAGCTCCCACCTTTTCCAAGACCTCATTCAACATCTTACAATTAGTAGCACTATTTGACACATCACCCAGAGAATCCAACAAGTACTCTATTGCCACATCAGTGTTTCGAGCAGATGCATTATTAGGAAAGTTCCCAAGCTTTTTTTCTCTGAGATATACCAGAAGACTATGGAGATGATGTGAAAAACCTTTTGGCAATTTCCGAGTTCTGAAAGTTCTTGAATGACTAAACTTTGAAGCCTTTAGTTCACCACGAAAAATCGTCTTCATTTCCAGCTCCACTAGCCTAACCAGACATATTAAATAAGAGGGCTTATTCTCGATATTAGATGCATTATTTCCATCGATTTCATTAGTCCAAAGAGCAACACAAAATTGAATCACATTGTCAGCCACGAGTTGCATTTGGATCTCTAATCTTTTTTGCTTCTCACGGTCAATGTGCCCATTTATTTCTGTGCCATATAAGTATCTCAGAAACCTCATTGTCTTTTGAAGGAATTTCACTTGCTTCAAAAATCGATCTGTCTTTTGAAGGATTTTGAGTCCTTTCCTCAAAAAAGGGTCAGACTTGACTAGATACCTCGGTGCATCATTTAGATTCTTGTCGAGGTAATCCATATATTCTAACAGATAGGAATCATCCAGCTCATAATTGAACCTTGAACTGGTTTTACCTTCAATGAATTTCAGAAAATGTGATGCTAGCCTTTCCACATTAAGGTTAGTTTTGCATCCATCAGCAAAAACTGATTGAATCATTTCCCCGACCAATTGGACCTTCTTTGCGATATTGACTAATGAATCAGGCAAAAGAACATGATGGTATTCGAGAAAAGTTCTCAAAAATCTTAGCTCCATTTCAAGTGTCTCAATCTTGACAACATTCAGATCACCTCCTCTCTTGATACTTCTTAGGTGATCTAACATATCCTCAATGTCATTCTGAGCCACCTCGTGCAGATAATTCCTGCAAGTTCACCAATCTCTTGGAATATTAGTAGTATAAAGAGCAGCATTTTTGTTCATGTCTTTCAATATCTACTGTGAGAAGCTACTTGTTGTGAAAGATTATGCAACACCTGTAAAAAACCTCCCTTCATGTTTGATTTGTAATACATATGAACTTAATTTCTTCCATATTTAGTGTATCAAAACTATTTGGCAGAATATGTCGGAACCCCGTTACCTAATGGAGGTGAGATCCACGCGCTGTCACGACAAAAACAATTACTAATACTACTTCCAGCTTGTTTGGATGGTCGTTACCTATTGTATCGTATCGTATTGTTACTTTAAATACGATGTTTGTTTTAGTTGTTACTTAAATTTTATTGTATCGTATCGTTAAATCCGTCGTTATGTAACGACGAAATGTGTCATTTTATGTAACGACCGATTTGGTGTGGTTGCATCGTTATCTTGTCTTTTCCTCTCATCTCACCCTTCACTATTATTAAATTATTTTATTTTATAATTTACCCTACCTTTTTATATAATAAATTTACCCCGTATCATAATTTATCTTTATAATATTACAAATTTATTCTTCATATTGGTAGTGCATGATATCATGAAACAATAGCAAATGATACAATCTATCCAAACATTGTATTCATCAAACGATACAGTACAATACAATACAATACGATACGATACATTATGAAACGATGTGTAACAACCATCCAAACAAGTTCTTAATAGTACTCCCTCCGTCCCAATTTATATGATGATGTTCGGATTTCGAGAGTCAAACAAGTTATTCTTTTATCGCAAAATTTTATTTTCTAAATATTTTGAATTATTAATTAATGTGACTTATAGTACTTTTTACGTAGTATTCACATATGTAACTTTTTTTTTCAAAAAAAAAAACTTCAAGATTCTATGTCCAAATACACGGTTAAAATTAAGAAATTCAAATCTCGAAATGCACGAAAAGTGTCACATAAATTGGGGAGGCAATAGCTGTTACCATGTTAATTGTTAGGGGCGTACAAAGAAAACTGAAACCGCACCAAACCGATAATCTGAGTCAAATCGAAAAAAAAAACGATGTGGTTTGGTATTGGAAAATAAAATCCGACTATAATTGGTTTGATTTGGTTTTAACTAAAAAAAAGTCAACCGAAACCAAACCAACCCGATAGTACATTTATATAATTTTTAAAATATTTTATACATATAAATATTTATTGTTATAAATATTTCTTAAACTTTTTCACAATTTTATCTTTAAATTTATTATTTTAAGTTTAGACTTAACATTCTTGAATGGTAAATAAATTTTATAGCTGATAAATGTATTAACTCAAACAAAGTTCAAATCAATATTAATGTAAAAGATTCAATTCAGTACTAGGAATAACGAAAGTGTTGGATAATTATTTTAGTTTAACATTGGTTTATAATGAAAAAGCATAACTTAGTTTATCTTTTTCTTTAGTACTTGGTTATGTAATTAATATTAGTACTTATTAGCTATACTTATTTTAGCATGACCTATATAGTATTTTTAGATTATGTTAATTTTCATTATGGCTTATTAATTAGCAATATTTATTTTATGTAATTTTATTATTTTATCTTTGTTATTGAATATTTTAGTATAATGCTATGACTTATCTCATATTATTGTGTTAGTTTCTTGGAAAACGCATTATATAATTGTATTTTACTAGAAATATTTGGAGCACAAGTTACATATTTTATGCTATGAAGATTTTACCGGGGGAAAAATTGAAAATCCGAAAAAACCCGAGAAAAAGCGAGATTGAAAAACCCAACTTTGTTGGTTTAGTTTGTAACTTTAAAAACGCGACCATTGGTTTGGTTTGATAATTGAAAAATTCGAACTAACCCGGCCTATGCACAACCCTAGTAATTGCAAAATGTGATTAAAATATTTTCAGCCTTACAGTCAATAGAGCGTGAAGAGTACCTTTGTCTTCCTTGACTTTTCTCTTTTCTGTTTTGTATCTTCAATTTCTGGTCCATTCCTAAAACGAGCAAAAGAGATGATAAGTATTCTAACCAAAAAAAAAAAAAGTTAAAATAAATGTCGAAGATTTGATCATTATCGAAAAAGAAAAAAGGATCAAAATTTTCCAATATAATCTAACCAAAAATATGGTCCAAGGGTTTTCAGATACAACATATCAAGTGAGACTTAATAAAGTTTAATGTATATAATTATGATTTTGAAAGAAAAAAAAAAACTTGGGAAGTATGGCAGTAAATTATGGCTCAAACGAATTCACCTTTCTTTATAGCTGAAGAGATTAACAGTTGTGGATTATCTGAGAACTAGACTTTCAGATTGTAAATTAAACAAATTTAAAGATTTCGACAAGAAAGAAAAAAAAAAAAAAAAGTGAAGCAAGCGTGAAGAGTAGTCTTGATCTTTTACCTATTTTGAATCACTAATTTCTGTTCCAATCCTAAAAAAGTAAAAGAAAAAAGAAAAAAAGAGTTGATAACCAGAAGCGGGCCTATGTTATAGAGAAAGGGGTCATTGTTTCGGCAAAAATTTCATGTATACAAGTATATGTCTTTAGGAAATAATAATCTATTACTAGTGACAGTGTGACACCCTATATACAAAACAGATTCTGATTTAACGAAAAAATGCACCCATACCCATGACCTTATATCTTGGGTCCGCCTCTATTGATAACTATATTTAAAATTCAAAGCAGGTTCACCAAAGAAAAGATAAAAGAGATGATTCGGGGCGTAATAATGAAAATTAGTCACAGAAACGATCAGATCAACAAAATAAATGATAAGGTTTTCGAATATAACGCATCAAGTGAGATTAATAAAAATTTATAGTAACATACCTGAAAAAGACCAAAGTTTGCAGTAGGAGAAAACTAGTAATAACAAGAAGAGATTAATATCAGTAGAAAGGTTGGAAGGGGGAAAGATTTATCTCTTTAGGGCCTCTTCAAAATTATGTTTAATATATATGGATTGGATCCAAATGTTACTAAAAGTTATTGGTTGCAGTTTTTAATGAATAACATGTGCTATCATGTTATTAGTGCAGATAGACAGATAATTGGCAGGTTAGAATTAGTTAATGAATAACATGGCTTAGTATGTTATTAATACAGAGAGACAGCTAATCTTCAGGTTATAATCCATTTCCTTTGGCCTTCTAAGTCAATGGTTGCATTAGTTAATATACAAGTAGTAGAGCTCACGAATTGCTTTTTCCAATGATTAATTTTTATTTTTATTTTAAAAAGGACATGAGCTGCTTTTCTTTTTCCTTTGGCCTTCAACCAAGATTTATTGTCCTGATTTTGAATTTAAAAAAAAAATGATTTTGGACACTACTTTGGGAACTAATTGTCCTGCATATGTGTTGAATCCACAAGACTTTAGGTCCTTAACAATTTGGTTATAATTTTCATTTTTTCTATTGTGTCCTGAACTACTCTGGCAGAAGTTCCAGTTCTATTTACTTATATGATATGTTTGTTTGCATTTATCTCAGAGGTTTGCTGAAGTTTGTTGGCACCAATGAGTAATATTGCTAGTCCCAAAAGTATTTGAGAATTCACATTCCAAGCATAATATGATGCTTTCCTTACGAATCAACTTGCTCAAGAACGCTAACAACCCAACCCCTCGATTTTAGTATTTGCATCCCAATTTATGTTTTGAGCCTTTGTACAAGTCAATATTACTTTTTGAGACTTGTTGGGATGGTTTGGGTTGGGACCCGAGGGGCTCGGGTGGGTTTCATCACATTGCAGCTGCAGTTTTCTGCTGTGAGCTGGTGCATCGCGATTGCAGAGCAGAACCACTTTACAGTATTTTTTTTCTTTCAACGAAATCACATCCTTGATGAGACAAGAGGGGTTGTTCTGATGGTAAGCAACCTCCACTTCCAACCAAGAGGTTGTGAGTTCGAGTCTCCCCAAGAGCAAGGTGGGAAGTTCTTGGAGGGAAGGATGTTGGGGGTCTATTTGGAAATAGCCTCTCTACCCCAGGGTAGGGGTAAGGTCTGTGTACACAGTACCCTCCCCAGACCCCACTAAGTGGGATTATACTAGGTTGTTGTTGTTGTTGTTGAAATCACATCCTTGATGTCTGTCACATAGTACTGACACTCACCTAGCTTTACAATTGCCTATTTCAAGGTATGCAACCTCTTTAAGATTGACACTTCCTTGGGGATTAAATCTTCTATAACACACCGGTATATATGAAGAACAATCACAAGATAATTAAATCAAAGACAGATTTCTTCTAAATAATCATTTGGTATCAGGATATTAGGGCCTAAATCAAAGGCCTTGCGCCTATAAAAACCTTTCAAATCAGCTTGTATCATCTTGCAATTCACCTTGGTAGGCTCAGTCTTAGGCTCATTAGAAACATACAGATAAAAGAGGGTATGCGTCTTAATCGATCAATCAAAACAGACAAGCAATAATCAGTAGTAATGTTACAGTATAAGGAGATTCCGCTTGCTGCATTATACACCCCAGCATGAGAGCATGACTACAACAATTTGCTATGAAAGAACTCCATCCGTCCACTCTGTCTGTGCTTTTGCTTCAGTTTCCTAAGCAAGTGTATTCAACACATCCTCGTTAATTTGAGATTGAAATTAAGAGAAAGCAAACATCTAATATAGGGGGGAGGGAAAAAGAAAAAAGTGAAAACTATACCATGTTATTGTGACAAGCACGTGCTTGACTCACAGCTTCCGGATATTTCCAAGACGATCCTGTATTGAACATATTGTTTGCATCAACTTAATCTGTTTCAGATTTGGAATATCCGCAAAGCTAACGGGGATCTCCTTGAGATACTCGCACACTTTTATAACAAGTGTTTCAAGCTGGGGAAAAGATTCCTCTGAGGCTTCCCACCTTGAGATATGTAAGTAGTGTTGAATTTGACAAAATGTTTGTCCCACATCGGTGGGAAAACAAAAGTTGGGGGGATTTTACCCCTATAAAAGAAGGCTTAATGTTTAGGATTTAAACACACCTCTCATTTGCCTTCTCATCTGTTTAAGACATTTGTATCTTCTCTCTTTAGTATTATTTCACTTGTATTTTTGGAGTGGAATAAAATATTGGTTGTGTCCGAGGAGTAGGCAAAATTAGCCGAACCTCGTAAATTCTGGTGTTCTCTTTATTGTTGCTTTATTGTCTTATTTATTTATTATTTGGTGGTTGTCATAATTTTTGGTATAGTAGTTGTGACTTATTCACACTATATACATTTGGCTTCCGCAACAATTGGTATCAGAGCCAAGGTACTGTCTTAGTATGCTCTGTGGTTGCAGCATAGTCTGATCTTCCACATCAGAAAAGATTTATCTTGGTAACTGTGTCAAGATTCTGTCTTAGTATGCTCTGTGGTTGCAGCTTAGTCTGATCTTCCACACCAGAAAGGAAATAATCTTGATTTGTGTCGTCAGCTATTAAATAATATTTGTGTCAAAGATGGGAGACAATAAACAAGAAGAATCTACATCAAGTGTCAACAATACGTCATCATTGGCATCTTCGCTTATGACAAGAATTGTGTCAAATGCGAAATTTGCGGTAGAAATATTTGACGGGTCCGGACATTTTGGGATGTGGCAAGGCGAGGTTCTAGATGTCCTTTTTCAACAAGGGCTAGATCTTGCTATTGAAGAAAAGAGACCAGATGCTATTGGAGAAGAAGATTGGAGAATTATCAATCGTGTTGCTTGCGGTACCATTCGATCCTACCTTGCTAGAGAGCAGAAATATCCATACACAAAGGAAACTTCTGCAAGTAGATTATGGAAAGCACTGGAGGATAAATTTTTGAAGAAAAACAGTCAAAATAAATTGTACATGAAGAAGAGACTGTTTCACTTCACCTATGTTCCTGGTACCACGATGAATGAACATATCACCAGTTTCAATAAGTTGGTCACAGATTTGCAAAATATGGATACAACTTATGATGATGGTGACTTGGCCTTGATGTTGTTGGCGTCACTTCCTGATGAGTACGAGCACCTTGAAACTACTCTACTCCATGGAAATGACGAAGTTTCTCTCAGAGAAGTTTGTTCGGCTTTGTACAGCTATGAACAAAGAAAGCGAGAAAAACAGAAGGGCGGAGAAGGAGAAGCACTATTTGTGAGGGGTCGTCCTCAAAATCAAACGAGGACAAAGAAGGGAAGATCCAAGTCAAGAATCCAGACCCAGCAAAGATGAATGTGCCTTTTGTCGAGAAAAAGGGCACTGGAAGAAAGACTGTCCGAAGTTGAAGAATAAGGCCAAATATAATAATGGAAAGGCCATTATGGATTCAAATGTAGCTGATTGTGATGATTCAGACTTCTCATTAGTTACAACAGAGTCATCAACATCATCAGACATATGGTTGATGGACTCGGCTTGTAGCTATCATATGTGTCCCAACAGGGACTGGTTTGTGGAATTTCAAGAAGGAGAATATGGAGTCATCCACACAGCGGATAACAGCCCTCTTACCTCATATGGCATTGGTTCAATACGATTAAGGAACCATGATGGAATGATCAGAACATTAACAGATGTTCGATATGTACCGGATTTGAAGAAGAATCTCATCTCTGTGGGAGCCCTAGAATCAAAAGGGTTCAAAATCATTGCAGAAAATGGAGTGATGAGAGTATGCTCCGGTGCACTAGTGGTAATGAAGGCTAATCGGAAGAATAATAATATGTACCGCTATCGTGGCAGTACAGTTATTGGGACAGCGACAGTGACATCCAGTGACGACAAAGAGGCAGAAGCAACCAAGCTATGGCACATGCGCTTGGGACATGCTGGAGGAAAATCCTTGAAAACTCTATCAGATCAAGGATTGTTAAAAGGAGTAAAGGCTTGCAACTTGGAGTTTTGTGAGCATTGTGTCAAAGGGAAACAGACAAGGGTTAAATTTGGTACAGCGATCCATAATACTAAAGGCATTTTGGATTATGTACACTCTGATGTTTGGGGTCCTTCCAAAACACCTTCATTGGGTGGGAAGCACTATTTTGTAACCTTTGTTGATGATTTTTCCCGAAGAGTATGGGTGTATACAATGAAGAGCAAAGATGAAGTGTTGGGAATTTTTCTCAAATGGAAGACGATGGTGGAGAATCAGACAGGCAGGAGGATCAAGTGTATTCGCACAGACAATGGAGGTGAATACAAAAATGATCATTTCAATAAGGTATGTGAAAATGATGGCATCATCCGACACTTCACTGTTAGACATACACCACAACAAAATGGAGTGGCAGAACGTATGAACCGGACCTTGCTGGAGAAGGTACGGTGTATGTTGTCCAATGCTGGCTTGGGCAAAGAATTTTGGGCTGAGGCAATTACATATGCATGCCACCTCATTAATCGCTTACCATCTGCTGCTATTGATGGCAAGACACCATTTGAAAAATGGTATGGAAAACCTGCTGTAGATTATAACTCTTTGCACGTGTTTGGCTCAACTGCATATTATCATGTGACGGAGTCAAAATTGGATCCAAGGGCAAAGAAGGCTATTTTTATGGGAATTACTTCTGGAGTCAAAGGATATCGCTTATGGTGTCCTATGACAAAGAAAGTAATATTCAGCAGGGATGTTACCTTTGATGAATCTGCTATGGTAAATAAGGTAACAGAAGATACCAAACAAAATGAAGGTGCTTCTAAGCAGGTGGAGTTTGAGGGAAAATTTATTTTTCCTACACAAGAAGCAGAGGAGGAAACAAATGAAGATTATCCTCTAGAAGGAGAGCCAGTAGAGGAGATTCCAACTCAGGAACCTCAACAACAACTTGAATCAATAGCAACCAGCAGGACAAAAAGAACAATAACGAAACCTGTTCGTCTCATAGAGACGGTTGCTTGTGCAACCTCAATTGTAGCCTGATGATGTTCCTACTACTTATAAAGACGTTGTCCAAAGTTCAGAAGAAGATAAGTGGAGGATTGCCATGAATGATGAAATACAGTCCCTTCATCAGAATCATACATGGAGATTGGCCAATCTCCCGAAGGGAAAGAAAGCAATTGGGTGCAAATGGGTATTTGCAAAGAAGGAAGGATTTCCTAACCAAGTAGATGTTCGCTACAAAGCAAGATTGGTGGCCAAAGGATATGCTCAAAAGGAGGGAATTGATTACAATGAAGTGTTTTCTCCAGTTGTAAAACATTCCTCCATTAGAATTATGTTGGCTTTGGTAGCACAATTGGATTTGGAACTAGTTCAGATGGATGTAAAAACTGCGTTTTTACATGGAAACTTGGAGGAGGAAATCTACATGACTCAGCCAGAAGGATTCAAAGTTGCTGGAAAAGAAAATATGGTGTGCAAACTTGAAAAATCGTTGTACGGATTGAAACAATCTTCTAGACAATGGTACAAGCGATTTGACGAGTTTATGTTGCGGCAAGGGTACAAGAGAAGCAAATACGATCATTGTGTGTATTTGCACAAGCTTAAAGATGGTTCCTTTGTATATCTTCTCCTATATGTTGATGATATGTTGATAGCTTCCAAGAATTTGGAAGAAATTGATAAGTTGAAGATTCAACTGAAGAAGGAGTTCGAGATGAAGGATTTGGGTGAGGCAAAGAAAATTCTTGGCATGGAGATAATTAGAGATAGACGTTCAAAGAAACTCTGTTTATCTCAAAAGGAATATTTGAAGAGAGTACTTCAACGTTTTGGCATAGATGACAAGACTAAGCCAGTTAGTACTCCACTTGCTTCCCATTTTAAGCTAAGTACTACTATGTCGCCAATGGATGAAGTTGAACGAAAGTATATGTCAAAGGTACCATACGCAAATGCTGTTGGTAGCTTGATGTATGCAATGGTTTGCACAAGGCCTGACATTTCACAAGCTGTTGGAGTTATTAGCAGATATATGCACAATCCAGGGAAGGAGCATTGGCAAGCTGTGAAGTGGATTCTACGGTATATTCATAATACTGTAGATGTCGGGTTAGTTTTTGAGCAGGAAGACAATCAGTCTGTAGTTGGATATTGTGACTCAGATTTTGCGGGTGATCTGGACAAACGAAGATCAACTACTGGTTATGTGTTTACTTTTGCAAAGGCACCAGTTAGTTGGAAGTCTACTTTGCAGTCAACAGTTGCTTTGTCTACAACAGAGGCAGAGTACATGGCTATTACAGAGGCTGTGAAAGAGGCAATTTGGCTTCAAGGATTGCTAAAGGAGCTTGGTGTTGAACAAAAAGGTATCACAATTTTTTGTGATAGTCAAAGTGCTATTCAATTAGCGAAGAACCAAGTTTATCATGCAAGGACGAAGCACATTGATGTTCGGTATCATTTTGTACGAGAAATCATAGAAGAAGGTGGAGTCACAGTGAAGAAAATTCATACTACGGAGAATCCTGCTGATATGCTGACAAAGGTGGTGACTGCGATCAAGTTTCAACATTGTTTGGATTTGATCAACATTGTTGAACACTGAAGATTGAAGATGAAGACACAACCAAATTTGTTATTGAGAGAAAATTGAAGATGTGGAATTTTGCCAAGGTGGAGATTTGTTGAATTTGACAAAATGTTTGTCCCACATCGGTGGGAAAACAAAAGTTGGGGGGATTTTCCCCCTATAAAAGAAGGCTTAATGTTTAGGATTTAAACACACCTCTCATTTGCCTTCTCATCTGTTTAAGGCATTTGTATCTTCTCTCTTTAGTATTATTTCACTTGTATTTTTGGAGTGGAATAAAATATTGGTTGTGTCCGAGGAGTAGGCAAAAATTAGCCGAACCTCGTAAATTCTGGTGTTCTCTTTATTGTTGCTTTATTGTCTTATTTATTTATTATTTGGTGGTTGTCATAATTTTTGGTATAGTAGTTGTGACTTATTCACACTATATACATTTGGCTTCCGCAACAAGTAGCTCAGTTTCAAGAACCTAAGTTTAGGGAACGTGATATCTCCAAGGCACCACTCTCCGGAATGAAAATATTTCGGATCTCTTAATTCGAGATACTCCAGACTTGGTAGTCCCGCAATGAAGAAAATCATGATTTCCATCCGATTCCAGGATAGTAACAATTTCTTTATATTTGAAGGCAAGTGTAACTTGGGTAAAACAATGGAGAAGAGAAAGGAAATGCAAAGTGATTGCAGCTGTGTAAGACCCTCCAATTTGAGACAAATCTTTTCTTCATCGGAATCATTTCCCAAAAAAGAGATTTCAAGTTCTTGAAGATTAGGGCACCTCTGTGCTAAAACATTCAAGATATCAGAATCGACTGTAAATTCAACAACCCTTAATATCCTCCAATTTTCCAACTTAGAAGATTTTTCCATGATCTGCTTTCTCCAAAAAAAACCATCTCCAGTAAACTCTACATGCCTTAAATTTTTTCATTTTGCAAAAATTCGCTGATAACTGTGTACGCATAAAACACTTGAGAATTAAAGTTTCTAGATGGGGCAGATGTGATTTTCCACGAAAATAAAATATATTTGTGCAAGCTGCGATGTACTTGAGGTGAATTAGTGGCTTCAATGTAGCTAACGACAAACGGCTCAATCTATGGGAACTCAAATCCAAGACCTTAAGAAGCCTCATCAAACTAATAACCTGACTGACGGGTGTCCAATATAATGATTCTCTATTGGTGGTTATAAGTGACCTCAAGTGTTGGTGGAAAGGCTTCCACATTTTGGATGCAAACTTGGAAAGCTCATTACTGTAACTGAAGCTCACTCGACTTTCCTTCAAATCAGAAGGTTGAATGTTCCCCCTCACTGCCAACATAAACTTTTCTTCTCTTCTCCAAGCAATAGTGAAGTACTGCATCATGAACCTGGCAGTATTTGACTTTACCGTTATAACTTCTCCTTGAAACCATTACAACATTGCTGCTAATGAGATCCATCAAGTAACCTTCAGCTATCTCTTCCATTAATCTCCCAGATTCAATGTTCTGCACGAAGCCTTCTGCTATCCATAAACTTATCAATTTAGACATTGGGATCCTTTCGTCCTCTGGAAACATCCCCATGTAGAGAAGGCAAGGTCTTAAATAGTCGGGTAAGTTATCATAACTTAACTTCATAGTTGCCCGACTATAGTCTTCAGACTCACGGTCAAGATAGGAAAATAGAGCTTTTTTAACCTCATGCCACCAAGATATTTCCATTTTCTTCTTTTTGATTATCCCAGCTGTTAGTTTTTCCAACAATTATGGTGATGTAGGGGAGAGGTAAGCAATGATGCAACTCTCCTTAGTGAGATAAGCAATGATGCAATGAGTGGTAGGTGAGATGGAAATATTGCAAATTGATCCTTCTTGGTAGGTGAGATTTGCACTTTTGGTCCCTATCTCAAAACTATAAATACCCCCTTCCATTCCATTGTATAACACACCAAAAAAAAATATATCAAAACTCAAGAAGAAAGAGTTTGAGAGGGAGAGAGATATAGTTCCTTTAGGAATGTTTCCTAACAGGGGAGTGACAAAATAGTGAGTAGAAATACTAGTCGGGTATTTTTCGGGAAACACTTTTGTGTGCGCCACTATTTTGGGTAGAGCTCAGGAATTGTTGTACCTCCAAATTATTGGGGAAGTCTCTCTTTGTATGCCTGCTAAATGTTTTAGTGGAAGTTGGTGTCGGATTTGTGGACGTAGCCTAAACGTTTTAGGTGAACCACGTTAAATATTGTGTCATTTATTTTTGGTTTCATTGATCATTTATTTTATTCCGCTGTGCAGTAGTGTTTAGTGTCACCGGGTCCTAACAAGTGGTATCAGAGCTTTGGTTAGAGTACTATTCATACGTACGGTACTATTTATACGTACGAGTACTATTCATCCATACGGGCACTATTCATATCCACGGTTACTATTCACCGTCGGAATTTTTTTTAGATTGCAGAAGTCTGTCAAATTCTGATCTAAATGGAGGCGAGGACAAGCAAGATGGTCAACCTGAATGGCACAAATTATCACTTATGGAGAAACAAGATGAAGGATCTCCTGTTCGTGACAAAGATGCACCTGCCGGTGTTCAGTTCTCAGAAACCTGAAGATAAGTCAGACGAGGACTGGGAATTTGAGCACAACCAAGTGTGCGGCTACATACGGCAATTTGTTGAAGACAATGTGTACAACCACATTTCTGGTGTGACACATGCAAGGTCGTTATGGGACAAGCTCGAAGAGTTGTATGCCTCTAAAACAGGTAACAACAAATTATTTTACTTGACAAAATTAATGCAAGTAAAATATGTAGAAGGGACAACTGTGGCAGATCACCTTAATGAAATACAAGGGATTGTCGACCAGTTGTCGGGAATGGGCATAAAGTTCGATGACGAGGTACTTGCTCTTATGGTGCTGGCAACACTCCCAGAGTCATGGGAAACCTTGAAGGTTTCAATCACCAATTCTGCACCCAACGGTGTGGTAAACATGGAGACAGTCAAGAGTGGCATTCTGAATGAAGAAATGAGACGCCGATCACAAGGAACATCTTCTTCACAGTCAGAGGTGTTGGCTGTTACGACCAGGGGGAGAAGTCAAAATAAGAGCCAGAGTAACAGAGATAAGAGCAGAGGTAAATCCAACAAATTTGCAAATGTTGAGTGCCATTACTGCAAAAAGAAGGGGCATATCAAAAGATTTTGCCGACAGTTCCAGAATGACCAGAAGAAGAACAAAGGCAAAAAGGTGAAGCCCGAAGAAAGCAGTGATGATGAAACGAACTCCTTTGGTGAGTTCAACGTTGTCTACGATGACGACATTATCAATCTGACAACCCAAGAGATGACCTGGGTGATTGATAGTGGGGCTACCATTCATGCGACGCCACGGAGAGAACTCTTCTCATCTTACACACCTGGAGACTTTGGTCGTGTAAAGATGGGAAATGCCAATTTCTCAACAGTTGTAGGCAAAGGTGATGTTTGCCTAGAGACCATGAATGGGATGAAGCTACTTTTAAGAGATGTCAGGCATGTTCCAGATATGCGCCTGAATCTGATCTCCGTAGACAAGCTCGATGAGGAAGGTTACTGCAATACCTTCCATAATGGCCAATGGAAGCTCACGAAGGGCTCATTGGTGGTGGCGCGGGGCACGAAGCAGTCAAAGTTGTACGTGACCCAGGCGAGCATCTCCCAACAAGTTATAAATGTTGCGGAGAATGATAGCAATATCAAGTTGTGGCATAGACGTCTTGGCCACATGAGTGAGAAGTCAATGGCGCGTTTGGTAAAGAAGAACGCCTTACCAGGTCTAAACCAGATCCAGTTGAAGAAGTGTGCTGACTGTTTAGCTGGGAAACAAAACAGAGTTTCGTTCAAAAGATTCCCTCCTTCCAGAAGGCAAAATGTGTTGGATCTGGTACACTCAGATGTATGTGGACCTTTCAAGAAGTCCCTCGGTGGTGCCCGATATTTCGTGACCTTTATTGATGATCATTCACGAAAGACATGGGTATACACGCTGAAGACCAAGGATCAAGTGTTTCAAGTTTTCAAACAGTTTCTGACCTTGGTGGAAAGAGAGACTGGTAAGAAGTTGAAGTGCATCCGGACAGACAATGGCGGTGAATACCAGGGTCAATTTGATGCTTACTGTAAAGAGCATGGTATTCGACATCAGTTCACACCTCCTAAAACTCCCCAGTTGAATGGCTTGGCTGAGAGGATGAACAGAACTTTGATCGAGAGAACCAGATGTTTACTCTCTCATTCAAAGTTACCAAAGGCTTTCTGGGGTGAAGCTCTAGTTACAGCAGCCTATGTGCTGAACCATTCACCCTGTGTCCCTCTTCAGTACGAGGCTCCAGAAAAGATTTGGTCAGGAAGAGATATCTCTTATGATCAATTACGGGTATTTGGCTGCAAAGCCTATGTCCATGTTCCGAAAGATGAAAGGAGCAAACTTGATGTCAAGACAAGGGAGTGTGTATTCATCGGCTATGGTCAAGACATGCTTGGCTATAAGTTCTATGATCCGGTGCAGAAGAAGCTCGTCAGGAGTCGAGATGTCGTGTTCGTTGAGGACCAAACAATTGAAGACATTGACAAAGTAGAGAAGTCCACTGATGATTCTGCTGAGTTTGAGTTGCCTCCAACAGTGGTGCCGAGACAAGTTGGAGATGATGTTCAGGATAATCAACCTGAAGCCCCTGATCTTCCTAATGAAGATGAACCAGCAGATACTGAAGGTAACGAGGACAATGGTGATGATGATGCAGACGAGGAGGATCAACCTCAACCACCAATCCTCAATAACCCTCCTTATCACACAAGATCTGGAAGAGTTGTGCAACAGTCTACCAGATATTCTCCACATGAGTATGTGTTACTCACTGACGGGGGAGAACCCGACAGCTTTGAAGAAGCTATTGATGATGAACATAAGGAGAAGTGGATAGAAGCCATGCAAGACGAGATGAAATCCTTGCATGAGAACAAGACGTTTGAGCTGGTGAAGTTGCCGAAAGGCAAGAGAGCTTTGAAGAATAAGTGGGTGTTCAAGATGAAGCATGATGAACACAATTCCCTTCCGAGATTCAAAGCAAGATTGGTCGTCAAAGGTTTCAATCAAAGGAAAGGCATTGACTTTGATGAAATATTCTCACCAGTTGTGAAAATGACCTCAATACGCACGGTGCTGGGATTAGCAGCAAGCCTCAACCTGGAGGTTGAGCAGATGGATGTAAAAACCGCCTTCCTACATGGTGATTTGGAAGAGGAGATATACATGGAGCAACCAGACGGTTTCCAGCAAAAGGGGAAAGAGGACTGCGTTTGTAGATTGAGGAAAAGCCTCTATGGCTTAAAACAGGCACCAAGGCAGTGGTACAAGAAGTTCGAGTCGGTGATGGGGCAACACGGCTACAAGAAGACAACTTCAGACCATTGTGTGTTCGCTCAGAAGTTTTCTGACGATGATTTCATCATCCTATTGCTCTATGTGGATGATATGTTGATTGTTGGCCGGAATGTTTCCAGAATTAATAGCTTAAAAGAACAGCTAAGCAAGTTCTTCGCCATGAAAGACTTGGGGCCAGCAAAACAGATCCTTGGGATGAGGATTATGCGAGACCGAGAAGCCAAGAAGTTATGGTTGTCTCAGGAGAAGTACATCGAGAAGGTACTTCAACGGTTCAACATGGAGAAAACTAAAGCAGTTAGCTGTCCTCTTGCTAACCACTTTAGATTGAGCACCAAGCAAAGCCCGTCAACAGATGATGAGAGAAGAAAGATGGAGCGGATTCCATATGCTTCAGCAGTAGGAAGTTTGATGTATGCCATGGTTTGTACACGGCCAGATATCGCTCACGCTGTAGGAGTGGTAAGTAGATTTCTTTCTAATCCAGGAAAGGAACATTGGGATGCTGTTAAGTGGATTCTCAGGTATCTTCGAGGAACCTCCAAACTATGCTTATGTTTTGGAGAAGACAACCCTGTGTTGGTTGGCTATACTGATGCAGATATGGCCGGAGATGTTGATTCTAGAAAATCAACTTCAGGATACTTGATTAACTTTTCAGGGGGAGCTGTGTCATGGCAATCAAAGTTGCAAAAATGTGTTGCATTATCAACTACTGAAGCTGAATTCATCGCAGCAACGGAGGCTTGCAAAGAATTGATATGGATGAAGAAGTTCTTAACTGAACTTGGATTTTCGCAAGACGGTTATCAGTTATTTTGTGATAGTCAAAGTGCTATCCACCTTGCGAAGAATGCCTCATTCCATTCCAGATCCAAACATATTGATGTGAGATATAATTGGATCAGGGATGTGTTGGAGAAGAGGATGTTGCGGCTTGAAAAGATCCATACAGACGAAAATGGATCGGACATGTTGACCAAGACTTTACCGAAAGGGAAGTTTGAGTTCTGTAGAGAAGCTGCAGGGATAGTGGATCCACCATATAGTTGGAAGGGGGAGAATTGTTAGTTTTTCCAACAATTATGGTGATGTATGGGAGAGGTAAGCAATGATGCAACTCTCCTTAGTGAGATAAGCAATGATGCAATGAGTGGTAGGTGAGATGGGAATATTGCAAATTGATCCTTCTTGGTAGGTGAGATTTGCACTTTTGGTCCCTATCTCAAAACTATAAATACCCCCTTCCATTTCATTGTATAACACACCAAAAAATATATCAAAACTCAAGAAGAAAGAGTTTGAGAGGGAGAGAGATATAGTTCCTTTAGGAATGTTTCCTAACAGGGGAGTGACAAAATAGTGAGTAGAAATACTAGTCGGGTATTTTTCGGGAAACACTTTTGTGTGCGCCACTATTTTGGGTAGAGCTCAGGAATTGTTGTACCTCCAAATTATTGGGGAAGTCTCTCTTTGTATGCCTGCTAAATGTTTTAGTGGAAGTTGGTGTCGGATTTGTGGACGTAGCCTAAACGTTTTAGGTGAACCACGTTAAATATTGTGTCATTTATTTTTGGTTTCGTTGATCATTTATTTTATTCCACTGTGCAGTAGTGTTTAGTGCCACCGGGTCCTAACACCAGCTACCAAGACAACCACTAGGGGCAACCCTTTGCATCGTCTTGCAACATCTAGACTCACATTGTGTAGTTCAGGTGGGCAAGATTCGTTTTGAAACACTTTTTTCTGCAACAATTCCCTACTCTCTTCGGGTGTGAGGAATGGAAGGAAATAAAGATCAGTATGGAGTTTGACATGTTCACCCACTTTCTCAAGACGAGTTGTTACTATAATTCTGCTTCTATTTACAGCATCAGGGAAACAAAGTCTTAAGTCATCCCATGCCATAAAATCCCACATATCATCCAAGACAATGAGATGTCTCTTTCCTATTAAGCTTTTCCTCAACATGTCAGCTAGTTCGCCAACCTCATCTGCTTTGTCCTTGGAACCGGTAACTTGATTGAAAATCTCTTTTAATAGCACTCTCCGGCTATATGTTTGGGAAATGATGCAGAATGCTCGAACATCAAAATGATAAACAATGATGTCATTATTATACAACTTTCTAGCACAAGTTGTTTTACCTTGTCCCCCCATCCCAACAATTGGGATTACATCTAGCTCATTTGTCCCCCGTGTCAGATACCAAATTATTCTTTTCGTGTCATTCTCAAAACCAACTATCTCCTCATCATTCATAAGATTGTCATGTTGAGTTGGCATATATTTAGATGGCTCTACCATAGAGCAGGGTTTAAGAGCAAAGTTCTCCGACCACATCCTGGTCACCTCCGCACTAATATGCTTGATCTCTTTTAAGATTGTAGGAAGTGAGCAAAAAAGATACCAAAGAGCATTATATTGACCAAGAATAGAGTCAATGGCAACTTCAGCTTCGTATGCCAAATTGATAGTATGCCTCTGAAGATCTTTAAGAATTTCATGTGTTGTGGAAGCCAAATGTATATAGTGTGAATAAGTCACAACTACTATACCAAAATTATGACAGCCACCAAATAATAAATAAGACAATAAAACAACAATAAAGGGAACACCAGAATTTACGAAGTTCGGCTAATTTTGCCTACTCCTTGGACACAACCAATATTTTATTTCACTCCAAAAATACAAGTGAAATAATACTAAAGAGAGAAGATACAAATGCCTTAAACATATGAGAAGGCAAATAAGAGGTGTGTTTCAATCCTAAACATTAGGCCTTCTTTTATAGGGGAAAAATCCCCCCAAACTTAACTCCCAACCAATGTGGGACTTTGGCATTTTGCCAAACTTCAACAAATCTCCACCTTGGCAAAATTCCACATTTTCAATTCTCTCTCAATAACAAATTTTGGTTGTGTCTTCATCTTCAATCTTCAGTGTTCAACAATGTTGATCAAATCCAAACAATGTTGAAACTTGACCGCAGTCACCACCTTTGTCAGCATATCAGCAGGATTCTCTGTAGTATGAATTTTCTTCACCGTGACTCCACCTTCTTCTATGATTTCTCGTACGAAAATGATATCGAACATCAATGTGCTTCGTCCTTGCATGATAAACTTGGTTCTTCGCTAATTGAATAGCACTTTGACTATCACAAAAAATTGTGATACCTTTTTGTTCAACACCAAGCTCCTTTAGCAATCCTTGAAGCCAAATTGCCTCTTTCACAGCATCTGTAATAGCCATGTACTCTGCCTCTGTTGTAGACAAAGCAACTGTTGACTGCAAAGTAGACTTCCAACTAACTGGTGCCTTTGCAAAAGTAAACACATAACCAGTAGTTGATCTTCGTTTGTCCATATCACCCGCAAAATCTGAGTCACAATATCCAACTACAGACTGATTGTCTTCCTGCTCAAAAACTAACCCGACATCTACAGTATTATGAATATACCGTAGAATCCACTTCACAGCTTGCCAATGCTCCTTCCCTGGATTGTGCATATATCTGCTAATAACTCCAACAGCTTGTGAAATGTCAGGCCTTGTGCAAACCATTGCATACATCAAGCTACCAACAACATTTGCGTATGGTACCTTTGACATATACTCTCGTTCAGCTTCATCCATTGGCGACATAGTAGTACTTAGCTTAAAATGGGAAGCAAGTGGAGTACTAACTGGCTTAGTCTTGTCATCTATGCCAAAACGTTGAAGTACTCTCTTCAAATATTCCTTTTGAGATAAACAGAGTTTCTTTGAACGTCTATCTCTAATTATCTCCATGCCAAGAATTTTCTTTGCCTCACCCAAATCCTTCATCTCGAACTCCTTCTTCAGTTGAATCTTCAACTTATCAATTTCTTCCAAATTCTTGGAAGCTATCAACATATCATCAACATATAGGAGAAGATATACAAAGGAACCATCTTTAAGCTTGTGCAAATACACACAATGATCGTATTTGCTTCTCTTGTACCCTTGCCGCAACATAAACTCGTCAAATCGCTTGTACCATTGTCTAGAAGATTGTTTCAATCCGTACAACGATTTTTCAAGTTTGCACACCATATTTTCTTTTCCAGCAACTTTGAATCCTTCTGGCTGAGTCATGTAGATTTCCTCCTCCAAGTTTCCATGTAAAAACGCAGTTTTTACATCCATCTGAACTAGTTCCAAATCCAATTGTGCTACCAAAGCCAACATAATTCTAATGGAGGAATGTTTTACAACTGGAGAAAACACTTCATTGTAATCAATTCCCTCCTTTTGAGCATATCCTTTGGCCACCAATCTTGCTTTGTAGCGAACATCTAATTGGTTAGGAAATCCTTCTTTCTTTGCAAATACCCATTTGCACCCAATTGCTTTCTTTCCCTTCGGGAGATTGGCCAATCTCCATGTATGATTCTGATGAAGGGACTGTATTTCATCATTCATGGCAATCCTCCACTTATCTTCTTCTGAACTTTGGACAGCGTCTTTATAAGTAGTAGGAACATCATCAGCTACAATTGAGGTTGCACAAGCAACCGTCTCTATGAGACGAACAGGTTTCGTTATTGTTCTTTTTGGCCTGCTGGTTGCTATTGATTCAAGTTGTTGTTGAGATTCCTGAGTTGGAATCTCCTCTACTGGCTCTCCTTCCAGAGGGTAATCTTCATTTGTTTCCTCCTCTGCTTCTTGTGTAGGAAAAATAAATTTTCCCTCAAACTCCACCTGCTTAGAAGCACCTTCATTTTGTTTGGTATCTTCTGTTACCTTATTTACCATAGCAAATTCATCAAAGGTAACATCTCTGCTGAATATTACTTTCTTTGTCATAGGACACCATAAGCGATATCCTTTGACTCCAGAAGTAATTCCCATAAAAATAGCCTTCTTTGCCCTTGGATCCAATTTTGACTCCGTCACATGATAATATGCAGTTGAGCCAAACACGTGCAAAGAGTTATAATCTACAGCAGGTTTTCCGTACCATTTTTCAAATGGTGTTTTGCCATCAATAGCAGCAGATGGTAGACGATTAATGAGGTGGCATGCATATGTAATTGCCTCAGCCCAAAATTCTTTGCCCAAGCCAGCATTGGACAACATACACCGTACCTTCTCCAGCAAGGTCCGGTTCATACGTTCTGCCACTCCATTCTGTTGTGGTGTATGTCTAACAGTGAAGTGTCGGAACGATGCCATCATTTTCACAGACCTTATTGAAATGATCATTTTTGTATTCACCTCCATTGTCTGTGCGAATACACTTGATTCTCCTGCCTGTCTGATTCTCCACCATCGTCTTCCATTTGAGAAAAATTCCCAACACTTCATCTTTGCTCTTCATTGTATACACCCATACTCTTCGGGAAAAATCATCAACAAAGGTTACAAAATAGTGCTTCCCACCCAATGAAGGTGTTTTGGAAGGACCCCAAACATCAGAGTGTACATAATCCAAAATGCCTTTAGTATTATGGATCGCTGTACCAAATTTAACCCTTGTCTGTTTCCCTTTAACACAATGCTCACAAAACTCCAAGTTGCAAGCCTTTACTCCTTTTAACAATCCTTGATCTGATAGAGTTTTCAAGGATTTTCCTCCAGCATGTCCCAAGCGCATGTGCCATAGCTTGGTTGCTTCTGCCTCTTTGTCGTCACTGGATGTTACTGTCGCTGTCCCAATAACTGTACTGCCACGATAGCGGTACATATTATTATTCTTCCGATTAGCCTTCATTACCACTAGTGCACCGGAGCATACTCTCATCACTCCATTTTCTGCAATGATTTTGAACCCTTTTGATTCTAGGGCTCCCACAGAGATGAGATTCTTCTTCAAATCCGGTACATATCGAACATCTATCAATGTTCTGATCATTCCATCATGGTTCCTTAATCGTATTGAACCAATGCCATATGAGGTAAGAGGGCTGTTATCCGCTGTGTGGATGACTCCATATTCTCCTTCTTGAAATTCCACGAACCAGTCCCTGTTGGGACACATATGATAGCTACAAGCCGAGTCCATCAACCATATGTCTGATGATGTTGATGACTCTGTTGTAACTAATGAGAAGTCTGAATCATCACAATCAGCTACATTTGAATCCATAATAGCCTTTCCATTGTTATGTTTGGCCTTATTCTTCAACTTCGGACAGTCTTTCTTCCAGTGCCCTTTTTCTCGACAAAAGGCACATTCATCTTTGCTGGGTCTGGATCTTGACTTGGATCTTCCCTTCTTTGTCCTCGTTTGATTTTGAGGACGACCCCTCACAAATAGTGCTTCTCCTTCTCCGCCCTTCTGTTTTTCTCGCTTTCTTTGTTCATAGCTGTACAAAGCTGAACAAACTTCTCTGAGAGAAATTTCGTCATTTCCATGGAGTAGAGTAGTTTCAAGGTGCTCGTACTCATCAGGAAGTGACGCCAACAACATTAAGGCCAAGTCACCATCATCATAAGTTGTATCCATATTTTGCAAATCTGTGACCAACTTATTGAAACTGGTGATATGTTCATTCATCGTGGTACCAGGAACATAGGTGAAGTGAAACAGTCTCTTCTTCATGTACAATTTATTTTGACTGTTTTTCTTCAAAAATTTATCCTCTAGTGCTTTCCATAATTTACTTGCAGAAGTTTCCTTTGTGTATGGATATTTCTGCTCTCTAGCAAGGTAGGATCGAATGGTACCGCAAGCAACACGGTTGATAATTCTCCAATCTTCTTCTCCAATAACATCTGGTTTCTTTTCTTCAATGGCCAGATCTAGCCCTTGTTGAAAAAGGACATCTAGAACCTCGCCTTGCCACATCCCAAAATGTCCGGACCCGTCAAAAATTTCTACCGCAAATTTCGCATTTGACACAATTCTTGTCATAAGCGAAGATGCCAATGATGACGTATTGTTGACACTTGATGTAGATTCTTCTTGTTTATTGTCCCCCATATTTGACACAAATATTATTTAATAGCTGACGACACAAATCAAGATTATTTCCTTTCTGATGTAGAAGATCAGACTAAGCTGCAACTACAGAGCATACTCAGACAGAACCTTGACTCAGTTACCAAGATAAATCTTTTCTGATGTGGAAGATCAGACTATGCTGCAACCACAGAGCATACTTAGACAGTACCTTGGCTCTGATACCAATTGTTGCGGAAGCCAAATGTATATAGTGTGAATAAGTCACAACTACTATACCAAAATTATGACAGCCACCAAATAATAAATAAGACAATAAAGCAACAATAAAGGGAACACCAGAATTTACGAGGTTCGGCTAATTTTGCCTACTCCTCGGACACAACCAATATTTTATTTCACTCCAAAAATACAAGTGAAATAATACTAAAGAGAGAAGATACAAATGCCTTAAACAGATGAGAAGGCAAATGAGAGGTGTGTTTCAATCCTAAACATTAGGCCTTCTTTTATAGGGGAAAAATCCCCTCCAAACTTAACTCCCAACCAATGTGGGACTTTGGCATTTTGCCAAACTTCAACAAATCTCCACCTTGGCAAAATTCCACATTTTCAATTCTCTCTCAATAACAAATTTTGGTTGTGTCTTCATCTTCAATCTTCAGTGTTCAACAATGTTGATCAAATCCAAACAATGTTGAAACTTGACCGCAGTCACCACCTTTGTCAGCATATCAGCAGGATTCTCTGTAGTATGAATTTTCTTCACCGTGACTCCACCTTCTTCTATGATTTCTCGTACGAAATGATACCGAACATCAATGTGCTTCGTCCTTGCATGATAAACTTGGTTCTTCGCTAATTGAATAGCACTTTGACTATCACAAAAAATTGTGATACCTTTTTGTTCAACACCAAGCTCCTTTAGCAATCCTTGAAGCCAAATTGCCTCTTTCACAGCATCTGTAATAGCCATGTATTCTGCCTCTGTTGTAGACAAAGCAGACTGTGGAGCTGCTGTGAAAAATCTTTAGGGAATCTCTGCTTTTTGAAAGTTCTTGATTGACTAAACTTTGAAGCCCTTATTTCACCAAGAAAAGTTTTCTTCATTTCCAGCTCCACTAGCTTAATCAGACATAATAGATATGGAGGTTTACTCACCAAATCATTTTCATCCTCATCTGTATCTTCATCTGAATCTATATCATCTTCAACCTTAGTAAGCTAAAGAGCAAGGCAGAACTGTCCCACATTGTCAGCCATGAACTGAATTCGTGTCTCCAGACCTTCCAGCTTCTCATGGTCGATGTAACTATTTATCTCCGTAGCATATAAGTATCTCAAAAATTTCATTTTCTTTTGAATGATTTTCACTTGCTCTAAAAGTCGATTAAGCTGAAGCATTTCATTCGTCCATTCAGTAGCATCCAATTCCAAGATCCATTCAGTAGCATCCAATTCGAAGAACATTTGTACATCATTTAGATTCTTGTCGAGGCAATCCATATATTCTGATAGATGGGAATGATTCAACTCAAAATTGTACCTTAAGCTGGTATTACCTTCAATGAATTCCAGCAACTGTGAAACTAGCCTTTCCACATTAAGGTTAGTTTTGCATTCATCAAAAACTGACTGAAGCATTTCATCAATTAGTTGGGCCTTCTTTGCGATTTTGACTAAGGAATCAGGCAAAAGAAGATGATGGTATTTGAGAAAAGTACTCAAAAATCTTAGCTCCATTTCAAGTGTCTTAATCTTGATGTTGTTCAGATCATGACCTCTGATCTTGATCCTTCTTAGGTTATCTAACATATCCTCAATATCATTTTGAGCCATCTTCTCTAGATAAAGTAGAAAATTCCTGCAAGTTCACCAACTCTTGTAATATTAGTTTCATTAACAATAACTTTTTTTGTTCACGTTTTTTCAATATCTACTGTTAGAAGCTATAATGCTTGTGAAAGATTACACACCTATTGTACCATTTTGGTTATGGAGAATTTCCCAAACCTCCTATTGTCTTACTTTCTATTGTAAATGTTGCTTCATTTCACTTCTCCGTTTATAAGAAGTCCGTTGATAAATTTTAGGAAGAAAGCTAAGTTGTCGGTGTCTAATCAATTTAAGCCTAGTCTATGATGACAACATTGCTTTCTTTTTTACTCGGGCGAGTCTCTTTAGAGTACATCTTTTCTATTTTATATTGCCTAAGCTTTATTAGGATTACCGAGAAGAAAAACAAAAACGTTTTCTAGTCTATAGGGTAAATTTGATTTAAAATAAATGGTCGAATAATAGCGTGACACGTGGAATCAAAGACAGGTAAAAGGCAAGTCAAGTAACGGCCAGTGCCAGGAACAACAACCGCAATTGACATCGGGAAAATCCCGAAGGGAGCACGATCAACGAGGGCAGATCGAATATTTGCGATCGATAACATACAATATAGAATATTCCCTAACATTAAATGTGCAACCATTGTAGAAAATATTTGCGTTCATGGCCTGCCGTTACATATTCATCAATGACTCCTTTATTATCATTTAAGTGGAGCTTGATCCTAGGATCTTGCTTCGCAAGGTATAATTATAAATAACAGGCTCAACAACCATTGTGAGACACGAAATTCTTGTCCAACTTATGCTACATTTCACTTTTGCTCTTGAAATAACCACTCTATTCGTTCTCATTATTGCTTTCATCTCTGTCCTGCGAGACATTGTACTCGGAGCCAGGCTTATCATTCTCTCTAATTTCAATTGCTAAGTCTTATTTTTAAGCTTATTATTTTATCATTTTTGGATCAAATCAGTCCGCTTGTCTATAAACCACGTAACAAATTTAACTTTACCTTTTTTGGGTAAACAATTTGGTGCCCACCGTGTGGCTTAGCCAATTGCGTAATTTTTTTTATCGTTGCATTTATTACTAACTTGTTTGATTTATCCTTAGCAAGAAATCAGAAATGGCCGCTAATGATATCATCATCACACACAACATTGACACAAATAATTGCCTCAACATGAGACTCAATTAACGACACCCGTAACGAAGGGGATGAAGCAACCCCGGTTCATGAAGGACAGTATCCCTAGCATGTGCGAGAACCAACTCCTGATGACGTAGAGGAGGAACATGTCGTTGAAACAGTGAAAATCTTAAGGGAACAACAAAAGACAATCATAGTGTTGTCGGTTGCTTCTAATAAAGCAAACGGAAGGGCCCAGTTTCTCTCAGTGTTCCCGCAAATCAAATGGCTCAAAGAGTCGATAATAACACCCATAAGGGGTGAGACCGATTCTGACAATGCCGGTGGGACCAGTAACGGATCTGGTAATAACAACAGGAATGTCATTTAAATCGAGTGCTACACCGGAGATGATTCCAAAGAGGTTTAAAATGTTGGACATACCAGAATATGATGGGACTTCGGATCTGCAGGAGCACATTACAACCTACACCACAGTTGTGAAAGGAAACAATTTGGCTCAACATGAGATCGAATCGGTCTTACTGAAAAGTTTGGTGAAACCCTCACAAAGGGGGCTCTGACATGGTAGTCACTCTTACCTGAGTATTCAATTGACACTTTTGAAATGCTTGCAAATTCATTCATCAAAGCCCATGTCGGGGTAAGGAAGGTCCAAACCAGGAAGGCAGACATATTCAGAATTGCACAAGATGAGTCTGAATTACTATGAGAATTCGTGGTCCGATTCGAAAAAAAGAAGATGCTACTACCAGTTGTATCGAATGAGTGAACATCGGAGGCATTCAAAACGGTTTGAATCTACGAAGCTCTGATGCCTCCTGAAAGTTGAAGGAAAGTCTGCTCAAATTCCAAGCAACCACATGGACGGATGTCCATAACCGTTACGAGTCAAAAATAAGAATATAAGACGATCAACTTGATTTCTTGACATCAACCAAGGGACGGGACTGAGATAAGAATTAGGACAAGTTTAGAAGTGACTCTGATGCGAATTGACGGTCTTCTAAAAGTTATTTCCTATCTTATAAAAGAGCCGAGGGATGCAGCAACAAAGGATTTCGGTCCTAGGATAGGTTCACTCGCGATATAAGAACTGACCTTGACCGAAATAGCAGGTCTTTACAAGAAAAAGAGGTACCAGCAGCCCAGGACTCCACATATCCCAGGTTATCAGATTACAACTTTAACATCAGCCTAGTGTAGTTGATATCGATGATGAGAAATATAAAAAAAAAAAAAAAAAGCACGATTCCCGAAGCCAATCAAATTTGATCCCAACCAGTGGGATCCCAACTTGTGATGTGAATATCGCGAGACTCATAGCCATAAAACTGGCGATTACTGGAATTTAGAAGAGGTTGCGACATTATTTAAGAATGACCATCTCAGGGAATTTCTGAGCGACCGAGCCAAGAAAAATTATGGTCGTAGCTGGGACAAGGCAGAGCCTACGAAGACAGCAGAAGACTCCCCTTGGTTGACTATCAACATGATTTTTGGAGGAAATAAAATTAGTGTAACCTTCTCGGTGGTCAAGAAAATAAATATATAAGTAACTCATAGAGAAAGACTCCGTGAAGTCGCACAAGATGATATCACTTTCATGGAGGAAGACACTGACGGACTCCTTCTCCCACATAACGATGCTATGGTAATCTCTCTTAATATTTTAGATTTCAAAATTAAGCGTGTTCTGGTTGACCCAGGAAGCTCAACCAACATCATCCAATGGAGAGTGCTGGAGTAAGCAAAACTGACCGGAAGCATCATACCGGTGACAAAACCCTTAGTCGGGTTCAATTTGACAAGTGTGACAACCAGAGGTCCTATTGCCCATGAACGCTGAGAAAGTAACCAAAACCACCTTGTTTGAAGTGGTGGATGGAGACATGGGATATAATATAATTCTTCGGATGTCGTGGATACACAAAAAGAAGGTTGTTACCTCAACATATCATCAGCTACTGAAATTCCCAACCTTAGAAGGGATCAAATAGATAAGAGAAGACCAACCGATAGCAAGGGAGATGAATGCGGTAACTGTTTCCAGCAGCAAGGGAAAGGAGTCTAACAAATAGCAATTACAAGAGCCAGTGCCTTACCCCTCTCTGAATGAATATGATAAGAGTGAGGAGTCATCAGCTTCTGAGATACTTTCAGGTGCCGGAGGAGATATATGCAACCAATTCAAATACAAAAGAACTCGAGCGGGTAGTATTGTTCGAACAATTTATAGAAAGGAAGTTCTATTTGGGAATAAGGTTAAACCCCGAGCTCAGGTATCCCATTAGAGGTGGTCGTGCACAAACTAAGCCTGGATTCAAACTTCCCACCGATAAGGCAAAAAAAATGCCTAATAGTCGAGGCCAAAAATAGGTTTGTTAAAGAAAAAGTAATACGACTACTCGACATTGGTTCAATCCGGGAGGTAAAACATCTGGAATGGTTGGCTAATGTAGTTATAGTTCCGAAGAAGAATAGCAAGTTTAGAATGTGCGTAGATTATAAGGACTTAAATAAGGCGTTTCCTAAAGACTTGTTCCCTTTGCCAAATATTGATCAAATGATTGATGCTACAGCGAGGCACGAGTTAATGAGTTACCTTGATGCTTACTTCGGGTACAATAAAATCAAAATGAACCCAGAGGATCAGAAAAAAGTTTCTTTCAAAACGAATTTTGGAACATATTGTTACAATGTGATGCCATTTGGGCTTAAGAACACCAGAGCTATTTATCAAAGGCTCGTTAATTAAAATATTTGAGAAACAAATAGGCAAAACAATGGAAGTGTATATTGATGGCATGTTAGTCAAGTACTTGAATGGAGCGGATAATTTGAAGCAACTCTAAGAGACCTTTGACATTCTGAGGAAACACAACATAAAGCTTAACCCGAAAAAATGCGTGTTCGGGATTGATTCCGGTATGTTCTTGGGGTTCTTGGTTTCACAAAGAGGGATCAAGGTAAATCCTGATAAAATCAAAGAAGACATCCCGGACCAGCTAACGAGCGTAAAGGAAGTACAAAGGTTAACCGAAAGATTGGCCTCCTTGAGTAGGTTCATCTCAAGATCCTCGAAAAAGTGTCATCATGTTTTTCTCGCTTCTGAAAAAGAAGAACAATTTCGAGTGGACTCTCGAATACTAGCAGGCACTGAAGGATTTAAAAAGGTATCTATCCAGCCCCCGTTACTATCAAAATCGGGGGAAGGCAAATAATTGCTGATATATCTAGTCATCTCAGAAGTAGCAGTAAGTGTTTTTTAGGTCCGAAAAGAAGAAGGTACGCAATTTCCTACATATTACGTTTTATTTGATGGCATGTTAGTCAAGTATTTGAATGGATGGGTTCATTTGAAGCATCTTTAAGAGACCTTTGATATTCTGAGTAAATACAACATGAAGCCTAACCCAGAAAAATGCACATTCAGGGTTGATTCCGGTATATTCTTGGGGTTCTTGGTTTCGCAAAGAGAGATCGAGGTAAATCCCGATAAAATCAAAGAAGACATCCTGGACCAGCTAACAAGCATAAAGAAAGTACAAAGTTTAACCGGAAGATTGGCCACCTTGATCAGGTTCATCTCACGATCCTTGAAAAAGTGTCATCATTTTTTTCTTGCTTCTGAAAAAGAAGAATAATTTTGAGTGGATTCCCGAATACTAGTAGGCACCGAAGGATTTAAAAAGGTACCTATCTAGCCCCCCGTTACTATCAAAACTGGGGGAAGGTGAACAATTGCTTATATATCTAGCCATCTCAGAAGTAGCGGTAAGTGTTGTTTAGGTCCGAAAAGAAGAAGGTATGCAATTTCGTATTTATTACATTACTAAAATATTAACAGTAATGGAGACTCACTGTCCGTACCATGAACAATTGGCCTTAGATCTTGTAGTCATCTCTCGAAAGCCCATGCCTTATTTTTAATGTCACCCGATAGCCGTTGAGACAACTTTTCCCTTAAGGAATGTCCTTCATAAGCCTGAGTTGTCAGACCAGTTGGCTAAATGGATAGTCAAAATTAGTGAGTTCGACATTGAGTACAAGCCTAGGATTAGGATTACGTCACAAGTTTTGGCCGCATTTGCTAAAGTTTATTACTCCCCAACAGAAAATTTTACGGGAGTAAAGATTCATCATGTGTGCAAGGGTTAGGGTTTCTCCGGTCTCCTTGTGTAGCTAGCAAAGACAAGCCACGGTCTCCAAAATGATGGTGCCAAACAGACCCGATACCGGTGGCAAAATCCCAAAATTACGGGGTCGAGCCCTTCATTCGACCCCAAGAAAAATGGACCCAAGGTAAAGGGATACGTATATATATACATAAAACCTTCCCTAGTGAAAGTAACCCGCTCTATCATATCCGGACCGGGGATGTTGAGGTTAGGGCAGTTGCATTTCTCCTTCATTGTAGGGATATTAGAAGGGCGAATGGAGAAGGGATACCTACTAACAGCCCAAGTCCATAAAGACGCAAAAGGGCCCTTCTCTTAGAAATCGTTAGAGGTACTAAGGCGTTTTGGTATGATGGTGTTTACAGTGGGAGGCTCAGAGTCGGTATCAGAGTCTCTGTTTTTACTTGGGCCTCCACCGAAGAGAAGGCCAATTTTCTAAAAAATGGAGTAGAATAAGCCATGGTAGTAAATAGGCAGTAAATTTTTTAAAAGAGTTTAGAAGATGAAAGTTGTCTAAACAGGTAGAAAGTGAGTGTAGAGAAGAAGATGGACTTATGAAAATCTTGGAAGTGAAAAAAGTAAAATGATGAGTAGAGTAAATTTGGTTTATAATCAATGGTCGAATAATAGCATGACACGTGGAACCGAAGACAGATAGAAAGCGAGTCAAGTCACGGTCAATGCCGGAAACAATAACTGTAATTGACATCGGGTAAATCCCAAAGGCAGCACGGTCAACGGGAGCAAATCGAACATTTGCCATCAAATGGCATTAAATGAAGAATATTCATCTCTGTCCTCTAAGACATTGTGCTCGGGGCCACGCTAATCATCCTCTCCAATTTCAATTGCTAAGTCTTATTTTTAAGCTTATTATTTTATCATTTTTGAATTAAATCAGTTCGCTTATCTATAAATCACGTAACAAATTTAACTGCACCATTCTACGGGTAAAGATGTAGTATTACGAGTTTGAACTCATGACCTTCTGTTCACATGACAACAACTTTACCGGTTATTCCAAGGCTCCCCTTCACCTATGATATAAATTAGTAAGTGAATTTGAAAAGATTTGGGTAGTATGTATATATTGTGAAGTCCATTCATATAGGTAAACGCTTATTTTCCATGTTATGGACAAAGTAGCAGATTGATTAAATATCAAACAATTACACATTCTTTCTTCAATTTACTATGTTGATTATTCATGAATATTGTGATCTAAGGGTGTGTTTGGTACGAAGGAAAATATTTTTCGGAAAATGTTTTCTAATTTTTTCATGTTTGGTTGGCTTAAATGTTTTGGAAAATATTTTCCTTATCAATTCATTTTCCTCCAATTGGATGAAAATGATTTCCTTATTAAGAGAAGGGAAAACATTTTCCAAAACTCCTTCTCAACCTTCCCAACCCTCACCAACCCAACCCACCCCCTCTACAAAAAAAGTTTTTTTTTTTTTTCAAATTTCAGTTTTTTCGTTTTGTTGTCCCCCCTGCACGAAATTTTTTTTTTACTTTTTTTTTGTTATTTAAATTTCTGTTTTTTTTCGTTCTGCTGTCTCCCCTCCCCCAGCCCCGCCCCCTCACCCCTGTCCCCCCCTCGAAAAAAAATTTAAAATATATTTTTCAGTTTTAGTTTTATTATTTATCGGTTTAAAGGCTCAAAATTTTACAAGTTCCAAAATTATGAGTTCGGAGGTTTATGTGTTTGGAAGTTTACGGGTTTAAAAATTATAAACCCGGATTTTCAACTACACACTTTTTCTTTGCGGGAATCCTATTGCCCTCCTAAACTTATTTTAAATGGAATTATTTGCACCCTTAACGCTGACAACCAAACTCTTGGCAAGTGATGAGCTACACGCGCCCCCATATATATTTTTAGTATTTTTTTATTCTTTCTTCTTTTTCTTATCCTTTTTTCTTATTTCTTATTATTCTCATTTTTTTGGTTATTTCATTCTCTTTATTTTTGTTTTGGTCACCGGCGGCATAAAATGGTGGTCGTCGGAATTTCACAAACACCATTTTTTCCGGCGATTGTTTTTCCAGCGATAGATTTTTATCCCGATCTAAGTGTGTTTTGTTTTATATATATATATATATAAATTTTTCTTAAAAGTATAATTTATATGTGGGAGGAAGAGCAAAAGAAGAAAAAAATATAAGCTGAGAAAACTTTTTTCAGTTAAAATTTCAATGCATCATTTTTTTCCGGCGTGTGAAGGTTTTCCGATGATGAATTTTTCCCCCCAAATCTGAGTGTATTTTGCTTTGCTTATGAATAATCTTCTTGAGAGTTTAATTTGTGTGTGAAAAGAAAAAATGGAAGAAAAACAGTTAGACAAAGTCGCGGAATTAGAGAAGAAACGAAAAAAAAGTAAAAGAAAAAAAGAAAAAGAAAAAGGAAAAGGAAAAGGAAAAAAAAGTAAGAAAAAAATGATAAAAAAGAATAAAAAATAATCTGAAAATCGTTTTTTCCTAAGGAGAGTGAAATACACACACTCTGTCACGTCAGTATTAAGGGTGCAAATAATTCCATTTAAAATAAGTTTAGGGGGATAATAGGATTCCCGCAAAGAAAAAGTGTGTAGTTGGGAATACGGGTATAGTTCAGGGGGTACTTATGCATTTTCCCTTAAATTTATAAGGAAGGTTTTGCATTCCGGATTTCTCTTTTAGACTTTAAAGGAATGAGAGAGAAAGTACAAATAGCTACCAAATGATTTGTATGACGAGGTGCTTGTCAACAACAACAACAACAACAACCCAGTATAATCCCACTTAGTGGGGTCTGGGGAGAGTAGTGTGTACGCAGACCTTACCTTTACCCTAGGGTAGAGAGACTGTTTCCAAATAGACCCCCGGCATCCTTCCCTCCAAGAACATCCCACCTTACTCTTGAGGAGACTCGAACTCACAACCTCTCGGTTGGAAGTGGGGGTTGCTTACCATCAGAGCAACCCCTCTTGCCTGACGAGGTGCTTGTCATTTTTGTTATTGTTATAGGCAGAATGCCGTGGTTATTACTTGATCTCTTCATATATGTAAAGGACGAATCCACAAAATGGTGGAGTTTTGTATTTTGTTGGGTTAAGAAGATCCAATTGTTGTTAAAGAAACATTGTAGTTATTTTCACGATTTATAAAATGCAATCATGATGTGCTTCAAGTTGATGTACTTAGTCACATATTCATGAAGATTTTGGGATGCTACAATTATTCATCCACTAGATATCTCAGGTAGATTATTATTAGATTAATAACAAGCGCATATATATATATATATATATATACATAATTTTCTTGAAAGTATAATTTATATGTGGGAGGAAGAGCAAAAGAAATAAAAACGAATATAAGCTAAGAAGAGTTTTTCCAGTTAAAATTTCAATACATCAATTTTTTCCGGCGTGGGAAGGTTTTCCGATGATGAATTTTCTCCCCAAATTTAAGTGTATTTTGCTTTCATTATGAATGGATCTTTTTGAGAGTTTAATTTGTGTGTGAAAAGGGTAAAAAGATGAAAAAGAAAAACAGAATAAATAAAAACGGTTAGACAAAATTGCTGGTGAATGAATAGTCGCCGGTGAATGAATATCCGCCGGAATTAGAGAAAAACGAAAAAAGAAGTAAAAAAAAAAAGACAAAGAAAAAGGAAAAGGAAAAGGAAGGAAAAAGTAAGAAAAAATAGTAAAAAAGAAGAAAAAAAATCTGAAAATCTGAAAATCTGAAAGGAGAGTGAAATACACACACTATGTCACGTCATCGTTAAGGGTGTAAATAATTCTACTTTAAAATAGTTTAGGGGGTAATAGGATTTTCGCAAAGATAAAGTGTGGAGTTGGAAATCTAGGTATAGGTCAGGGGGTACTTATGCATTTTCCCAAAAAAAAAAATTTGAGGATGTTGGCCGGTAAAAAGGGCAAGAAATTGTGTCTCTTATTACTTTTTCATTATTTCGATCTTTTACTCTCTTTTTTTAGAATTTCTTTAAATAGTTTTACTTTATGGGTGTACTCTATAACATTATTCGTAGGTTCTCAAATAAAGATTTTGATTTACAATTCAACTTGGATTTCAATAGATTATCCTAAAGCATCTATCAAACTTTGAAATCATGTTCAAAAACTCAAAATTCATCTAATTTGGAAGAAAGGGTCAATGGTCGGAGCAACATCGATAAATTGGAGGAGTTAATTTAAATTCATTAAAGGTTGACCCTGGAAAAAGATTGGCAACTCAAAAATATTATTCAAACAACCATGATGAAATAAGAAGAGCATATCTTCAAAAAAATCTTATCCAACCTTGAAATTACAACTGTTCTTACATAAAATATATGATAAATTTGTTGCTTTGATCTAAGATTTGTTAAGTATAATATATTGGAGTATAGTGTAACGAAATATGTGACTTTTTCTTTTATTGTTACTTGATTCAAGATGAATGCATTAATTTGGGGGGGGGGGGGTGTTTTTAAGTATAAGGTTTACACCCGGGCGGATGAACCAAGGTTGAAGCAATGTCGAGAATGTCATTTCTCACTTTTTTAAATGTGACGCCGCTTATAAAAAATTTCATTAATTTGGGGGGGGGGGGGTATTTTTAAGTATAAGGTTTATACCCGGGCGGATGAACCAAGGTTGTAGCAATGTCGAGAATCTCATTTCTCACTTTTTTAAATGTGATGCCGCTTATAAAAAATTCATGTGTACGGCTCTGACAAGGTAGACCTAACATCAAGAGGAAGGAAGTCGTATTGAACAACTTACAATCCCTTAAAATCCGTATAGACAATACCAACTAGTTAGGAAAATATTTGGTCATGGTACACTTACCTTAGGTGTAGATTTTGTCAGAATTGTTTTATATGCGCTTAGAGATTTGTATGTCTTCAATTTTATGATCCTGTAAAGGAGCAAAAAGAGTTGTTAGTATAATTAAAACGCTTAGTAGGTTACGTTCCAGCAAAGGGAAAAAGAAGTCGAGGGTCAAAAAGCAATCGAAAAAAGTCACAAGAACGATCAGATCAACAAAATAAGTTACAAAGATCTTCACATCTAACTAAATGCATGACCAAAATAACGTGTCAAGTGTGATTAGAAAAAAATTATTGAAATATATACCTGACAAAGACCAAAGTTTGCAGTAGGAGAAAACTTGTAATTAATGACAAGTGAAGATTAATATCAGCATAAAGATTGGAAGTATGAAAGGTTTCAGTCTATAGGGTCTTCTCACATAAGGAAGCATACTCTAACAAGATCAGTGAATGAATAATTATTGGTTCAATCAAACTTACATTAAATGTATATTGGATTGGATCTAAATGCTACCAAAAGTCAATGGAAGAGTTATTTATAATATTATTAGTACAGGTAGAAAGCTACTTCCTCCGGTCCAAAATAAGTGATTTTTTGGCTTTTTACTTTTGGTCCAAAATAAGTGATTTTTCTAGATTTCAAGAATGAATTAATTATTTTTTTCCTTCATTGCCCCTGGAGTAACTAATGTTGGAGTATGTATTAGGAGTGTTTATGTGAAGAGATAGTAAAGGTTAATATGATCTATTTCATTGCTAATTAATGTTAAAAATTGAATTTCTTAATATGTGTGAAAACAACCAAAAAATCACTTATTTTGGACCGGAGGGAGTAATTGGCAGGTTAGTATCCATTCCCATTGGCCTTCAAAGTCAGTGGCTTAGTATACTATTAGCCCGTTTGGCCAAGCTGCAACAATCAACTTATTTTGATAAGTACTTTTTTTCAAAAGTGTTTTTCTCAAAAGTACTTTTGGTGAGAAGCAGTTTGTGTTTGGCTAATTAGTTTGAAAAACACTTTTGAGCAGTAATTAGTGTTTGACCAAGCTTTAAAAAACTGTTTCTAAGTGTATTTTTCTCAAAAGTGCTTCTCAAAAAAGTACTTTTGGAGAGAAACTACTTTTTTCTGCTTCTGCTTCTCCTCAAAAGCATTTTTTTTCCTTCCAAAAGCTTGGCCAAACACCTTAATTTTTGGCCAAAAATGCTTTTGACAAAAAAAAAGCACTTTTGACCAAAAAAAAGCTCGGCCAAACAGGCTATATTATTAGTGCAAAGAGACAGCTAATCTGCAGGTGATAATCCGTTCCTATTGGCCTTCAAAGTCAATGCTTTCATTAGTTAATGCGCAAGTTGTACTGTTACAGCTCAAGATTTGCCTATTAGGGCGGTGCATTCGTATCGAAACTAAAAAATTTGGTATATGGTATTTTGATATTTGGTATGGTATTTAGTTTAAATTTATAAAATAGTTTGGTATTAAGTATGGGATTTGATATTTAAAAAATAATACTTAAATATGAATATCGTACCAAAATATATACTAAATTACACTTTACATATATTATTGATTAACATACTAAGTTACACAATATTTTTCTTGGGCATTCATGCTGAGGTTTGCAGTAAAACCCGTTCTTTAGGAAAATGGAGGAACAAGCTAGGATTCAAATTCTAATTCTTACTCTCTAGGTTGCCAAAAAGTTTAACATAATGTTTCAACGATTTTAGGGTATTTCTTACTCAGTTAGTCATTGTTGTATTCTCTAATTTCAACAATTAACTCTAAGCAAGTGACATGATATTTCCAATGATCAAATATATTTCTTTATGTACCTTTTTTCTCTTAGTTAACAATTGATAGTTTTGTACAAAGATTTTATCAACAGTCACGTGAGCTTAGAATGTTTTTATTGGGTGCTTTAATTAAGAATGTTGCAGTCTATGACTCTATGCACTAGTTAATATTCAAGACGAATAAATCAAAATTACCGAACCGAATAAATCGAAACTGGAAGGAGAAAAGCCAAACCATACCGAATATAATTAGGTATGATATTGGTATAACATTTTAAGAAACCGAATTCCAAAAATACCGAACCGAAATGACTAAATATTATATTGTACCGACCGACGAACACCCTTATTGCCTATCATTCTAATTAACAGACAAATATACACTGTGTCTAGAACAATTTCTGTCTATCAGTATTATTGCTACACATTCCTACATGAGAGGATCATGACGAAGATGAGATATTACATATTAGAAGAATATTTCGACAGTATTCAATGGACAAATATATTAAACATGAAATGCAGAGGCTCTGAGTGTCACGACCCCAAATTAGCGCCGCAGGATGTCGTGATTACACTTAGTCTCTAACACTAGGTAAGTCTAACATATATTGGCAAATATCAAAGATAATAACTTAAACATAATATTAAACCGTGAAACTATCAAAATAAAACTCAAACGGTACAACTGTCCAATAACTCCTAAAACCCGGTGGAACTGAGTGATAAGCTCTACAGAAATGTACACAAATCTCTAATACAATATTGTCTTATAAAAGGATAATTAATAGTAAAAGAAATAACATAAGGTGACTGTGAAGCCTGCAGACGTCGAGCAGGTATACCTTGAAGTCTCCGAAAAGATAATTGAACGATCATTGGCGTCCGACACGAGCAAATGTACCTGGATCTGCAAAAATGTGCAGAAGGGTAGCATGAGTATACTACAATGGTACCCAGTAAATATCAAGCCTAACCTCGGTAGAGTAATAATGAGGCCAGATCAAGACACCTACTAGGACTAGAAATCTGAACATAGTATAGTATATTGATGTTTAGCTTAAAGTATATATATTTCTATGTATATCGCCTCATAATTTACTTTTTTTCATGAATCTGGGATGCTAAATGCTATGATTTATATTAATTTGAAGTATTTTTACTTGTAGGAATGATTCAGGAGCAATTGGGGGCGAAACGTGCAAGATTTGAGCTAAAACGAACAAAATCGAAAAAGGAGGCCATTTGGGCGCCACAGGCAGCGCCTGACGCCACCTGTGGCGCTGAAAACAGTATGTGCAATTTGGGCAGCGCCCTGGTGGGCGCTTGGCGCTGGGCTGGGCGTCGTTGACGTGGATTTTGTCCTATTTTACCCAGGACACGGTTTATTCGGCCCTAGACCTACCCAACATGTATAAAAGCAAGACTAAACCTATTTTTTGGAGGGGGACTCCACTTTGGAGGATATCTAACATACTTTGGAGGGGAATTCACGTGGAAGAACACACACCACGCTTGGAGGAGGCTTCTAACTAGTTTTTCTTCTCTTCTCTTCCTTTAATTTCATAGTTCATTTGTTTTAGAGTTTTGAGTGCTACATAAACGTTGTAGTTTGAAGCTTGAATTGTTCTTATTATTTTATCATATTGGCTTATTTATTCAATCTTGCATTTAATTATTTGATTGCTTGATCACCAATTGAATGCTATCTACGAATCTAGGATTGAACTCGGGAGAGAAAATTCTAGATTGCATATAAGATTGAGTAGAACAAGATCTTAACTCTTATGGAGGGCGGATTTGTGGTTAGGATAGGAATATACCTAATCGCCTTGCTTGGTTATTATACGGGAATTATAAATGTGTTCTTGTTAATCCTAATTCCATAGGAATATAGGCATTAGGTTAGCTTGAATAGGCGAGTTGTACTTCGGGAGAAGGCTACGAGCAATATTAACCCTGTCAACCAATAAACCAGATAACTTAATTAGATGATTTAAGTGGAAAACTCAACGAGATTGTTAGCTAACCCATAGCTCTAGAATATTCACTCACATTGAATTCGCCTCTATAATTTGCCAACTTTTTTTCTTTAATCTCTTAATTTGTTACTCTAGATTAATTTTAGTTAAATATTCATATTTTAGGATTCACTTGAATAGATTAATAGTTTGATTTAATTTAGTTGATAGTTAATCACAAGTCCCTATGAGTACGATATCTGGACTTAAAATCCTATATTACTTGTCGACCACGTATACTTGCGTGTGCGTTTGGGAGCAACAAGTTTTTGGCGCCGTTGCCGGGAATTAAGAAATTAACTAGTCTACTAGATTAGATTTTTACTTTTTGTCTACTCAAATTTTTTTTATTTATTATTTTTATCTTAGTTTAATAATTATTATCTTTATTTACATGGCATCTTGGAACGAGAATTGGTCGAATATTGGTTGTTCTTATTTTGGTGATCCATGTCCATATTGTGGAGGACCATATTTGGGGCAAAAATGTGCATCTAAATCTGATGTGTGGAATTTTTATAAAGTGTATGGTTGTCAAGGTGGCCATTGGGATGATTGTCCTAATTTTTATCATCCTTCTCGGAGTTCTTATTATAATGTTTCTAATAATGTTTATGAGTTTGATAGGAGCAATGAAGTGGAGGATATGGAAAGCGCGGATCATATTATGGACATGATAAGGCAAATAGCCGAGCAACATGACATGATGATGAGGCAAGTAGCCGAGCAACAAAATGAAAATCGAAAGGCTATACAAAGAATTAGTGAAGCAATCATGAGAATGATGGCCGAGGCGGAGGAAGTGGCTGAAGAAAGAGAGTTCCCACCAGAAGATAATTTGGAAGAAGCAGATATAGTGATCCAATCTTGGCTAGAGGAACAAGCTCAACTGATAAAATCTCATGAGTTTCTCCGTGATGGTCTTTCAAATATGACAGAACAACTAATAGAAGGAAGAACTGAGCTCAAGCAAGAGATAGACCAATTTGGCTTAGATATCCATGACTTGCAGGGTCAATTGAATAAAAAGGTTGAGGCTTCTGATGCCCTACAACCAATTATTGTAGATACTAGCCAACTTATGGAGCGAAAAGAGGAGTTCCAACTATTCGACCACAATATTATTAATAATGCCAAGGTTGACGAAGAGTGCAAAATTGAGAATGTCAACAATAATGCAATTTTTGAGTTGGAGCGTATTGGACCTCATTCTAAATATTTTTCAACATTTTGTTTGGTTGGTGACATGGGAATTGATCCAGTCGAGCATATGGAGGAGTCAATGGATGAGGACAAAGTGTTTATATTCTGAAATTTGTCACACCAAGGAAACAAAACGACATTCCTCACTTAAGGGATAAGAAGTGCAAGATGCGATATCTATTGCTTGGTTCCTTTATTTTTATACCACTGCCGCAGGAACGTGACAAAAAAATTGATGCAAAATTGGGGCTGCAATTCATATCTTCAAAGTGGAAGGAAAAGTGGTAAAAGTGATTGCGTCGTGCCGCGACGTTAAATAAGGCACTTGTTGGGAGGCAACCCAGCCTGTATTTTAATTTTTTAATTTTTAATTTTATTTTTTGATTTTTTTATATAGTGACAAGTTTCGTGTTGTTTTTGTTTTGTAGAGTATGGGAAGTCTGAGTACCCAAAGTTGAAGTTGAGGAGCATGTTTGAGCTTAAGTGAGGGGTCGTCCCGGCCCTTAAGATTGAGGATCATGTCCGAGCTAAGCCCAAGAGGGTCTCAAGGAGTATTTCTCACCATTGTTTTAATATTTTTCTCTATGATCATGCATCGAGGACTATGCATAATATAAGTTTGGGATGGGGAAACTACTTTCTGAAACATAATTATATAAAACTATTTTTTTTGGTTTTTCTTTTAGAACTCGTAGTAGACATAGTCTAGTTAAAAAAAACGAAAATTGAAAAAATAAAGTTTAGAAAAAGTTCAGATTTTTCCCGACGATGGATCTTTTAGACAATTTTCTTGAGGGATAAAGTCCGATTAAAAAAACCAAAAAGACTTTTTGTTTTTTCTAGGATAGTTAGGTAGTATCCCTTGGTTTTTCTTTGGGCGCCGGTTCTTTTCCAAGGGTGTAGCTCGAACCGGGTACTTTATTTTTTTCTTTAGGAGTAGTTTAGGAAGAAACTGAGTCACTCTGAGATACTCATTGACATGGTTGATGCTGGCACATTAGGCTATAACATACATTCTGTTTTTCCATTTATTTGGTTTGAATTGTGAAGCCTAAGTAAAGTAAATAGCCTATTTTGTGACGCCTTTTCTCAGTTGTTTGACTTGTATGCCACATAGTGCAATATTGATTAAATTTCTCAATTATGTGTGCTTGCTTGACTTGAGAGTTGAACAGAACCGTTTTGATTGAGTCATGTGCAACGTGTATGTGAGGATTTGTGATTTTCTGTGCTATCCTGTGTAGTTTAGAACTTGCCTCGTGTGTTAATTGAAGAGAAATTGTAAGTTGTGCTAATCTAGGAGATGACATAGGTATTTTCTTGCTTGATCATGGATGTGCTTGTCACATAGAAACAAAATTTTCCGTTGCTAGCCCTTTGAGCCTATAGACCTTTCTTTTGGCACCCACATTACAAGCCATACTCCTATTCAATTCTTAATTTGAGATAGAACCTTTACCTCCTAAGGCACTTAGTCGCTAAAAGAAGTAAGGTTAGAAATTAGGGAGTAGATTTTTAGCGGAACCATGGAAGGGCCCGTTGGTGCACTAAAGTTGAATCAAAAGTCACTAGCCAATGAACCTTAATATATGGAGTGTGTGAAGAAAAGAAAAAAAGAGAAAGGAAAAGAAAAATTGCAAGAAAAGAGAAAAAAATATGATAGTTCAAATAATGTAGAAAAAATACACACCTCCAATTCTTAATGATTTGTGCTAGTGAAATTATAGAAGTGCTTAATTGAAAAGAGGGCTATGTTGCATATGTTGTATATGGCCAGTGAATCGATTGAGAAGAATATGTGCTTGAATTGTGAATGTAGTGTATTAAAGTGCTTAGGAGGGTTAGTTAATATCTCTAAATGTATCATACCTGTCCCTTAGCCTACATTACAACCTAAAAGTCCTAATTGATCCTAGATTTGGCTAGCTTAAATTAGTAGAGATATACACTACGAGCAAGCTTATGGTACGACCACAGGATGCATATGAACTCTTTGTGAGAGTGAGCGAATTTTGTTCAATTGTGTGATGTCCTTAATCTATATTCAAAAGTATATTTGAATGTGTGGGCTGTTATATTCACTCTTTTGTTTGTTGGTAAGGGCACGTGATCTCATGAATGATTGGTAATGTTGTAAACTTTCGTGTTGGGTAAGTGCATGAATTGAGGGTGCTTAGTGGTTACAAGTCGGCTTTTGAGGTTGGGAGGTGACAAATAGGTTGTTTAAATTGATTGAATTGAAATATTATACTTGGGTATGCTTAAACGGGAAGAATGTGAATATTTGTGTGTTCATGCTTGTGTGCCAGCATTGATCGTGGTCAAGGGTATAGTGTGTGGTTAAAAGTTAGGGTGCTCCTCTATGATTGAACTTTGTACGTAGTTGGGGGTTTATTAGATTGTCCAATTGCTCGAGGACGAGCAAGAGTCTAAGTGTGGGGTGTTGATGTTTAGCTTAAAGTATATATATTTCTATGTATATCGCCTCATATTTTACTTTTGTTTCATGAATTTGGGATGTTAAATGCTATGATTTATATTAATTTGAAGTGTTTTTACTTGCAGGAATGATTTGGGAGCAATTGGGGGCGAAACGTGCAAGATTTGAGCTAAAACGAACAAAATCGGAAAAGGAGGCCGTCTAGGCGCCACAAGCAGCGCCTGGCGCCACCTGTGGCGCTGAAAACAGTATGTGCAATTTGGGCAGCACCCTGGTGGGCGCCTGGCGCCGGGCTGGGCGCCGTTGACATGGATTTTGTCCTATTTTGCCCGGGACACGGTTTATTCGGCCCTAGACTTACCCAACATATATAAAAGCAAGACTAAACATATTTTTTTGAGGGGGACGCCACTTTGGAGGATATCTAACATACTTTGGAGGGGAATTCACGTGGAAGAACACACATCACGCTTGGAGGAGGCTTCTAACTAGTTTTTCTTCTCTTCTCTTCCTTTAATTTCATAGTTCATTAGTTTTAGAGTTTTGGGTGCTACATGAACGTTGTAGTTTGAAGCTTGAATTGTTCTTATTATTTTATTATATTGGCTTATTTATTCAATCTTGCGTTTAATTATTTGATTGCTTGATCACCAATTGCATACTATCTACGAATCTAGGATTGAACTCGGGAGAGGGAATTCTAGATTGCATATAAGATTGAGTAGAGCTAGATTTTAACTCTTAGGGAGGACGGATTTATGGTTAGGATAGGAGTATACCTAATCGCCTTGCTTGGTTATTATACGGGAATTATAAATGCGTTCTTGTTAATACTAATTCCATAGGAATATAGGCATTAGTTTAGCTTGAATAGGCGAGTTGTACTTCAGGAGAAGGCTACGTGCAATATTAACCCTGTCAACCAATAAACCAGATAAATTAATTAGACGATTTAAGTGAAAAACTCAACGAGATTGTTAGCTAACCCATAGCTCTAGAATATTCACTCACATTGAATTTGCCTCTATAATTTGCCAACTTGTTTTCTTTAATATCTTAATTTGTTACTCTAGATTAATTTTAGTTAAATATTCATATTTTAGGATTCGCTTGAATAGATTAATTGTTTGATTTAATTTAGTTGATAGTTAATCACAAGTCCCTATAGGTACGATATCTGGACTTACAATCCTATATTACTTGTTGACCACGTATACTTGCATGTGTATTTGGGAGCAACATATAGTATAAAAGGGAAAGCGAGGAAATGAGTGACAGTAAAACGGTTCAATAATGTAAGCTAACAATGGAATTTAAAGCAATAAAAACAACAAGGAGTGAACACATGATAAGAACAACAAGAAATCAACACGGACAAATGCAAGTAAGGCAAGTGAAGAGATAACAAAACCGTTCAACCAACAAGCCTCTTTAACATAAAATGAACAACATGAATCACAACCGAGGTACCACCCCATAATCTCATTTCACAAGTCTCAATCACAATCTTTCTTTATACCGCCGCGTGAGCCTTACATTTAGATATTTTTGAAATTATTTTTTTCGAAATAGATACAAGCACTTTGGCCCCTTATTTTGCCACATGGCTTCAAGTAATTCTCTTATTAGCAACACGCACATAAATCCCACCTTATGTTGCCGCATGCACATAACCTCTATCCTTATATCGCCACATGCGCATTACTATCACGATACAATAACAACTCGCACTACAAGTGCCCATAGGCCACAACTTGCCAAAATTAACAATACTAAAGTTACCACAACATATAACCCACAACTCAACCACAATGTGAACAAGAATTTCAACGATAACAAAATGAGTGAGAAATACTCGAAAAGGAAAGATATCTCACAATCAACAACTTTAATCTCAATGTGATAAAAAGTTCCACAAACTTCAATATTAATAATCCAACCAGAAGATATTCCCACGAACTCACAACTTCAAATAAAAGTGATTCAACAATAAAAGAGGTAACAACTTCAATTAAAACATGTAAAAGCCTACATAACAATAAAAGATAGAACAAGTGCTAGCAACATCAAATAGAGCATGTAGAGTAAATTAAACAATGAAAGACATAACATATTATGACAAATTCAATTAAATGCATGGAAGAAGTCTAAAAGTCTAAACCGGTCAAAATGTCACATGTAGCCCTTATACGCACTCGTCACCTTGTGTACACTCCTTCCACATAATACCAATAACACAATCAACCCAAATCCTAAGGGGCAGTTTTCCCACACAAAGTTACGCAAGATACTTACCTCAACAAGGCCAAATCAACCTTCGAATATAGCTTTTTCCCTAAAACTCGCGTTCACACGACTCGAATCTAACAAAAAATGACTTAATATTTTTTCTTTTATCGTAAGTGAACTTAATCGGATGGTATAAAAGATCTATCTATTATCGTAAGTGAAATTAACTTGATGGCTCTCATTCTTTGTAGCTCTCTCTTGTGGTTCGTGGTTGGCATCAACAGCAAAACCAGAATTTTTCCAAGAGTATTCAGACTTGAAAGAAGTAAAAAGAATTTCCGACAAAGGGTATTCAATATATATTATAATACATCTAAATCAATATTTTAGATATATATATAATGTAATATTTCGACGAAGGGTGGTCAATTAGCCACCCTTAGCAAAGGGTGGCTTCGCCCCTGGTTGGCATATACCGTTATTGGCAAAGATCTATCATAAAATTAAGCGTAAAGTCTCTCTTCTATATATAAAGACTATCTCCTTCTAAATCTTGATGCCTATGCTTAAGATTGTTTTGTTCTAAGAAAGGCTATCCAGTCTTTATCCTGTAGTTGTCAAATTTGTTGGGAAAATGACACTGTATAGCCTCTCTCAAAATAATAGCTGAAAAAATGTTTATTTTTTGTATATATATACATTCAGTATTGTATATACAAAAAGTATATAAATTTTCTACATTTTTTCGGCTGCCAAATGTAAATAGTTTCTGGCACGGGCTAAAGGAGATAATGTTGCGGAAGCCAAATGTATAGAGTGTGAATAAGTCACAACTACTATACCAAAAATTATGACAGCCACCAAATAATAAATAAGACAATAAAGCAACAATAAAGGGAACACCAGAATTTACGAGGTTCGGCTAATTTTGCCTACTCCTCGGAGACAACCAAATATTTTATTCCACTCCAAAAATACAAGTGAAATAATACTAAAGAGAGAAGATACAAATGCCTTAAACAGATGAGAAGGCAAATGAGAGGTGTGTTTAAATCCTAAACATTAGGCCTTCTTTTATAGGGGGAAAATCCCCCCAAAATTCAAGAGCCCACCGATGTGGGACAAATTTGCCAAACTTCAACAAATCTCCACCTTGGCAAAATTCCACATCTTCAATTTTCTCTCAATAACAAATTTTGATTGTGTCTTCATCTTTAATCTTCAGTTTTCAACAATGTTGATCAAATCCAAACAATGTTGAAACTTGACCGCAGTCACCACCTTTGTCAGCATATCAGCAGGATTCTCTGTAGTATGAATTTTCTTCACCGTGACTCCACCTTCTTCTATGATTTCTCGTACGAAATGATACCGAACATCAATGTGCTTCGTCCTTGCATGATACACTTGGTTCTTCGCTAATTGAATAGCACTTTGACTATCACAAAAAATTGTGATACCTTTTTGTTCAACACCAAGCTCCTTTAGCAATCCTTGAAGCCAAATTGCCTCTTTCACAGCCTCTGTAATAGCCATGTACTCTGCCTCTGTTGTAGACAAAGCAACTGTTGACTGCAAAGTAGACTTCCAACTAACTGGTGCCTTTGCAAAAGTAAACACATAACCAGTAGTTGATCTTCGTTTGTCCAGATCACCCGCAAAATCTGAGTCACAATATCCAACTACAGACTGATTGTCTTCCTGCTCAAAAACTAACCCGACATCTACAGTATTATGAATATACCGTAGAATCCACTTCACAGCTTGCCAATGCTCCTTCCCTGGATTGTGCATATATCTGCTAATAACTCCAACAGCTTGTGAAATGTCAGGCCTTGTGCAAACCATTGCATACATCAAGCTACCAACAGCATTTGCGTATGGTACCTTTGACATATACTTTCGTTCAGCTTCATCCATTGGCGACATAGTAGTACTTAGCTTAAAATGGGAAGCAAGTGGAGTACTAACTGGCTTAGTCTTGTCATCTATGCCAAAACGTTGAAGTACTCTCTTCAAATATTCCTTTTGAGATAAACAGAGTTTCTTTGAACGTCTATCTCTAATTATCTCCATGCCAAGAATTTTCTTTGCCTCACCCAAATCCTTCATCTCGAACTCCTTCTTCAGTTGAATCTTCAACTTATCAATTTCTTCCAAATTCTTGGAAGCTATCAACATATCATCAACATATAGGAGAAGATATACAAAGGAACCATCTTTAAGCTTGTGCAAATACACACAATGATCGTATTTGCTTCTCTTGTACCCTTGCCGCAACATAAACTCGTCAAATCGCTTGTACCATTGTCTAGAAGATTGTTTCAATCCGTACAACGATTTTTCAAGTTTGCACACCATATTTTCTTTTCCAGCAACTTTGAATCCTTCTGGCTGAGTCATGTAGATTTCCTCCTCCAAGTTTCCATGTAAAAACGCAGTTTTTACATCCATCTGAACTAGTTCCAAATCCAATTGTGCTACCAAAGCCAACATAATTCTAATGGAGGAATGTTTTACAACTGGAGAAAATACTTCATTGTAATCAATTCCCTCCTTTTGAGCATATCCTTTGGCCACCAATCTTGCTTTGTAGCGAACATCTACTTGGTTAGGAAATCCTTCTTTCTTTGCAAATACCCATTTGCACCCAATTGCTTTCTTTCCCTTCGGGAGATTGGCCAATCTCCATGTATGATTCTGATGAAGGGACTGTATTTCATCATTCATGGCAATCCTCCACTTATCTTCTTCTGAACTTTGGACAGCATCTTTATAAGTGGTAGGAACATCATCAGCTACAATTGAGGTTGCACAAGCAACCGTCTCTCTATGAGACGAACAGGTTTCGTTATTGTTCTTTTTGGCCTGCTGGTTGCTATTGATTCAAGTTGTTGTTGAGGTTCCTGAGTTGGAATCTCCTCTACTGGCTCTCCTTCCAGAGGGTAATCTTCATTTGTTTCCTCCTCTGCTTCTTGTGTAGGAAAAATAAATTTTCCCTCAAGCTCCACCTGCTTAGAAGCACCTTCATTTTGTTTGGTATCTTCTGTTACCTTATTTACCATAGCAGATTCATCAAAGGTAACATCCCTGCTGAATATTACTTTCTTTGTCATAGGACACCATAAGCGATATCCTTTGACTCCAGAAGTAATTCCCATAAAAATAGCCTTCTTTGCCCTTGGATCCAATTTTGACTCCGTCACATGATAATATGCAGTTGAGCCAAACACGTGCAAAGAGTTATAATCTATGGCAGGTTTTCCATACCATTTTTCAAATGGTGTCTTGCCATCAATAGCAGCAGATGGTAAGCGATTAATGAGGTGGCATGCATATGTAATTGCCTCAGCCCAAAATTCTTTGCCCAAGCCAGCATTGGACAACATACACCGTACCTTCTCCAGCAAGGTCCGGTTCATACGTTCTGCCACTCCATTCTGTTGTGGTGTATGTCTAACAGTGAAGTGTCGGACGATGCCATCATTTTCACAGACCTTATTGAAATGATCATTTTTGTATTCACCTCCATTGTCTGTGCGAATACACTTGATCCTCTTGCCTGTTTGATTCTCCACCATCGTCTTCCATTTGAGAAAAATTCCCAACACTTCATCTTTGCTCTTCATTGTATACACCCATACTCTTCGGGAAAAATCATCAACAAAGGTTACAAAATAGTGCTTCCCACCCAATGAAGGTGTTTTGGAAGGACCCCAAACATCAGAGTGTACATAATCCAAAATGCCTTTAGTATTATGGATCGCTGTACCAAATTTAACCCTTGTCTGTTTCCCTTTGACACAATGCTCACAAAACTCCAAGTTGCAAGCCTTTACTCCTTTTAACAATCCTTGATCTGATAGAGTTTTCAAGGATTTTCCTCCAGCATGTCCCAAGCGCATGTGCCATAGCTTGGTTGCTTCTGCTTCTTTGTCATCACTGGATGTCACTGTCGCTGTCCCAATAACTGTACTGCCACGATAGCGGTACATATTATTATTCTTCCGATTAGCCTTCATTACCACTAGTGCACCGGAGCATACTCTCATCACTCCATTTTCTGCAATGATTTTGAACCCTTTTGATTCTAGGGCTCCCACAGAGATGAGATTCTTCTTCAAATCCGGTACATATCGAACATCTGTCAATGTTCTGATCATTCCATCATGGTTCCTTAATCGTATTGAACCAATGCCATATGAGGTAAGAGGGCTGTTATCCGCTGTGTGGACGACTCCATATTCTCCTTCTTGAAATTCCACGAACCAGTCCCTGTTGGGACACATATGATAGCTACAAGCCGAGTCCATCAACCATATGTCTGATGATGTTGATGACTCTGTTGTAACTAATGAGAAGTCTGAATCATCACAATCAGCTACATTTGAATCCATAATAGCCTTTCCATTGTTATGTTTGGCCTTATTCTTCAACTTCGGACAGTCTTTCTTCCAGTGCCCTTTTTCTCGACAAAAGGCACATTCATCTTTGCTGGGTCTGGATCTTGACTTGGATCTTCCCTTCTTTGTCCTCGTTTGATTTTGAGGACGACCCCTCACAAACAGTGCTTCTCCTTCTCCGCCCTTCTGTTTTTCTCGCTTTCTTTGTTCATAGCTGTACAAAGCCGAACAAACTTCTCTGAGAGAAACTTCGTCATTTCCATGGAGTAGAGTAGTTTCAAGGTGCTCGTACTCATCAGGAAGTGACGCCAACAACATTAAGGCCAAGTCACCATCATCATAAGTTGTATCCATATTTTGCAAATCTGTGACCAACTTATTGAAACTGGTGATATGTTCATTCATCGTGGTACCAGGAACATAGGTGAAGTGAAACAGTCTCTTCTTCATGTACAATTTATTTTGACTGTTTTTCTTCAAAAATTTATCCTCCAGTGCTTTCCATAATTTACTTGCAGAAGTTTCCTTTGTGTATGGATATTTCTGCTCTCTAGCAAGGTAGGATCGAATAGTACCGCAAGCAACACGGTTGATAATTCTCCAATCTTCTTCTCCAATAACATCTGGTTTCTTTTCTTCAATGGCCAGATCTAGCCCTTGTTGAAAAAGGACATCTAGAACCTCGCCTTGCCACATCCCAAAATGTCCGGACCCGTCAAATATTTCGACCGCAAATTTCGCATTTGACACAATTCTTGTCATAAGCGAAGATGCCAATGATGACGTGTTGTTGACACTTGATGTAGATTCTTCTTGTTTATTGTCTCCCATATTTGACACAAATATTATTTAATAGCTGACGACACAAATCAAGATTATTTCCTTTCTGATGTAGAAGATCAGACTAAGCTGCAACTACAGAGCATACTCAGACAGAACCTTGACTCAGTTACCAAGATAAATCTTTTCTGATGTGGAAGATCAGACTATGCTGCAACCACAGAGCATACTTAGACAGTACCTTGGCTCTGATACCAATTGTTGCGGAAGCCAAATGTATAGAGTGTGAATAAGTCACAACTACTATACCAAAAATTATGACAGCCACCAAATAATAAATAAGACAATAAAGCAACAATAAAGGGAACACCAGAATTTACGAGGTTCGGCTAATTTTGCCTACTCCTCGGAGACAACCAAATATTTTATTCCACTCCAAAAATACAAGTGAAATAATACTAAAGAGAGAAGATACAAATGCCTTAAACAGATGAGAAGGCAAATGAGAGGTATGTTTAAATCCTAAACATTAGGCCTTCTTTTATAGGGGGAAATCCCTCCAAAATTCAAGAGCCCACCGATGTGGGACAAATTTGCCAAACTTCAACAGATAATACCTCAAATTTGTTCACTTTGTGTGCTTGGCTGAAGTTGTCTCTGCTTCACCAATTTGTATATAGAAAAACACTGTAATCAGTCACAATCTTAAAGTTTTCAATTTATCCATCCTGTCTCTTGTATTCTCTCTTAAGTTTTTAATGATGAGTGTTAAGAACAAACTTATTAGCTTCATCTTTATGACTTGGTGAATTTAAAAGAGGTGAATTTTGCAGGTGCAACATAGAAGGTGTAAGATGAAAGGATCATAGAAACTTAAAGAAACTACAAAAGCAAAACAGAATCAAAGTGGAAGACCATATGATATTGTTCTACAATCATTGGAAACATAGGGTATGCGTCTCAAACGATCAATCAAAACAGACTTAGCAATATAAGGAGATTGACTACATGAGAGCATGACTACAACAATCTTCTAAGAAAGAACTCCATCCACTCTGTCTGTGCTTTTGCTGTAGTTGCCTAAGCAAGTAAAGCACATGCTTGACTCATAGCTGCCAGAACAACATCCATTAAAGATCCTGTATTGAACATATTGTTTGCACATTAGATGAGTGTCAAGACACTAAAACATCACATTGGAGTTTGTTTCTACTTACATCAATAATGAGGTCAATACGGTCACATCCTTCATTCTCTTCAACTTCTTTCTTAATTCTCCAAGCTGAAGCCACCAGAGGTTCATTGTTGTTGCACCAGATCAACTTAATTTGTTTCAATGTTGGAATATCTGCAAAGCTAAGAGGGATCTCCTCGAGATACCTGGACATTTGTATAACAAGTGTTTCAAGCTGGGGAAAAGATTCCTCTGAGGCATCCCACCTTGAGATACCTAAGTTCATAAGTTTCAACAACTTGAGTTTAGGGAACGTGATATCTCCAAGGCACCACTCTCCGGAATGAACAAAATACCTATCCTTTAATTTGAGATACTCCAGTCTTGGTAGTCCTGCAATGGAGAAAATTGCGCTTTCTATCCGTGCCCCGCATAGTAACAATTTCTTTATATTTGAAGGCAAGTGTAATTTGGGTACAGGGAACAAGTCAAAGAAAAGGCGAAGTGATTGAAGCTGGTTAAGACTCTCCAATTTGGGACAAATCTTTTCTTCATCAGAATCATTTCTCAAAAAATAGATTTCAAGTTCTTGAAGATTAGGACACCTCTGTACTAAAACATTTAAGCATTCAGCATCGAGTGTAAATTCAACACCCCTTAATATCCTCAAATTTTCCAACTTAGAGGATTCTTCCAAGATTTGCTTTCTCCAGAAAAAACCATCTCGAGTAAACTCTACATGCCTTTATTTTTTCATTTTCCAAAAATTCGCTGATAACGGTGTACGCATTAAACACTTGAGAATTAAAGTTTCTAGATGAGGAAGATGTGATTTTCCATCAAAATCGAATTTATCTATGAAAAGTGAGACATACTTGAGATGAATCAGTGGTTTCAACGTAGCTAACGACAATTGACCCACGTTATGGGAACTCAAATCCAAGACCTTAAGAAGCCTCATCAAATTAATAACCTGATTGATGGGATTCCAATATAAAGATTCTCCTCCAGCGGTGGTTATCAGTGACCTCAAGTGTTGGTGGAAAGGCTTCCGTATTTTGGATGCAAACATGGAAAGCTCATTACTGAAACTGAAGCTCACTCGACTTTCCTTCAAATCGGAAGGTAGAATATTCCCCCTCATTGCCAACATAAACTTTTCTTCTCTACTCATCTCCAAGCAAAAGTGAAGCACTACATCATGAACCTGGCAGTATTTGACTTTATCGTTACATCTTCTCCTTGAAACCATTACAACATTACTGCTAATGAGATCCATCAAGTAAACCTTCAGCTGTCTCTTCCATTAATCTCCCGGATTCAATGTTTTGCACGAAGCCTTCCGCTATCCATAAACTTATCAATTTGGACATTGGGATCCTTTCGTCCTCTGGAAACATCCCCATGTAGAGAAGGCAAGGTCTTAAATAGTCGGGTAAGTTATCATAACTTAACTGCATAGTTGCCCGACTATAGTCTTCAGACTCACGGTCAAGATAGGAAAATAGAGCTTTTTTAACCTCATGCCACCAAGATATTTCCATTTTCTTCTTTTTGATTATCCCAGCTACCAAGACAACCACTAGGGGCAACCCTTTGCATCGTCTTGCAACATCTAGACTCACATTGTGTAGTTCAGGTGGGCAAGCTTCGTTTTGAAACACTTTTTTCTGCAACAATTCCCTACTCTCTTCGGGTGTGAGGAATGGAAGGAAATAAAGATCAGTATGGAGCTTGACATGTTCACCCACTTTCTCAAGACGAGTTGTTACTATAATTCTGCTTCTATTTACAGCATCAGGGAAACAAAGTCTTAAGTCATCCCATGCCATAAAATCCCACATATCATCCAAGACAATGAGATATCGCTTTCCTATTAAGCTTTTCCTCAACATGTCAGCTAGTTCGCCAACCTCATCTGCTTTGTCCTTGGAACCGGTAACTTGATTGAAAATCTCTTGTAATAGCACTCTCCGGCTATATGTTTGGGAAATAATGCAGAATGCTAGAACATCAAAATGATAAACAATGATGTCATTATTATACAACTTTCTAGCACAAGTTGTTTTACCTTGTCCCCCCATCCCAACAATTGGGATGACATCTAGCACATTTGTCCCCCGTGTCAGATACCGAATTATTCTTTTCGTGTCATTCTCAAAACCAACTATCTCCTCATCATTCATAAGATTGTTATGTTGAGTTGGCATATGTTTAGATGGCTCTACCATAGAGCAGGGTTTAAGAGCAAAGTTCTCCGACCACATCTTGGTCACCTCCGCACTAATATGCTTGATCTCTTTTAAGATTGTAGGAAGTGAGCAAAAAAGATACCAAAGAGCATTATATTGACCAAGAATAAAGTCAATGGCAACTTCAGCTTCGTATGCCAAATTGATAGTATGCCTCTGAAGATCTTTAAGAATTTCATGTTCATGCTGCACCTTTGCAATAGCTCTGAAAACAGATGTTAGATATGAGAGCTCTTTCTCTAAAATAACAATATGAGGCTTCATCATGAAATCTAAACCTAACTTAGATTTTATCATCGTATTCAATTTCCTTAATAGAGAACTCAGAAAGGTCAATCCACCAGCTGTGGGAAACTGAGATGGAGTGAATTTTAAGGATTTGTAGTACCTCTCCAGTTGTGCCTTTAGATTTTCAGTTTTCTCCAATATTTGTATGAAGCAAAGGTTTATCTTGCTAGTATCATCTTTGATAATAGAGCTATGAATTAAACATAGAACATCGCCGACAAGAGCTCCAACCTCTTCCAAGACCTCATTCAACTTCTTACCATTAATAACATGATTTGGCACATCAGCAAGAAAGACCAACAAGAACTCTATTGCCACATTAATATTTCGAACAGAGATAGTATCAGAAAAGTTATTACGCTTCTTACACTTGAGACACACCAGCAGACTGTGGAGCTGCTTTGAAAAATCTTTAGGGAATTTCTGCTTTTTGAAAGTTCTTGATTGACTGAACTTTGAAGCCCTTATTTCACCAAGAAAAGTCTTCTTCATTTCCAGCTCCACTAGCTTAATCAGACATAATAGATATGGAGGTTTACTCACCAAATCATTTTCATCCTCATCTGTATCTTCATCTGAATCTATATCATCTTCAACCTTAGTAAGCCAAAGAGCAAGGCAGAACTGTCCCACATTGTCAGCCATGAACTGAATTCGTGTCTCCAGACCTTCCAGCTTCTCATGGTCGATGTAACTATTTATCTCCGTAGCATATAAGTATCTCAAAAATTTCATTTTCTTTTGAATGATTTTCACTTGCTCTAAAAATCGATTAAGCTGAAGCATTTCATTCGTCCATTCAGTAGCATCCAATTCCAAGATCCATTCAGTAGCATCCAATTCGAAGAACATTTGTACATCATTTAGATTCTTGTCGAGGCAATCCATATATTCTGATAGATGGGAATGATTCAACTCAAAATTGTAACTTAAGCTGGTATTACCTTCAATGAATTCCAGCAACTGTGAAACTAGCCTTTCCACATTAAGGTTAGTTTTGCATTCATCAAAAACTGACTGAAGCATTTCATCAATTAGTTGGGCCTTCTTTGCGATTTTGACTAAGGAATCAGGCAAAAGAAGATGATGGTATTTGAGAAAAGTACTCAAAAATCTTAGCTCCATTTCAAGTGTCTTAATCTTGATGTTGTTCAGATCATGACCTCTGATCTTGATCCTTCTTAGGTTATCTAACATATCCTCAATATCATTTTGAGCCATCTTCTCTAGATAAAGTAGAAAATTCCTGCAAGTTCACCAACTCTTGTAATATTAGTTTCATTAACAATAACTTTTTTTGTTCACGTTTTTTCAATATCTACTGTTAGAAGCTATAATGCTTGTGAAAGATTACACACCTATTGTACCATTTTGGTTATGGAGAATTTCCCAAACCTCCTATTGTCTTACTTTCTATTGTAAATGTTGCTTCATTTCACTTCTCCGTTTATAAGAAGTCTGTTGATAAATTTTAGGAAGAAAGCTAAGTTGTCGGTGTCTAATCAATTTAAGCCTAGTCTATGATGACAACATTGCTTTCTTTTTTACTCGGGCGAGTCTCTTTAGAGTACATCTTTTCTATTTTATATTGCCTAAGCTTTATTAGGATTACCGAGAAGAAAAACAAAAACGTTTTCTAGTCTATAGGGTAAATTTGATTTAAAATAAATGGTCGAATAATAGCGTGACACGTGGAATCAAAGACAGGTAAAAGGCAAGTCAAGTAACGGCCAGTGCCAGGAACAACAACCGCAATTGACATCGGGAAAATCCCGAAGGGAGCACGATCAACGAGGGCAGATCGAATATTTGCGATCGATAACATACAATATATAATATTCCCTAACATTAAATGTGCAACCATTGTAGAAAATATTTGCGTTCATGGCCTGCCGTTACATATTCATCAATGACTCCTTTATTATCATTTAAGTGGAGCTTGATCCTAGGATCTTGCTTCGCAAGGTATAATTATAAATAACAGGCTCAACAACCATTGTGAGACACGAAATTCTTGTCCAACTTATGCTACATTTCACTTTTGCTCTTGAAATAACCACTCTATTCGTTCTCATTATTGCTTTCATCTCTGTCCTGCGAGACATTGTACTCGGAGCCAGGCTTATCATTCTCTCTAATTTCAATTGCTAAGTCTTATTTTTAAGCTTATTATTTTATCATTTTTGGATCAAATCAGTCCGCTTGTCTATAAACCACGTAACAAATTTAACTTTACCTTTTTTGGGTAAACAATTTGGTGCCCACCGTGTGGCTTAGCCAATTGCGTAATTTTTTTTATCGTTGCATTTATTACTAACTTGTTTGATTTATCCTTAGCAAGAAATCAGAAATGGCCGCTAATGATATCATCATCACACACAACATTGACACAAATAATTGCCTCAACATGAGACTCAATTAACTACACCCGTAACAAAGGGGATGAAGCAACCCCGGTTCATGAAGGACAGTATCCCTAGCATGTGCGAGAACCAACTCCTGATGACGTAGAGGAGGAACATGTCGTTGAAACAGTGAAAATCTTAAGGGAACAACAAAAGACAATCATAGTGTTGTCGGTTGCTTCCAATAAAGCAAACGGAAGGGCCCAGTTTCTCTCAGTGTTCACGCAAATCAAATGGCTCAAAGAGTCGATAATAACACCCATAAGGGGTGAGACCGATTCTGACAATGCCGGTGGGACCAGTAACGGATCTGGTAATAACAACAGGAATGTCGTTTAAATCGAGTGCTACACCGGAGATGATTCCAAAGAGGTTTAAAATGTTGGACATACCAGAATATGATGGGACTTCGGATCTGCAGGAGCACATTACAACCTATACCATAGTTGTGAAAGGAAACAATTTGGCTCAACATGAGATCGAATCGGTCTTACTGAAAAGTTTGGTGAAACCCTCACAAAGGGGGCTCTGACATGGTATTCACTCTTACCTGAGTATTCAATTGACACTTTTGAAATGCTTGCAAATTCATTCATCAAAGCCCATGTCGGGGTAAGGAAGGTCCAAACCAGGAAGGCAGACATATTCAGAATTGCACATGATGAGTCTGAATTACTATGAGAATTCGTGGTCCGATTCGAAAAAAAGAAGATGCTACTACCAGTTGTATCGAATGAGTGAACATCAGAGGCATTCAAAACGGTTTGAATCTACGAAGCTCTGATGCCTCCTGAAAGTTGAAGGAAAGCCTGCTCAAATTCCAAGCAACCACATGGACGGATGTCCATAACCGTTACGAGTCAAAAATAAGAATATAAGACGATCAACTTGATTTCTCGACATCAACCAAGGGACGGGACTGAGATAAGAATTAGGACAAGTTTAGAAGTGACTCTGATGCGAATTGACGGTCTTCTAAAAGTTATTTCCTATCGTATAAAAGAGCCGAGGGATGCAGCAACAAAGGATTTCGGTCCTAGGATAGGTTCACTCGCGATATAAGAACTGACCTTGACCGAAATAGCAGGTCTTTACAAGAAAAAGAGGTACCAGCAGCCCAGGACTCCACATATCCCAGGTTATCAGATTACAACTTTAACATCAGCCTAGTGGAGTTGATATCGATGATGAGAAATATAAAAAATAAAATAAAAAGCACGATTCCCGAAGCCAATCAAATTTGATCCCAACCAGTGGGATCCCAACTTGTGATGTGAATATCGCGAGACTCATAGCCATAAAACTGGCGATTACTGGCATTTAGAAGAGGTTGCGAAATTATTTAAGAATGACCATCTCAGGGAATTTCTGAGCGACCGAGCCAAGAAAAATTATGGTCGTAGCTGGGACAAGGCAGAGCCTACGAAGACAGCAGAAGACTCCCCTTGGTTGACTATCAACATGATTTTTGGAGGAAATAAAATTAGTGTAACCTTCTCGGTGGTCAAGAAAATAAATATATAAGTAACTCATAGAGAAAGACTCCGTGAATTCGCACAAGATGATATCACTTTCATGGAGAAAGACACTGACGGACTCCTTCTCCCACATAACGATGCTATGGTAATCTCTCTTAATATTTTAGATTTCAAAATTAAGCGTGTTCTGGTTGACCCAGGAAGCTCAACCAACATCATCCAATGGAGAGTGCTGGAGTAAGCAAAACTGACCGGAAGCATCATACCGGTGACAAAACCCTTAGTCGGGTTCAATTTGACAAGTGTGACAACCAGAGGTCCTATTGCCCATGAACGCTGAGAAAGTAACCAAAACCACCTTGTTTGAAGTGGTGGATGGAGACATGGGATATAATATAATTCTTCGGATGTCGTGGATACACAAAAAGAAGGTTGTTACCTCAACATATCATCAGCTACTGAAATTCCCAACCTTAGAAGGGATCAAATAGATAAGAGAAGACCAACCGATAGCAAGGGAGATGAATGCGGTAACTGTTTCCAGCAGCAAGGGAAAGGAGTCTAACAAATAGCAATTACAAGAGCCAGTGCCTTACCCCTCTCTGAATGAATATGATAAGAGTGAGGAGTCATCAGCTTCTGAGATACTTTCAGGTGCCGGAGGAGATATATGCAACTAATTCAAATACAAAAGAACTCGAGCGGGTAGTATTGTTCGAACAATTTATAGAAAGGAAGTTCTATTTGGGAATAAGGTTAAACCCCGAGCTCAGGTATCCCATTAGAGGTGGTCGTGCACAAACAAAGCCTGGATTCAAACTTCCCACCGATAAGGCAAAAAAAATGCCTAATAGTCGAGGCCAAAAATAGGTTTGTTAAAGAAAAAGTAATACGACTACTCGACATTGGTTCAATCCGGGAGGTAAAACATCTGGAATGGTTGGCTAATGTAGTTATAGTTCCGAAGAAGAATAGCAAGTTTAGAATGTGCGTAGATTATAAGGACTTAAATAAGGCGTTTCCTAAAGACTTGTTCCCTTTGCCAAATATTGATCAAATGATTGATGCTACAGCGAGGCACGAGTTAATGAGTTACCTTGATGCTTACTTCGGGTACAATAAAATCAAAATGAACCCGGAGGATCAGAAAAAAGTTTCTTTCAAAACGAATTTTGGAACATATTGTTACAATGTGATGCCATTTGGGCTTAAGAACACCAGAGCTATTTATCAAAGGCTCGTTAATTAAAATATTTGAGAAACAAATAGGCAAAACAATGGAAGTGTATATTGATGGCATGTTAGTCAAGTACTTGAATGGAGCGGATAATTTGAAGCAACTCTAAGAGACCTTTGACATTCTGAGGAAACACAACATAAAGCTTAACCCGAAAAAATGCGTGTTCGGGGTTGATTCCGGTATGTTCTTGGGGTTCTTGGTTTCACAAAGAGGGATCAAGGTAAATCCTGATAAAATCAAAGAAGACATCCCGGACCAGCTAACGAGCGTAAAGGAAGTACAAAGGTTAACCGAAAGATTGGCCTCCTTGAGTAGGTTCATCTCAAGATCCTCGAAAAAGTGTCATCATGTTTTTCTCGCTTCTGAAAAAGAAGAACAATTTCGAGTGGACTCTCGAATACTAGCAGGCACTGAAGGATTTAAAAAGGTATCTATCCAGCCCCCGTTACTATCAAAATCGGGGGAAGGCAAATAATTGCTGATATATCTAGTCATCTCAGAAGTAGCAGTAAGTGTTTTTTAGGTCCGAAAAGAAGAAGGTACGCAATTTCCTACATATTACGTTTTATTTGATGGCATGTTAGTCAAGTATTTGAATGGATGGGTTCATTTGAAGCATCTTTAAGAGACCTTTGATATTCTGAGTAAATACAACATGAAGCCTAACCCAGAAAAATGCACATTCAGGGTTGATTCCGGTATATTCTTGGGGTTCTTGGTTTCGCAAAGAGAGATCGAGGTAAATCCCGATAAAATCAAAGAAGACATCCTGGACCAGCTAACAAGCATAAAGAAAGTACAAAGTTTAACCGGAAGATTGGCCACCTTGATCAGGTTCATCTCACGATCCTTGAAAAAGTGTCATCATTTTTTTCTTGCTTCTGAAAAAGAAGAATAATTTTGAGTGGATTCCCGAATACTAGTAGGCACCGAAGGATTTAAAAAGGTACCTATCTAGCCCCCCGTTACTATCAAAACTGGGGGAAGGTGAACAATTGCTTATATATCTAGCCGTCTCAGAAGTAGCGGTAAGTGTTGTTTAGGTCCGAAAAGAAGAAGGTATGCAATTTCGTATTTATTACATTACTAAAATATTATCAGTAATGGAGACTCACTGTCCGTACCATGAAAAATTGGCCTTAGATCTTGTAGTCATCTCTCGAAAGCCCATGCCTTATTTTTAATGTCACCCGATAGCCGTTGAGACAACTTTTCCCTTAAGGAATGTCCTTCATAAGCCTGAGTTGTCAGACCAGTTGGCTAAACGGATAGTCAAAATTAGTGAGTTCGACATTGAGTACAAGCCTAGGATTAGGATTACGTCACAAGTTTTGGCCGCATTTGCTAAAGCTTATTACTCCCCAACAGAAAATTTTAGGGGAGTAAAGATTCATCATGTGTGCAAGGGTTAGGGTTTCTCCGGTCTCCTTGTGTAGCTAGCAAAGACAAGCCACGGTCTCCAAAATGATGGTGCCAAACAGACCCGATACCGGTGGCAAAATCCCAAAATTACGGGGTCGAGCCCTTCATTCGACCCCAAGAAAAATGGACCCAAGGTAAAGGGATACGTATAGATATACATAAAACCTTCCCTAGTGAAAGTAACCCGCTCTATCATATCCGGACCGGGGATGTTGAGGTTAGGGCAGTTGCATTTCTCCTTCATTGTAGGGATATTAGAAGGGCGAATGGAGAAGGGATACCTACTAACAGCCCAAGTCCATAAAGACGCAAAAGGGCCCTTCTCTTAGAAATCGTTAGAGGTACTAAGGCGTTTTGGTATGATGGTGTTTACAGTGGGAGGCTCAGAGTCGGTATCAGAGTCTTTGTTTTTACTTGGGCCTCCACCGAAGAGAAGGCCAATTTTCTAAAAAATGGAGTAGAATAAGCCATGGTAGTAAATAGGCAGTAAATTTTTTAAAAGAGTTTAGAAGATGAAAGTTGTCTAAACAGGTAGAAAGTGAGTGTAGAGAAGAAGATGGACTTATGAAAATCTTGGAAGTGAAAAAAGTAAAATGATGAGTAGAGTAAATTTGGTTTATAATCAATGGTCGAATAATAGCATGACACGTGGAACCGAAGACAGATAGAAAGCGAGTCAAGTCACGGTCAATGCCGGAAACAATAACTGTAATTGACATCGGGTAAATCCCAAAGGCAGCACGGTCAACGGGAGCAAATCGAACATTTGCCATCAAATGGCATTAAATGAAGAATATTCATCTCTGTCCTCTAAGACATTGTGCTCGGGGCCACGCTAATCATCCTCTCCAATTTCAATTGCTAAGTCTTATTTTTAAGCTTATTATTTTATCATTTTTGAATTAAATCAGTTCGCTTATCTATAAATCACGTAACAAATTTAACTGCACCATTCTACGGGTAAAGATGTAGTATTACGAGTTTGAACTCATGACCTTCTGTTCACATGACAACAACTTTACCGGTTATTCCAAGGCTCCCCTTCACCTATGATATAAATTAGTAAGTGAATTTGAAAAGATTTGGGTAGTATGTATATATTGTGAAGTCCATTCATATAGGTAAACGCTTATTTTCTATGTTATGGACAAAGTAGCAGATTGATTAAATATCAAACAATTACACATTCTTTCTTCAATTTACTATGTTGATTATTCATGAATATTGTGATCTAAGGGTGTGTTTGGTACGAAGGAAAATATTTTTCGGAAAATGTTTTCTAATTTTTTTCATGTTTGGTTGGCTTAAATGTTTTGGAAAATATTTTCCTTATCAATTCATTTTCCTCCAATTGGATGAAAATGATTTCCTTATTAAGAGAAGGGAAAACATTTTCCAAAACTCCTTCTCAACCTTCCCAATCCTCACCAACCCAACCCACCCCCTCTACAAAAAAAGTTTTTTTTTTTTTCAAATTTCAGTTTTTTCGTTTTGTTGTCCCCCCTGCACGAAATTTTTTTTTTACTTTTTTTTTGTTATTTAAATTTCTGTTTTTTTTCGTTCTGCTGTCTCCCCTCCCCCAGCCCCGCCCCCTCACCCCTGTCCCCCCCTCGAAAAAAAATTTAAAATATATTTTTCAGTTTTAGTTTTATTATTTATCGGTTTAAAGGCTCAAAATTTTACAAGTTTCAAAATTATGAGTTCGGAGGTTTATGTGTTTGGAAGTTTACGGGTTTAAAAATTATAAACCCGGATTTTCAACTACACACTTTTTCTTTGCGGGAATCCTATTGCCCTCCTAAACTTATTTTAAATGGAATTATTTGCACCCTTAACGCTGACAACCAAACTCTTGGCAAGTGATGAGCTACACGGGCCCCCATATATATTTTTAGTATTTTTTTAATTCTTTCTTCTTTTTCTTATCCTTTTTTCTTATTTCTTATTATTCTCATTTTTTTGGTTATTTCATTCTCTTTATTTTTGTTTGGGTCACCGGCGGCATAAGATGGTGGTCGTCGGAATTTCACAAACACCATTTTTTCCGGCGATTTTTTTTCCAGCGATAGATTTTTATCCCGATCTAAGTGTGTTTTGTTTTATATATATATAAATTTTTCTTAAAAGTATAATTTATATGTGGGAGGAAGAGCAAAAGAAGAAAAAAATATAAGCTGAGAAAACTTTTTCCAGTTAAAATTTCAATGCATCATTTTTCTCCGGCGTGTGAAGGTTTTCCGATGATGAATTTTTCCCCCCAAATCTGAGTGTATTTTGCTTTGCTTATGAATAAATCTTCTTGAGAGTTTAATTTGTGTGTGAAAAGAAAAAATGGAAGAAAAACAGTTAGACAAAGTCGCGGAATTAGAGAAGAAACGAAAAAAAAGTAAAAGAAAAAAAGAAAAAGAAAAAGGAAAAGGAAAAGGAAAAAAAAGTAAGAAAAAAATGATAAAAAAGAATAAAAAATAATCTGAAAATCGTTTTTTCCTAAGGAGAGTGAAATACACACACTCTGTCACGTCAGTGTTAAGGGTGCAAATAATTCCATTTAAAATAAGTTTAGGGGGATAATAGGATTCCCGCAAAGAAAAAGTGTGTAGTTGGGAATACGGGTATAGTTCAGGGGGTACTTATGCATTTTCCCTTAAATTTATAAGGAAGGTTTTGCATTCCGGATTTCTCTTTTAGACTTTAAAGGAATGAGAGAGAAAGTACAAATAGCTACCAAATGATTTGTATGACGAGGTGCTTGTCAACAACAACAACAACAACAACCCAGTATAATCCCACTTAGTGGGGTCTGGGGAGAGTAGTGTGTACGCAGACCTTACCCTTACCCTAGGGTAGAGAGACTGTTTCCAAATAGACCCCCGGCATCCTTCCCTCCAAGAACATCCCACCTTGCTCTTGAGGAGACTCGAACTCACAACCTCTCGGTTGGAAGTGGGGGTTGCTTACCATCAGAGCAACCCCTCTTGCCTGACGAGGTGCTTGTCATTTTTGTTATTGTTATAGGCAGAATGCCGTGGTTATTACTTGATCTCTTCATATATGTAAAGGACGAATCCACAAAATGGTGGAGTTTTGTATTTTGTTGGGTTAAGAAGATCCAATTGTTGTTAAAGAAACATTGTAGTTATTTTCACGATTTATAAAATGCAATCATGATGTGCTTCAAGTTGATGTACTTAGTCACATATTCATGAAGATTTTGGGATGCTACAATTATTCATCCACTAGATATCTCAGGTAGATTATTATTAGATTAATAACAAGCGCATATATATATATATATATATATACATAATTTTCTTGAAAGTATAATTTATATGTGGGAGGAAGAGCAAAAGAAATAAAAACGAATATAAGCTAAGAAGAGTTTTTCCAGTTAAAATTTCAATACATCAATTTTTTCCGGCGTGGGAAGGTTTTCCGATGATGAATTTTCTCCCCAAATTTAAGTGTATTTTGCTTTCATTATGAATGGATCTTTTTGAGAGTTTAATTTGTGTGTGAAGAGGGTAAAAAGATGAAAAAGAAAAACAGAATAAATAAAAACGGTTAAACAAAATTGCTGGTGAATGAATAGTCGCCGGTGAATGAATATCCGCCGGAATTAGAGAAAAACGAAAAAAGAAGTAAAAAAAAAAGACAAAGAAAAAGGAAAAGGAAAAGGAAGGAAAAAGTAAGAAAAAATAGTAAAAAAGAAGAAAAAAATCTGAAAATCTGAAAGGAGAGTGAAATACACACACTATGTCACGTCATCGTTAAGGGTGTAAATAATTCTACTTTAAAATAGTTTAGGGGGTAATAGGATTTTCGCAAAGATAAAGTGTGGAGTTGGAAATCTAGGTATAGGTCAGGGGGTACTTATGCATTTTCCCAAAAAAAAAAATTTGAGGATGTTGGCCGGTAAAAAGGGCAAGAAATTGTGTCTCTTATTACTTTTTCATTATTTCGATCTTTTACTCTCTTTTTTTAGAATTTCTTTAAATAGTTTTACTTTATGGGTGTACTCTATAACATTATTCGTAGGTTCTCAAATAAAGATTTTGATTTACAATTCAACTTGGATTTCAATAGATTATCCTAAAGCATCTATCAAACTTTGAAATCATGTTCAAAAACTCAAAATTCATCTAATTTGGAAGAAAGGGTCAATGGTCGGAGCAACATCGATAAATTGGAGGAGTTAATTTAAATTCATTAAAGGTTGACCCTGGAAAAAGATTGGCAACTCAAAAATATTATTCAAACAACCATGATGAAATAAGAAGAGCATATCTTCAAAAAAATCTTATCCAACCTTGAAATTACAACTGTTCTTACATAAAATATATGATAAATTTGTTGCTTTGATCTAAGATTTGTTAAGTATAATATATTGGAGTATAGTGTAACGAAATATGTGACTTTTTCTTTTATTGTTACTTGATTCAAGATGAATGCATTAATTTGGGGGGGGGGGTGTTTTTAAGTATAAGGTTTACACCCGGGCGGATGAACCAAGGTTAAAGCAATGTCGAGAATGTCATTTCTCACTTTTTTAAATGTGACGCCGCTTATAAAAAATTTCATTAATTGGGGGGGGGGGTATTTTTAAGTATAAGGTTTATACCCGGGCGGATGAACCAAGGTTGTAGCAATGTCGAGAATCTCATTTCTCACTTTTTTAAATGTGATGCCGCTTATAAAAAATTTATGTGTACGGCTCTGACAAGGTAGACCTAACATCAAGAGGAAGGAAGTCGTATTGAACAACTTACAATCCCTTAAAATCCGTATAGACAATACCAACTAGTTAGGAAAATATTTGGTCATGGTACACTTACCTTAGGTGTAGATTTAGTCAGAATTGTTTTATATGCGCTTAGAGATTTGTATGTCTTCAATTTTATGATCCTGTAAAGGAGCAAAAAGAGTTGTTAGTATAATTAAAACGCTTAGTAGGTTACGTTCCAGCAAAGGGAAAAAGAAGTCGAGGGTCAAAAAGCAATCGAAAAAAGTCACAAGAACGATCAGATCAACAAAATAAGTTACAAAGATCTTCACATCTAACTAAATGCATGACCAAAATAACGTGTCAAGTGTGATTAGAAAAAAATTATTGAAATATATACCTGACAAAGACCAAAGTTTACAGTAGGAGAAAACTTGTAATTAATGACAAGTGAAGATTAATATCAGCATAAAGATTGGAAGTATGAAAGGTTTCAGTCTATAGGGTCTTCTCACATAAGGAAGCATACTCTAACAAGATCAGTGAATGAATAATTATTGGTTCAATCAAACTTACATTAAATGTATATTGGATTGGATCTAAATGCTACCAAAAGTCAATGGAAGAATTATTTATAATATTATTAGTACAGGTAGACAGCTACTTCCTCCGGTCCAAAATAAGTGATTTTTTGGCTTTTTACTTTTGGTCCAAAATAAGTGATTTTTCTAGATTTCAAGAATGAATTAATTATTTTTTTCCTTCATTGCCCCTGGAGTAACTAATGTTGGAGTATGTATTAGGAGTGTTTATGTGAAGAGATAGTAAAGGTTAATATGATCTATTTCATTGCTAATTAATGTTAAAAATTGAATTTCTTAATATGTGTGAAAACAACCAAAAAATCACTTATTTTGGACCGGAGGGAGTAATTGGCAGGTTAGTATCCATTCCCATTGGCCTTCAAAGTCAGTGGTTTAGTATACTATTAGCCCGTTTGGCCAAGCTGCAACAATCAACTTATTTTGAGAAGTACTTTTTTTTCAAAAGTGTTTTTCTCAAAAGTACTTTTGGTGAGAAGCAGTTTGTGTTTGGCTAATTAGTTTGAAAAACACTTTTGAGCAGTAATTAGTATTTGACCAAGCTTTAAAAAACTGTTTCTAAGTGTATTTTTCTCAAAAGTGCTTCTCAAAAAAGTACTTTTGGAGAGAAACTACTTTTTTCTGCTTCTGCTTCTCCTCAAAAGCATTTTTTTTCCTTCCAAAAGTTTGGTCAAACACCTTAATTTTTGGCCAAAAATGCTTTTGACAAAAAAAAAAAAGCACTCTATATTATTAGTGCAAAGAGACAGCTAATCTGCAGGTGATAATCCGTTCCTATTGGCCTTCAAAGTCAATGCTTTCATTAGTTAATGCGCAAGTTGTACTGTTACAGCTCAAGATTTGCCTATTAGGGCGGTGCATTCGTATCGAAACTAAAAAATTTGGTATATGGTATTTTGATATTTGGTATGGTATTTAGTTTAAATTTATAAAATAGTTTGGTATTAAGTATGGTATTTGATATTTAAAAAATAATACTTAAATATGAATATCGTACCAAAATATATACTAAATTACACTTTACATATATTATTGATTAACATACTAAGTTACACAATATTTTTCTTGGGCATTCATGCTGAGGTTTGCAGTAAAACCCGTTCTTTAGGAAAATGGAGGAACAAGCTAGGATTCAAATTCTAATTCTTACTCTCTAGGTTGCCAAAAAGTTTAACATAATGTTTCAACGATTTTAGGGTATTTCTTACTCAGTTAATCATTGTTGTATTCTCTAATTTCAACAATTAACTCTAAGCAAGTGACATGATATTTCCAATGATCAAATATATTTCTTTATGTACCTTTTTTCTCTTAGTTGACAATTGATAGTTTTGTACAAAGATTTTATCAACAGTCACGTGAGCTTAGAATGTTTTTATTGGGTGCTTTAATTAAGAATGTTGCAGTCTATGACTCTATGCACTAGTTAATATTCAAGACGAATAAATCAAAATTACCGAACCGAATAAATCGAAACTGGAAGGAGAAAAGCCAAACCATACCGAATATAATTAGGTATGATATTGGTATAATATTTTAAGAAACCGAATTCCAAAAATACCGAACCGAAATGACTAAATATTATATTGTACCGACCGACGAACACCCTTATTGCCTACCATTCTAATTAACAGACAAATATACACTGTGTCTAGAACAATTTCTGTCTATCAGTATTATTGCTACACATTCCTACATGAGAGGATCATGACGAAGATGAGATATTACATATTAGAAGAATATTTCGACAGTATTCAGTGGACAAATATATTAAACATGAAATGCAGAGGCTCTGAGTGTCACGACCCCAAATTAGCGCCTCAGGATGTCATGATTACACTTAGTCTCTAACACTAGGTAAGTCTAACATATATTGGCAAATATCAAAGATAATAACTTAAACATAATATTAAACCGTGAAACTATCAAAATAAAACTCAAACGGTACAACTGTCCAATAACTCCTAAAACCCGGTGGAACTGAGTGATAAGCTCTACAGAAATGTACACAAATCTCTAATACAATATTGTCTTATAAAAGGATAATTAATAGTAAAAGAAATAACATAAGGTGACTGTGAAGCCTGCAGACGTCGAGCAGGTATACCTTGAAGTCTCCGAAAAGATAATTGAACGATCACTGGCGTCCGACACGAGCAAATGTACCTGGATCTGCAAAAATGTGCAGAAACGTAGCATGAGTATACTACAACGGTACCCAGTAAATATCAAGCCTAACCTCGGTAGAGTAATAATGAGGCCAGATCAAGACACCTACTAGGACTAGAAATCTGAACATAGTATAGTATATTGATGTTTAGCTTAAAGTATATATATTTCTATGTATATCGCCTCATAATTTACTTTTTTTCATGAATCTGGGATGCTAAATGCTATGATTTATATTAATTTGAAGTATTTTTACTTGTAGGAATGATTCAGGAGCAATAGGGGGCGAAACGTGCAAGATTTGAGCTAAAACGAACAAAATCGAAAAAGGAGGCCATTTGGGCGTCACAGGCAGCGCCTGACGCCACCTGTGGCGCTGAAAACAGTATGTGCAATTTGGGCAGCGCCCTGGTGGGCGCTTGGCGCTGGGCTGGGCGTCGTTGACGTGGATTTTGTCCTATTTTACCCAGGACACGGTTTATTCGGCCCTAGACCTACCCAACATGTATAAAAGCAAGACTAAACCTATTTTTTGGAGGGGGACTCCACTTTGGAGGATATCTAACATACTTTGGAGGGGAATTCACGTGGAAGAACACACACCATGCTTGGAGGAGGCTTCTAACTAGTTTTTCTTCTCTTCTCTTCCTTTAATTTCATAGTTCATTTGTTTTAGAGTTTTGAGTGCTGCATAAACGTTGTAGTTTGAAGCTTGAATTGTTCTTATTATTTTATCATATTGGCTTATTTATTCAATCTTGCATTTAATTATTTGATTGCTTGATCACCAATTGAATGCTATCTACGAATCTAGGATTGAACTCGGGAGAGAAAATTCTAGATTGCATATAAGATTGAGTAGAACAAGATCTTAACTCTTATGGAGGGCGGATTTGTGGTTAGGATAGGAATATACCTAATCGCCTTGCTTGGTTATTATACGGGAATTATAAATGTGTTCTTGTTAATCCTAATTCCATAGGAATATAGGCATTAGGTTAGCTTGAATAGGCGAGTTGTACTTCGGGAGAAGGCTACGAGCAATATTAACCCTGTCAACCAATAAACCAGATAACTTAATTAGATGATTTAAGTGGAAAACTCAACGAGATTGTTAGCTAACCCACAGCTCTAGAATATTCACTCACATTGAATTCGCCTCTATAATTTGCCAACTTGTTTTCTTTAATCTCTTAATTTGTTACTCTAGATTAATTTTAGTTAAATATTCATATTTTAGGATTCACTTGAATAGATTAATAGTTTGATTTAATTTAGTTGATAGTTAAGCACAAGTCCCTATGAGTACGATATCTGGACTTAAAATCCTATATTACTTGTCGACCACGTATACTTGCGTGTGCGTTTGGGAGCAACAAGTTTTTGGCACCGTTGCCGGGAATTAAGAAATTAACTAGTCTACTAGATTAGATTTTTACTTTTTGTCTACTCAAATTTTTTTTATTTATTATTTTTATCTTAGTTTAATAATTATTATCTTTATTTACATGGCATCTTGGAACGAGAATTGGTCGAATATTGGTTGTTCTTATTTTGGTGATCCATGTCCATATTGTGGAGGACCATACTTGGGGCAAAAATGTGCATCTAAATCTGATGTGTGGAATTTTTATAATGTGTGTGGTTGTCAAGGTGGTCATTGGGATGATTGTCCTAATTTTTATCATCCTTCTCGGAGTTCTTATTATAATGTTTCTAATAATGTTTATGAGTTTTATAGGAGCAATGAAGTGGAGGATATGGAAAGCGCGGATCATATTATGGACATGATAAGGCAAATAGCCGAGCAACATGACATGATGATGAGGCAAGTAGCCGAGCAACAAAATGAAAATCGAAAGGCTATACAAAGAATTAGTGAAGCAATCATGAGAATGATGGCCGAGGCGGAGGAAGTGGCTGAAGAAAGAGAGTTCCCACCAGAAGATAATTTGGAAGAAGCAGATATAGTGATCCAATCTTGGCTATAGGAACAAGCTCAACTGATAAAATCTCATGAGTTTCTCCGTGATGGTCTTTCAAATATGACAGAACAACTAATAGAAGGAAGAACTGAGCTCAAGCAAGAGATAGACCAATTTGGCTTAGATATCCATGACTTGCAGGGTCAATTGAATAAAAAGGTTGAGGCTTCTGATGCCCTACAACCAATTATTGTAGATACTAGCCAACTTATGGAGCGAAAAGAGGAGTTCCAACTATTCGACCACAATATTATTAATAATGCCAAGGTTGACGAAGAGTGCAAAATTGAGAATGTCAACAATAATGCAATTTTTGAGTTGGAGCGTATTGGACCTCATTCTAAATATTTTTCAACATTTTGTTTGGTTGGTGACATGGGAATTGATCCAGTCGAGCATATGGAGGAGTTAATGGATGAGGACAAAGTGTTTATATTCTGAAATTTGTCACACCAAGGAAACAAAACGACATTCCTCACTTAAGGGATAAGAAGTGCAAGATGCGATATCTATTGCTTGGTTCCTTTATTTTTATACCACTGTCGCAGGAACGTGACAAAAAGATTGATGCAAAATTGGGGCTGCAATTCATATCTTCAAAGTGGAAGGAAAAGTGGTGAAAGTGATTGCGTCGTGCCGCGACGTTAAATAAGGCACTTGTTGGGAGGCAACCTGGCCTGTATTTTAATTTTTTAATTTTTGATTTTTTTATATAGTGACAAGTTTCGTGTTGTTTTTGTTTTGTAGAGTAGGGGAAGTCTGAGTACCCAAAGTTGAAGTTGAGGAGCATGTTTGAGCTTAAGTGAGGGGTCGTCCCGGCCCTTAAGATTGAGGATCATGTCCGAGCTAAGCCCAAGAGGGTCTCAAGGAGTATTTCTCACCATTGTTTTAATATTTTTCTCTATGATCATGCATCGAGGACTATGCATAATATAAGTTTGGGATGGGGAAACTACTTTCTGAAACATAATTATATAAAACTATTTTTTTTGGTTTTTCTTTTAGAACTCGTAGTAGACATAGTCTAGTTAAAAAAACGAAAATTGAAAAAATAAAGTTTAGAAAAAGTTCAGATTTTTCCCGACGATGGATCTTTTAGACAATTTTCTTGAGGGATAAAGTCCGATTAAAAAAACCAAAAAGACTTTTTGTTTTTTCTAGGATAGTTAGGTAGTATCCCTTGGTTTTTCTTTGGGCGCCGGTTCTTTTCCAAGGGTGTAGCTCGAACCGGGTACTTTATTTTTTTCTTTAGGAGTAGTTTAGGAAGAAACTGAGTCACTCTGAGATACTCATTGACATGGTTGATGCTGGCACATTAGGCTATAACATACATTCTGTTTTTCCATTTATTTGGTTTGAATTGTGAAGCCTAAGTAAAGTAAATAGCCTATTTTGTGACGCCTTTTCTCAGTTGTTTGACTTGTATGCCACATAGTGCAATATTGATTAAATTTCTCAATTATGTGTGCTTGCTTGACTTGAGAGTTGAACAGAACCGTTTTGATTGAGTCATGTGCAACGTGTATGTGAGGATTTGTGATTTTCTGTGCTATCCTGTGTAGTTTAGAACTTGCCTCGTGTGTTAATTGAAGAGAAATTGTAAGTTGTGCTAATCTAGGAGATGACATAGGTATTTTCTTGCTTGATCATGGATGTGCTTGTCACATAGAAACAAAATTTTCCGTTGCTAGCCCTTTGAGCCTATAGACCTTTCTTTTGGCACCCACATTACAAGCCATACTCCTATTCAATTCTTAATTTGAGATAGAACCTTTACCTCCTAAGGCACTTAGTCGCTAAAAGAAGTAAGGTTAGAAATTAGGGAGTAGATTTTTAGCGGAACCATGGAAGGGCCCGTTGGTGCACTAAAGTTGAATCAAAAGTCACTAGCCAATGAACCTTAATATATGGAGTGTGTGAAGAAAAGAAAAAAAGAGAAAGGAAAAGAAAAATTGCAAGAAAAGAGAAAAAAATATGATAGTTCAAATAATGTAGAAAAAATACACACCTCCAATTCTTAATGATTTGTGCTAGTGAAATTATAGAAGTGCTTAATTGAAAAGAGGGCTATGTTGCATATGTTGTATATGGCCAGTGAATCGATTGAGAAGAATATGTGCTTGAATTGTGAATGTAGTGTATTAAAGTGCTTAGGAGGGTTAGTTACTATCTCTAAATGTATCATACTTGTCCCTTAGCCTACATTACAACCTAAAAGTCCTAATTGATCCTAGATTTGGCTAGCTTAAATTAGTAGAGATATACACTACGAGCAAGCTTATGGTACGACCACAGGATGCATATGAACTCTTTGTGAGAGTGAGCGAATTTTGTTCAATTGTGTGATGTCCTTAATCTATATTCAAAAGTATATTTGAATGTGTGGGCTGTTATATTCACTCTTTTGTTTGTTGGTAAGGGCACGTGATCTCATGAATGATTGGTAATGTTGTAAACTTTCGTGTTGGGTAAGTGCATGAATTGAGGGTGCTTAGTGGTTACAAGTCGGCTTTTGAGGTTGGGAGGTGACAAATAGGTTGTTGAAATTGATTGAATTGAAATATTATACTTGGGTATGCTTAAACGGGAAGAATGTGAATATTTGTGTGTTCATGCTTGTGTGCCAGCATTGATCGTGGTCAAGGGTATAGTGTGTGGTTAAAAGTTAGGGTGCTCCTCTATGATTGAACTTTGTACGTAGTTGGGGGTTTATTAGATTGTCCAATTGCTCGAGGACGAGCAAGAGTCTAAGTGTGGGGTGTTGATGTTTAGCTTAAAGTATATATATTTCTATGTATATCGCCTCATATTTTACTTTTGTTTCATGAATTTGGGATGTTAAATGCTATGATTTATATTAATTTGAAGTGTTTTTACTTGTAGGAATGATTTGGGAGCAATTGGGGGCGAAACGTGCAAGATTTGAGCTAAAACGAACAAAATCGGAAAAGGAGGCCGTTTGGGCGCCACAAGCAGCGCCTGGCGCCACCTGTGGCGCTGAAAACAGTATGTGCAATTTGGGCAGCACCCTGGTGGGCGCCTGGCGCCGGGCTGGGCGCCGTTGACATGGATTTTGTCCTATTTTGCCCGGGACACGGTTTATTCGGCCCTAGACTTACCCAACATATATAAAAGCAAGACTAAACATATTTTTTGGAGGGGGACGCCACTTTGGAGGATATCTAACATACTTTGGAGGGGAATTCACGTGGAAGAACACACATCACGCTTGGAGGAGGCTTCTAACTAGTTTTTCTTCTCTTCTCTTCCTTTAATTTCATAGTTCATTAGTTTTAGAGTTTTGGGTGCTACATGAACGTTGTAGTTTGAAGCTTGAATTGTTCTTATTATTTTATTATATTGGCTTATTTATTCAATCTTGCGTTTAATTATTTGATTGCTTGATCACCAATTGCATACTATCTACGAATCTAGGATTGAACTCGGGAGAGGGAATTCTAGATTGCATATAAGATTGAGTAGAGCTAGATTTTAACTCTTAGGGAGGACGGATTTGTGGTTAGGATAGGAGTATACCTAATCGCCTTGCTTGGTTATTATACGGGAATTATAAATGCGTTCTTGTTAATACTAATTCCATAGGAATATAGGCGTTAGTTTAGCTTGAATAGGCGAGTTGTACTTCAGGAGAAGGCTACGTGCAATATTAACCCTGTCAACCAATAAACCAGATAAATTAATTAGACGATTTAAGTGAAAAACTCAACGAGATTGTTAGCTAACCCATAGCTCTAGAATATTCACTCACATTGAATTTGCCTCTATAATTTGCCAACTTGTTTTCTTTAATATCTTAATTTGTTACTCTAGATTAATTTTAGTTAATAATTCATATTTTAGGATTCGCTTGAATAGATTAATTGTTTGATTTAATTTAGTTGATAGTTAATCACAAGTCCCTATAGGTACGATATCTGGACTTACAATCCTATATTACTTGTTGACCACGTATACTTGCATGTGCATTTGGGAGCAACATATAGTATAAAAGGGAAAGCGAGGAAATGAGTGACAGTAAAACGGTTCAATAATGTAAGCTAACAATGGAATTTAAAGCAATAAAAACAACAATTAGTGAACACATGATAAGAACAACAAGAAATCAACACGGACAAATGCAAGTAAGGCAAGTGAAGAGATAACAAAACCGTTCAACCAACAAGCCTCTTTAACATAAAATGAACAACATGAATCACAACCGAGGTACCACCCCATAATCTCATTTCACAAGTCTCAATCACAATCTTTCTTTATACCGCCGCGTGAGCCTTACATTTAGATATTTTTGAAATTATTTTTTTCGAAATAGATACAAGCACTTTGGCCCCTTATTTTGCCACATGGCTTCAAGTAATTCTCTTATTAGCAACACGCACATAAATCCCACCTTATGCTGCCGCATGCACATAACCTCTATCCTTATATCGCCACATGCGCATTACTATCACGATACAATAACAACTCGCACTACAAGTGCCCATAGGCCACAACTTGCCAAAATTAACAATACTAAAGTTACCACAACATATAACCCACAGCTCAACCACAATGTGAACAAGAATTTCAACGATAACAAAATGAGTGAGAAATACTCGAAAAGGAAAGATATCTCACAATCAACAACTTTAATCTCAATGTGATAAAAAGTTCCACAAACTTCAATATTAATAATCCAACCAGAAGATATTCCCACGAACTCACAACTTCAAATAAAAGTGATTCAACAATAAAAGAGGTAACAACTTCAACTAAAACATGTAAAAGCCTACATAACAATAAAAGATAGAACAAGTGCTAGCAACATCAAATAGAGCATGTAGAGTAAATTAAACAATGAAAGACATAACATATTATGACAAATTCAATTAAATGCATGGAAGAAGTCTAAAAGTCTAAACCGGTCAAAATGTCACATGTAGCCCTTATACGCACTCGTCACCTTGTGTACACTCCTTCCACATAATACCAATAACACAATCAACCCAAATCCTAAGGGGCAGTTTTCCCACACAAAGTTACGCAAGATACTTACCTCAACAAGGCCAAATCAACCTTCGAATATAGCTTTTTCCCTAAAACTCACGTTCACATGACTCGAATCTAACAAAAAATGACTTAATATTTTTTTTTTATCGTAAGTGAACTTAATCGGATGGTATAAAAGATCTATCTATTATCGTAAGTGAAATTAACTTGATGGCTCTCATTCTTTGTAGCTCTCTCTTGTGGTTCGTGGTTGGCATCAACAGCAAAACCAGAATTTTTCCAAGAGTATTCAGACTTGAAAGAAGTAAAAAGAATTTCCGACAAAGGGTATTCAATATATATTATAATACATCTAAATCAATATTTTAGATATATATATAATGTAATATTTCGACGAAGGGTGGTCAATTAGCCACCCTTAGCAAAGGGTGGCTTCGCCCCTGGTTGGCATATACCGTTATTGGCAAAGATCTATCATAAAATTAAGCGTAAAGTCTCTCTTCTATATATAAAGACTATCTCCTTCTAAATCTTGATGCCTATGCTTAAGATTGTTTTGTTCTAAGAAAGGCTATCCAGTCTTTATCCTGTAGTTGTCAAATTTGTTGGGAAAATGACACTGTATAGCCTCTCTCAAAATAATAGCCGAAAAAATGTTTATTTTTTGTATATATATACATTCAGTATTTTATATACAAAAAGTATATAAATTTTCTACATTTTTTCGGCTGCCAAATGTAAATAGTTTCTGGCACGGGCTAAAGGAGATAATGTTGCGGAAGCCAAATGTATAGAGTGTGAATAAGTCACAACTACTATACCAAAAATTATGACAGCCACCCAAATAATAAATAAGACAATAAAGCAACAATAAAGGGAACACCAGAATTTACGAGGTTCGGCTAATTTTGCCTACTCCTCGGAGACAACCAAATATTTTATTCCACTCCAAAAATACAAGTGAAATAATACTAAAGAGAGAAGATACAAATGCCTTAAACAGATGAGAAGGCAAATGAGAGGTGTGTTTAAATCCTAAACATTAGGCCTTCTTTTATAGGGGGAAAATCCCCCCAAAATTCAAGAGCCCACCGATGTGGGACAAATTTGCCAAACTTCAACAAATCTCCACCTTGGCAAAATTCCACATCTTCAATTTTCTCTCAATAACAAATTTTGATTGTGTCTTCATCTTTAATCTTCAGTTTTCAACAATGTTGATCAAATCCAAACAATGTTGAAACTTGACCGCAGTCACCACCTTTGTCAGCATATCAGCAGGATTCTCTGTAGTATGAATTTTCTTCACCGTGACTCCACCTTCTTCTATGATTTCTCGTACGAAATGATACCGAACATCAATGTGCTTCGTCCTTGCATGATACACTTGGTTCTTCGCTAATTGAATAGCACTTTGACTATCACAAAAAATTGTGATACCTTTTTGTTCAACACCAAGCTCCTTTAGCAATCCTTGAAGCCAAATTGCCTCTTTCACAGCCTCTGTAATAGCCATGTACTCTGCCTCTGTTGTAGACAAAGCAACTGTTGACTGCAAAGTAGACTTCCAACTAACTGGTGCCTTTGCAAAAGTAAACACATAACCAGTAGTTGATCTTCGTTTGTCCAGATCACCCGCAAAATCTGAGTCACAATATCCAACGACAGACTGATTGTCTTCCTGCTCAAAAACTAACCCGACATCTACAGTATTATGAATATACCGTAGAATCCACTTCACAGCTTGCCAATGCTCCTTCCCTGGATTGTGCATATATCTGCTAATAACTCCAACAGCTTGTGAAATGTCAGGCCTTGTGCAAACCATTGCATACATCAAGCTACCAACAGCATTTGCGTATGGTACCTTTGACATATACTTTCGTTCAGCTTCATCCATTGGCGACATAGTAGTACTTAGCTTAAAATGGGAAGCAAGTGGAGTACTAACTGGCTTAGTCTTGTCATCTATGCCAAAACGTTGAAGTACTCTCTTCAAATATTCCTTTTGAGATAAACAGAGTTTCTTTGAACGTCTATCTCTAATTATCTCCATGCCAAGAATTTTCTTTGCCTCACCCAAATCCTTCATCTCGAACTCCTTCTTCAGTTGAATCTTCAACTTATCAATTTCTTCCAAATTCTTGGAAGCTATCAACATATCATCAACATATAGGAGAAGATATACAAAGGAACCATCTTTAAGCTTGTGCAAATACACACAATGATCGTATTTGCTTCTCTTGTACCCTTGCCGCAACATAAACTCGTCAAATCGCTTGTACCATTGTCTAGAAGATTGTTTCAATCCGTACAACGATTTTTCAAGTTTGCACACCATATTTTCTTTTCCAGCAACTTTGAATCCTTCTGGCTGAGTCATGTAGATTTCCTCCTCCAAGTTTCCATGTAAAAACGCAGTTTTTACATCCATCTGAACTAGTTCCAAATCCAATTGTGCTACCAAAGCCAACATAATTCTAATGGAGGAATGTTTTACAACTGGAGAAAACACTTCATTGTAATCAATTCCCTCCTTTTGAGCATATCCTTTGGCCACCAATCTTGCTTTGTAGCGAACATCTACTTGGTTAGGAAATCCTTCTTTCTTTGCAAATACCCATTTGCACCCAATTGCTTTCTTTCCCTTCGGGAGATTGGCCAATCTCCATGTATGATTCTGATGAAGGGACTGTATTTCATCATTCATGGCAATCCTCCACTTATCTTCTTCTGAACTTTGGACAGCATCTTTATAAGTGGTAGGAACATCATCAGCTACAATTGAGGTTGCACAAGCAACCGTCTCTATGAGACGAACAGGTTTCGTTATTGTTCTTTTTGGCCTGCTGGTTGCTATTGATTCAAGTTGTTGTTGAGGTTCCTGAGTTGGAATCTCCTCTACTGGCTCTCCTTCCAGAGGGTAATCTTCATTTGTTTCCTCCTCTGCTTCTTGTGTAGGAAAAATAAATTTTCCCTCAAGCTCCACCTGCTTAGAAGCACCTTCATTTTGTTTGGTATCTTCTGTTACCTTATTTACCATAGCAGATTCATCAAAGGTAACATCCCTGCTGAATATTACTTTCTTTGTCATAGGACACCATAAGCGATATCCTTTGACTCCAGAAGTAATTCCCATAAAAATAGCCTTCTTTGCCCTTGGATCCAATTTTGACTCCGTCACATGATAATATGCAGTTGAGCCAAACACGTGCAAAGAGTTATAATCTATGGCAGGTTTTCCATACCATTTTTCAAATGGTGTCTTGCCATCAATAGCAGCAGATGGTAAGCGATTAATGAGGTGGCATGCATATGTAACTGCCTCAGCCCAAAATTCTTTGCCCAAGCCAGCATTGGACAACATACACCGTACCTTCTCCAGCAAGGTCCGGTTCATACGTTCTGCCACTCCATTCTGTTGTGGTGTATGTCTAACAGTGAAGTGTCGGACGATGCCATCATTTTCACAGACCTTATTGAAATGATCATTTTTGTATTCACCTCCATTGTCTGTGCGAATACACTTGATCCTCTTGCCTGTTTGATTCTCCACCATCGTCTTCCATTTGAGAAAAATTCCCAACACTTCATCTTTGCTCTTCATTGTATACACCCATACTCTTCGGGAAAAATCATCAACAAAGGTTACAAAATAGTGCTTCCCACCCAATGAAGGTGTTTTGGAAGGACCCCAAACATCAGAGTGTACATAATCCAAAATGCCTTTAGTATTATGGATCGCTGTACCAAATTTAACCCTTGTCTGTTTCCCTTTGACACAATGCTCACAAAACTCCAAGTTGCAAGCCTTTACTCCTTTTAACAATCCTTGATCTGATAGAGTTTTCAAGGATTTTCCTCCAGCATGTCCCAAGCGCATGTGCCATAGCTTGGTTGCTTCTGCTTCTTTGTCATCACTGGATGTCACTGTCGCTGTCCCAATAACTGTACTGCCACGATAGCGGTACATATTATTATTCTTCCGATTAGCCTTCATTACCACTAGTGCACCAGAGCATACTCTCATCACTCCATTTTCTGCAATGATTTTGAACCCTTTTGATTCTAGGGCTCCCACAGAGATGAGATTCTTCTTTCAAATCCGGTACATATCGAACATCTGTCAATGTTCTGATCATTCCATCATGGTTCCTTAATCGTATTGAACCAATGCCATATGAGGTAAGAGGGCTGTTATCCGCTGTGTGGACGACTCCATATTCTCCTTCTTGAAATTCCACGAACCAGTCCCTGTTGGGACACATATGATAGCTACAAGCCGAGTCCATCAACCATATGTCTGATGATGTTGATGACTCTGTTGTAACTAATGAGAAGTCTGAATCATCACAATCAGCTACATTTGAATCCATAATAGCCTTTCCATTGTTATGTTTGGCCTTATTCTTCAACTTCGGACAGTCTTTCTTCCAGTGCCCTTTTTCTCGACAAAAGGCACATTCATCTTTGCTGGGTCTGGATCTTGACTTGGATCTTCCCTTCTTTGTCCTCGTTTGATTTTGAGGACGACCCCTCACAAACAGTGCTTCTCCTTCTCCGCCCTTCTGTTTTTCTCGCTTTCTTTGTTCATAGCTGTACAAAGCCGAACAAACTTCTCTGAGAGAAACTTCGTCATTTCCATGGAGTAGAGTAGTTTCAAGGTGCTCGTACTCATCAGGAAGTGACGCCAACAACATTAAGGCCAAGTCACCATCATCATAAGTTGTATCCATATTTTGCAAATCTGTGACCAACTTATTGAAACTGGTGATATGTTCATTCATCGTGGTACCAGGAACATAGGTGAAGTGAAACAGTCTCTTCTTCATGTACAATTTATTTTGACTGTTTTTCTTCAAAAATTTATCCTCCAGTGCTTTCCATAATTTACTTGCAGAAGTTTCCTTTGTGTATGGATATTTCTGCTCTCTAGCAAGGCAGGATCGAATAGTACCGCAAGCAACACGGTTGATAATTCTCCAATCTTCTTCTCCAATAACATCTGGTTTCTTTTCTTCAATGGCCAGATCTAGCCCTTGTTGAAAAAGGACATCTAGAACCTCGCCTTGCCACATCCCAAAATGTCCGGACCCGTCAAATATTTCGACCGCAAATTTCGCATTTGACACAATTCTTGTCATAAGCGAAGATGCCAATGATGACGTGTTGTTGACACTTGATGTAGATTCTTCTTGTTTATTGTCTCCCATATTTGACACAAATATTATTTAATAGCTGACGACACAAATCAAGATTATTTCCTTTCTGATGTAGAAGATCAGACTAAGCTGCAACTACAGAGCATACTCAGACAGAACCTTGACTCAGTTACCAAGATAAATCTTTTCTGATGTGGAAGATCAGACTATGCTGCAACCACAGAGCATACTTAGACAGTACCTTGGCTCTGATACCAATTGTTGCGGAAGCCAAATGTATAGAGTGTGAATAAGTCACAACTACTATACCAAAAATTATGACAGCCACCAAATAATAAATAAGACAATAAAGCAACAATAAAGGGAACACCAGAATTTACGAGGTTCGGCTAATTTTGCCTACTCCTCGGAGACAACCAAATATTTTATTCCACTCCAAAAATACAAGTGAAATAATACTAAAGAGAGAAGATACAAATGCCTTAAACAGATGAGAAGGCAAATGAGAGGTGTGTTTAAATCCTAAACATTAGGCCTTCATTTATAGGGGGAAAATCCCTCCAAAATTCAAGAGCCCACCGATGTGGGACAAATTTGCCAAACTTCAACAGATAATACCTCAAATTTGTTCACTTTGTGTGCTTGGCTGAAGTTGTCTCTGCTTCACCAATTTGTATATAGAAAAACACCGTAATCAGTCATAATCTTAAAGTTTTCAATTTATCCATCCTGTCTCTTGTATTCTCTCTTAAGTTTTTAATGATGAGTGTTAAGAACAAACTTATTAGCTTCATCTTTATGACTTGGTGAATTTAAAAGAGGTGAATTTTGCAGGTGCAACATAGAAGGTGTAAGATGAAAGGATCATAGAAACTTAAAGAAACTACAAAAGCAAAACAGAATCAAAGTGGAAGACCATATGATATTGTTCTACAATCATTGGAAACATAGGGTATGCGTCTCAAACGATCAATCAAAACAGACTTAGCAATATAAGGAGATTGACTACATGAGAGCATGACTACAACAATCTGCTAAGAAAGAACTCCATCCACTCTGTCTGTGCTTTTGCTGTAGTTGCCTAAGCAAGTAAAGCACATGCTTGACTCATAGCTGCCAGAACAACATCCATTAAAGATCCTGTATTGAACATATTGTTTGCACATTAGATGAGTGTCAAGACACTAAAACATCACATTGGAGTTTGTTTCTACTTACATCAATAATGAGGTCAATACGGTCACATCCTTCATTCTCTTCAACTTCTTTCTTAATTCTCCAAGCTGAAGCCACCAGAGGTTCATTGTTGTTGCACCAGATCAACTTAATTTGTTTCAATGTTGGAATATCTGCAAAGCTAAGAGGGATCTCCTCGAGATACCTGGACATTTGTATAACAAGTGTTTCAAGCTGGGGAAAAGATTCCTCTGAGGCATCCCACCTTGAGATACCTAAGTTCATAAGTTTCAACAACTTGAGTTTAGGGAACGTGATATCTCTAAGGCACCACTCTCCGGAATGAACAAAATACCTATCCTTTAATTTGAGATAGTCCAGTCTTGGTAGTCCTGCAATGGAGAAAATTGCGCTTTCTATCCGAGCCCCGCATAGTAACAATTTCTTTATATTTGAAGGCAAGTGTAATTTGGGTACAGGGAACAAGTCAAAGAAAAGGCGAAGTGATTGAAGCTGGTTAAGACTCTCCAATTTGGGACAAATCTTTTCTTCATCAGAATCATTTCTCAAAAAATAGATTTCAAGTTCTTGAAGATTAGGACACCTCTGTACTAAAACATTTAAGCATTCAGCATCGAGTGTAAATTCAACACCCCTTAATATCCTCAAATTTTCCAACTTAGAGGATTCTTCCAAGATTTGCTTTCTCCAGAAAAAACCATCTCGAGTAAACTCTACATGCCTTTATTTTTTCATTTTCCAAAAATTCGCTGATAACGGTGTACGCATTAAACACTTGAGAATTAAAGTTTCTAGATGAGGAAGATGTGATTTTCCATCAAAATCGAATTTATCTATGAAAAGTGAGACATACTTGAGATGAATCAGTGGTTTCAACGTAGCTAACGACAATTGACCCACGTTATGGGAACTCAAATCCAAGACCTTAAGAAGCCTCATCAAATTAATAACCTGATTGATGGGATTCCAATATAAAGATTCTCCTCCAGTGGTGGTTATCAGTGACCTCAAGTGTTGGTGGAAAGGCTTCCGTATTTTGGATGCAAACATGGAAAGCTCATTACTGAAACTGAAGCTCACTCGACTTTCCTTCAAATCGGAAGGTAGAATATTCCCCCTCATTGCCAACATAAATTTTTCTTCTCTACTCATCTCCAAGCAAAAGTGAAGCACTACATCATGAACCTGGCAGTATTTGACTTTATCGTTACATCTTCTCCTTGAAACCATTACAACATTACTGCTAATGAGATCCATCAAGTAACCTTCAGCTGTCTCTTCCATTAATCTCCCGGATTCAATGTTTTGCACGAAGCCTTCCGCTATCCATAAACTTATCAATTTGGACATTGGGATCCTTTCGTCCTCTGGAAACATCCCCATGTAGAGAAGGCAAGGTCTTAAATAGTCGGGTAAGTTATCATAACTTAACTGCATAGTTGCCCGACTATAGTCTTCAGACTCACGGTCAAGATAGGAAAATAGAGCTTTTTTAACCTCATGCCACCAAGATATTTCCATTTTCTTCTTTTTGATTATCCCAGCTACCAAGACAACCACTAGGGGCAACCCTTTGCATCGTCTTGCAACATCTAGACTCACATTGTGTAGTTCAGGTGGGCAAGCTTCGTTTTGAAACACTTTTTTCTGCAACAATTCCCTACTCTCTTCGGGTGTGAGGAATGGAAGGAAATAAAGATCAGTATGGAGCTTGACATGTTCACCCACTTTCTCAAGACGAGTTGTTACTATAATTCTGCTTCTATTTACAGCATCAGGGAAACAAAGTCTTAAGTCATCCCATGCCATAAAATCCCACATATCATCCAAGACAATGAGATATCGCTTTCCTATTAAGCTTTTCCTCAACATGTCAGCTAGTTCGCCAACCTCATCTGCTTTGTCCTTGGAACCGGTAACTTGATTGAAAATCTCTTGTAATAGCACTCTCCGGCTATATGTTTGGGAAATAATGCAGAATGCTCGAACATCAAAATGATAAACAATGATGTCATTATTATACAACTTTCTAGCACAAGTTGTTTTACCTTGTCCCCCAATCCCAACAATTGGGATGACATCTAGCACATTTGTCCCCCGTGTCAGATACCGAATTATTCTTTTCGTGTCATTCTCAAAACCAACTATCTCCTCATCATTCATAAGATTGTTATGTTGAGTTGGCATATGTTTAGATGGCTCTACCATAGAGCAGGGTTTAAGAGCAAAGTTCTCCGACCACATCCTGGTCACCTCCGCACTAATATGCTTGATCTCTTTTAAGATTGTAGGAAGTGAGCAAAAAAGATACCAAAGAGCATTATATTGACCAAGAATAAAGTCAATGGCAACTTCAGCTTCGTATGCCAAATTGATAGTATGCCTCTGAAGATCTTTAAGAATTTCATGTTCATGCTGCACCTTTGCAATAGCTCTGAAAACAGATGTTAGATATGAGAGCTCTTTCTCTAAAATAACAATATGAGGCTTCATCATGAAATCTAAACCTAACTTAGATTTTATCATCGTATTCAATTTCCTTAATAGAGAACTCAGAAAGGTCAATCCACCAGCTGTGGGAAACTGAGATGGAGTGAATTTTAAGGATTTGTAGTACCTCTCCAGTTGTGCCTTTAGATTTTCAGTTTTCTCCAATATTTGTATGAAGCAAATGTTTATCTTGCTAGTATCATCTTTGATAATAGAGCTATGAATTAAACATAGAACATCGCCGACAAGAGCTCCAACCTCTTCCAAGACCTCATTCAACTTCTTACCATTAATAACATGATTTGGCACATCAGCAAGAAAGACCAACAAGAACTCTATTGCCACATTAATATTTCGAACAGAGATAGTATCAGAAAAGTTATTACGCTTCTTACACTTGAGACACACCAGCAGACTGTGGAGCTGCTTTGAAAAATCTTTAGGGAATTTCTGCTTTTTGAAAGTTCTTGATTGACTGAACTTTGAAGCCCTTATTTTACCAAGAAAAGTCTTCTTCATTTCCAGCTCCACTAGCTTAATCAGACATAATAGATATGGAGGTTTACTCACCAAATCATTTTCATCCTCATCTGTATCTTCATCTGAATCTATATCATCTTCAACCTTAGTAAGCCAAAGAGCAAGGCAGAACTGTCCCACATTGTCAGCCATGAACTGAATTCGTGTCTCCAGACCTTCCAGCTTCTCATGGTCGATGTAACTATTTATCTCCGTAGCATATAAGTATCTCAAAAATTTCATTTTCTTTTGAATGATTTTCACTTGCTCTAAAAATCGATTAAGCTGAAGCATTTCATTCGTCCATTCAGTAGCATCCAATTCCAAGATCCATTCAGTAGCATCCAATTCGAAGAACATTTGTACATCATTTAGATTCTTGTCGAGGCAATCCATATATTCTGATAGATGGGAATGATTCAACTCAAAATTGTACCTTAAGCTGGTATTACCTTCAATGAATTCCAGCAACTGTGAAACTAGCCTTTCCACATTAAGGTTAGTTTTGCATTCATCAAAAACTGACTGAAGCATTTCATCAATTAGTTGGGCCTTCTTTGCGATTTTGACTAAGGAATCAGGCAAAAGAAGATGATGGTATTTGAGAAAAGTACTCAAAAATCTTAGCTCCATTTCAAGTGTCTTAATCTTGATGTTGTTCAGATCATGACCTCTGATCTTGATCCTTCTTAGGTTATCTAACATATCCTCAATATCATTTTGAGCCATCTTCTCTAGATAAAGTAGAAAATTCCTGCAAGTTCACCAACTCTTGTAATATTAGTTTCATTAACAATAACTTTTTTTGTTCACGTTTTTTCAATATCTACTGTTAGAAGCTATAATGCTTGTGAAAGATTACACACCTATTGTACCATTTTGGTTATGGAAAATTTCCCAAACCTCCTATTGTCTTACTTTCTATTGTAAATGTTGCTTCATTTCACTTCTCCGTTTATAAGAAGTCCGTTGATAAATTTTAGGAAGAAAGCTAAGTTGTCGGTGTCTAATCAATTTAAGCCTAGTCTATGATGACAACATTGCTTTCTTTTTTACTCGGGCGAGTCTCTTTAGAGTACATCTTTTCTATTTTATATTGCCTAAGCTTTATTAGGATTACCGAGAAGAAAAACAAAAACGTTTTCTAGTCTATAGGGTAAATTTGATTTAAAATAAATGGTCGAATAATAGCGTGACACGTGGAATCAAAGACAGGTAAAAGGCAAGTCAAGTAACGGCCAGTGCCAGGAACAACAACCGCAATTGACATCGGGAAAATCCCGAAGGGAGCACGATCAACGAGGGCAGATCGAATATTTGCGATCGATAACATACAATATATAATATTCCCTAACATTAAATGTGCAACCATTGTAGAAAATATTTGCGTTCATGGCCTGCCGTTACATATTCATCAATGACTCCTTTATTATCATTTAAGTGGAGCTTGATCCTAGGATCTTGCTTCGCAAGGTATAATTATAAATAACAGGCTCAACAACCATTGTGAGACACGAAATTCTTGTCCAACTTATGCTACATTTCACTTTTGCTCTTGAAATAACCACTCTATTCGTTCTCATTATTGCTTTCATCTCTGTCCTGCGAGACATTGTACTCGGAGCCAGGCTTATCATTCTCTCTAATTTCAATTGCTAAGTCTTATTTTTAAGCTTATTATTTTATCATTTTTGGATCAAATCAGTCCGCTTGTCTATAAACCACGTAACAAATTTAACTTTACCTTTTTTGGGTAAACAATTTGGTGCCCACCGTGTGGCTTAGCCAATTGCGTAATTTTTTTTATCGTTGCATTTATTACTAACTTGTTTGATTTATCCTTAGCAAGAAATCAGAAATGGCCGCTAATGATATCATCATCACACACAACATTGACACAAATAATTGCCTCAACATGAGACTCAATTAACTACACCCGTAACGAAGGGGATGAAGCAACCCCGGTTCATGAAGGACAGTATCCCTAGCATGTGCGAGAACCAACTCCTGATGACGTAGAGGAGGAACATGTCGTTGAAACAGTGAAAATCTTAAGGGAACAACAAAAGACAATCATAGTGTTGTCGGTTGCTTCCAATAAAGCAAACGGAAGGGCCCAGTTTCTCTCAGTGTTCACGCAAATCAAATGGCTCAAAGAGTCGATAATAACACCCATAAGGGGTGAGACCGATTCTGACAATGCCGGTGGGACCAGTAACGGATCTGGTAATAACAACAGGAATGTCGTTTAAATCGAGTGCTACACCGGAGATGATTCCAAAGAGGTTTAAAATGTTGGACATACCAGAATATGATGGGACTTCGGATCTGCAGGAGCACATTACAACCTATACCACAGTTGTGAAAGGAAACAATTTGGCTCAACATGAGATCGAATCGGTCTTACTGAAAAGTTTGGTGAAACCCTCACAAAGGGGGCTCTGACATGGTATTCACTCTTACCTGAGTATTCAATTGACACTTTTGAAATGCTTGCAAATTCATTCATCAAAGCCCATGTCGGGGTAAGGAAGGTCCAAACCAGGAAGGCAGACATATTCAGAATTGCACAAGATGAGTCTGAATTACTATGAGAATTCGTGGTCCGATTCGAAAAAAAGAAGATGCTATTACCAGTTGTATCGAATGAGTGAACATCGGAGGCATTCAAAACGGTTTGAATCTACGAAGCTCTGATGCCTCCTGAAAGTTGAAGGAAAGCCTGCTCAAATTCCAAGCAACCACATGGACGGATGTCCATAACCGTTACGAGTCAAAAATAAGAATATAAGACGATCAACTTGATTTCTCGACATCAACCAAGGGACGGGACTGAGATAAGAATTAGGACAAGTTTAGAAGTGACTCTGATGCGAATTGACGGTCTTCTAAAAGTTATTTCCTATTGTATAAAAGAGCCGAGGGATGCAGCAACAAAGGATTTCGGTCCTAGGATAGGTTCACTCGCGATATAAGAACTGACCTTGACCGAAATAGCAGGTCTTTACAAGAAAAAGAGGTACCAGCAGCCCAGGACTCCACATATCCCAGGTTATCAGATTACAACTTTAACATCAGCCTAGTGGAGTTGATATCGATGATGAGAAATATAAAAAATAAAATAAAAAGCACGATTCCCGAAGCCAATCAAATTTGATCCCAACCAGTGGGATCACAACTTGTGATGTGAATATCGCGAGACTCATAGCCATAAAACTGGCGATTACTGGCATTTAGAAGAGGTTGCGAAATTATTTAAGAATGACCATCTCAGGGAATTTCTGAGCGACCGAGCCAAGAAAAATTATGGTCGTAGCTGGGACAAGGCAGAGCCTACGAAGACAGCAGAAGACTCCCCTTGGTTGACTATCAACATGATTTTTGGAGGAAATAAAATTAGTGTAACCTTCTCGGTGGTCAAGAAAATAAATATATAAGTAACTCATAGAGAAAGACTCCGTGAATTCGCACAAGATGATATCACTTTCATGGAGGAAGACACTGACGGACTCCTTCTCCCACATAACGATGCTATGGTAATCTCTCTTAATATTTTAGATTTCAAAACTAAGCGTGTTCTGGTTGACCCAGGAAGCTCAACCAACATCATCCAATGGAGAGTGCTGGAGTAAGCAAAACTGACCGGAAGCATCATACCGGTGACAAAACCCTTAGTCGGGTTCAATTTGACAAGTGTGACAACCAGAGGTCCTATTGCCCATGAACGCTGAGAAAGTAACCAAAACCACCTTGTTTGAAGTGGTGGATGGAGACATGGGATATAATATAATTCTTCGGATGTCGTGGATACACAAAAAGAAGGTTGTTACCTCAACATATCATCAGCTACTGAAATTCCCAACCTTAGAAGGGATCAAATAGATAAGAGAAGACCAACCGATAGCAAGGGAGATGAATGCGGTAACTGTTTCCAGCAGCAAGGGAAAGGAGTCTAACAAATAGCAATTACAAGAGCCAGTGCCTTACCCCTCTCTGAATGAATATGATAAGAGTGAGGAGTCATCAGCTTCTGAGATACTTTCAGGTGCCGGAGGAGATATATGCAACCAATTCAAATACAAAAGAACTCGAGCGGGTAGTATTGTTCGAACAATTTATAGAAAGGAAGTTCTATTTGGGAATAAGGTTAAACCCCGAGCTCAGGTATCCCATTAGAGGTGGTCGTGCACAAACTAAGCCTGGATTCAAACTTCCCACCGATAAGGCAAAAAAAATGCCTAATAGTCGAGGCCAAAAATAGGTTTGTTAAAGAAAAAGTAATACGACTACTCGACATTGGTTCAATCCGGGAGGTAAAACATCTGGAATGGTTGGCTAATGTAGTTATAGTTCCGAAGAAGAATAGCAAGTTTAGAATGTGCGTAGATTATAAGGACTTAAATAAGGCGTTTCCTAAAGACTTGTTCCCTTTGCCAAATATTGATCAAATGATTGATGCTACAGCGAGGCACGAGTTAATGAGTTACCTTGATGCTTACTTCGGGTACAATAAAATCAAAATGAACCCGGAGGATCAGAAAAAAGTTTCTTTCAAAACGAATTTTGGAACATATTGTTACAATGTGATGCCATTTGGGCTTAAGAACACCAGAGCTATTTATCAAAGGCTCGTTAATTAAAATATTTGAGAAACAAATAGGCAAAACAATGGAAGTGTATATTGATGGCATGTTAGTCAAGTACTTGAATGGAGCGGATAATTTGAAGCAACTCTAAGAGACCTTTGACATTCTGAGGAAACACAACATAAAGCTTAACCCGAAAAAATGCGTGTTCGGGGTTGATTCCGGTATGTTCTTGGGGTTCTTGGTTTCACAAAGAGGGATCAAGGTAAATCCTGATAAAATCAAAGAAGACATCCCGGACCAGCTAACGAGCGTAAAGGAAGTACAAAGGTTAACCGAAAGATTGGCCTCCTTGAGTAGGTTCATCTCAAGATCCTCGAAAAAGTGTCATCATGTTTTTCTCGCTTCTGAAAAAGAAGAACAATTTCGAGTGGACTCTCGAATACTAGCAGGCACTGAAGGATTTAAAAAGGTATCTATCCAGCCCCCGTTACTATCAAAATCGGGGGAAGGCAAATAATTGCTGATATATCTAGTCATCTCAGAAGTAGCAGTAAGTGTTTTTTAGGTCCGAAAAGAAGAAGGTACGCAATTTCCTACATATTACGTTTTATTTGATGGCATGTTAGTCAAGTATTTGAATGGATGGGTTCATTTGAAGCATCTTTAAGAGACCTTTGATATTCTGAGTAAATACAACATGAAGCCTAACCCAGAAAAATGCACATTCAGGGTTGATTCCGGTATATTCTTGGGGTTCTTGGTTTCGCAAAGAGAGATCGAGGTAAATCCCGATAAAATCAAAGAAGACATCCTGGACCAGCTAACAAGCATAAAGAAAGTACAAAGTTTAACCGGAAGATTGGCCACCTTGATCAGGTTCATCTCATGATCCTTGAAAAAGTGTCATCATTTTTTTCTTGCTTCTGAAAAAGAAGAATAATTTTGAGTGGATTCCCGAATACTAGTAGGCACCGAAGGATTTAAAAAGGTACCTATCTAGCCCCCCGTTACTATCAAAACTAGGGGAAGGTGAACAATTGCTTATATATCTAGCCGTCTCAGAAGTAGCGGTAAGTGTTGTTTAGGTCCGAAAAGAAGAAGGTATGCAATTTCGTATTTATTACATTACTAAAATATTATCAGTAATGGAGACTCACTGTCCGTACCATGAAAAATTGGCCTTAGATCTTGTAGTCATCTCTCGAAAGCCCATGCCTTATTTTTAATGTCACCCGATAGCCGTTGAGACAACTTTTCCCTTAAGGAATGTCCTTCATAAGCCTGAGTTGTCAGACCAGTTGGCTAAATGGATAGTCAAAATTAGTGAGTTCGACATTGAGTACAAGCCTAGGATTAGGATTACGTCACAAGTTTTGGCCGCATTTGCTAAAGCTTATTACTCCCCAACAGAAAATTTTAGGGGAGTAAAGATTCATCATGTGTGCAAGGGTTAGGGTTTCTCCGGTCTCCTTGTGTAGCTAGCAAAGACAAGCCACGGTCTCCAAAATGATGGTGCCAAACAGACCCGATACCGGTGGCAAAATCCCAAAATTACGGGGTCGAGCCCTTCATTCGACCCCAAGAAAAATGGACCCAAGGTAAAGGGATACGTATAGATATACATAAAACCTTCCCTAGTGAAAGTAACCCGCTCTATCATATCCGGACCGGGGATGTTGAGGTTAGGGCAGTTGCATTTCTCCTTCATTGTAGGGATATTAGAAGGGCGAATGGAGAAGGGATACCTACTAACAGCCCAAGTCCATAAAGACGCAAAAGGGCCCTTCTCTTAGAAATCGTTAGAGGTACTAAGGCGTTTTGGTATGATGGTGTTTACAGTGGGAGGCTCAGAGTCGGTATCAGAGTCTTTGTTTTTACTTGGGCCTCCACCGAAGAGAAGGCCAATTTTCTAAAAAATGGAGTAGAATAAGCCATGGTAGTAAATAGGCAGTAAATTTTTTAAAAGAGTTTAGAAGATGAAAGTTGTCTAAACAGGTAGAAAGTGAGTGTAGAGAAGAAGATGGACTTATGAAAATCTTGGAAGTGAAAAAAGTAAAATGATGAGTAGAGTAAATTTGGTTTATAATCAATGGTCGAATAATAGCATGACACATGGAACCGAAGACAGATAGAAAGCGAGTCAAGTCATGGTCAATGCCGGAAACAATAACTGTAATTGACATCGGGTAAATCCCAAAGGCAGCACGGTCAACGGGAGCAAATCGAACATTTGCCATCAAATGGCATTAAATGAAGAATATTCATCTCTGTCCTCTAAGACATTGTGCTCGGGGCCACGCTAATCATCCTCTCCAATTTCAATTGCTAAGTCTTATTTTTAAGCTTATTATTTTATCATTTTTGAATTAAATCAGTTCGCTTATCTATAAATTACGTAACAAATTTAACTGCACCATTCTACGGGTAAAGATGTAGTATTACGAGTTTGAACTCATGACCTTCTGTTCACATGACAACAACTTTACCGGTTATTCCAAGGCTCCCCTTCACCTATGATATAAATTAGTAAGTGAATTTGAAAAGATTTGGGTAGTATGTATATATTGTGAAGTCCATTCATATAGGTAAACGCTTATTTTCTATGTTATGGACAAAGTAGCAGATTGATTAAATATCAAACAATTACACATTCTTTCTTCAATTTACTATGTTGATTATTCATGAATATTGTGATCTAAGGGTGTGTTTGGTACGAAGGAAAATATTTTTCGGAAAATGTTTTCTAATTTTTTCATGTTTGGTTGGCTTAAATGTTTTGGAAAATATTTTCCTTATCAATTCATTTTCCTCCAATTGGATGAAAATGATTTCCTTATTAAGAGAAGGGAAAACATTTTCCAAAACTCCTTCTCAACCTTCCCAATCCTCACCAACCCAACCCACCCCCTCTACAAAAAAAGTTTTTTTTTTTTTCAAATTTCAGTTTTTTCGTTTTGTTGTCCCCCCTGCACGAAATTTTTTTTTTACTTTTTTTTTGTTATTTAAATTTCTGTTTTTTTCGTTCTGCTGTCTCCCCTCCCCCAGCCCCGCCCCCTCACCCCTGTCCCCCCCTCGAAAAAAAATTTAAAATATATTTTTCAGTTTTAGTTTTATTATTTATCGGTTTAAAGGCTCAAAATTTTACAAGTTCCAAAATTATGAGTTCGGAGGTTTATGTGTTTGGAAGTTTACGGGTTTAAAAATTATAAACCCGGATTTTCAACTACACACTTTTTCTTTGCGGGAATCCTATTGCCCTCCTAAACTTATTTTAAATGGAATTATTTGCACCCTTAACGCTGACAACCAAACTCTTGGCAAGTGATGAGCTACACGCGCCCCCATATATATTTTTAGTATTTTTTTAATTCTTTCTTCTTTTTCTTATCCTTTTTTCTTATTTCTTATTATTCTCATTTTTTTGGTTATTTCATTCTCTTTATTTTTGTTTGGGTCACCGGCGGCATAAGATGGTGGTCGTCGGAATTTCACAAACACCATTTTTTCCGGCGATTTTTTTTCCAGCGATAGATTTTTATCCCGATCTAAGTGTGTTTTGTTTTATATATATATAAATTTTTCTTAAAAGTATAATTTATATGTGGGAGGAAGAGCAAAAGAAGAAAAAAATATAAGCTGAGAAAACTTTTTCCAGTTAAAATTTCAATGCATCATTTTTCTCCGGCGTGTGAAGGTTTTCCGATGATGAATTTTTCCCCCCAAATCTGAGTGTATTTTGCTTTGCTTATGAATAAATCTTCTTGAGAGTTTAATTTGTGTGTGAAAAGAAAAAATGGAAGAAAAACAGTTAGACAAAGTCGCGGAATTAGAGAAGAAACGAAAAAAAAGTAAAAGAAAAAAAGAAAAAGAAAAAGGAAAAGGAAAAGGAAAAAAAAGTAAGAAAAAAATGATAAAAAAGAATAAAAAATAATCTGAAAATCGTTTTTTCCTAAGGAGAGTGAAATACACACACTCTGTCACGTCAGTGTTAAGGGTGCAAATAATTCCATTTAAAATAAGTTTAGGGGGATAATAGGATTCCCGCAAAGAAAAAGTGTGTAGTTGGGAATACGGGTATAGTTCAGGGGGTACTTATGCATTTTCCCTTAAATTTATAAGGAAGGTTTTGCATTCCGGATTTCTCTTTTAGACTTTAAAGGAATGAGAGAGAAAGTACAAATAGCTACCAAATGATTTGTATGACGAGGTGCTTGTCAACAACAACAACAACAACAACCCAGTATAATCCCACTTAGTGGGGTCTGGGGAGAGTAGTGTGTACGCAGACCTTACCCTTACCCTAGGGTAGAGAGACTGTTTCCAAATAGACCCCCGGCATCCTTCCCTCCAAGAACATCCCACCTTGCTCTTGAGGAGACTCGAACTCACAACCTCTCGGTTGGAACCCCTCTTGCCTGACGAGGTGCTTGTCATTTTTGTTATTGTTATAGGCAGAATGCCGTGGTTATTACTTGATCTCTTCATATATGTAAAGGACGAATCCACAAAATGGTGGAGTTTTGTATTTTGTTGGGTTAAGAAGATCCAATTGTTGTTAAAGAAACATTGTAGTTATTTTCACGATTTATAAAATGCAATCATGATGTGCTTCAAGTTGATGTACTTAGTCACATATTCATGAAGATTTTGGGATGCTACAATTATTCATCCACTAGATATCTCAGGTAGATTATTATTAGATTAATAACAAGCGCATATATATATATATATATATATACATAATTTTCTTATATATATATATATATATATATAATTTTCTTGAAAGTATAATTTATATGTGGGAGGAAGAGCAAAAGAAATAAAAACGAATATAAGCTAAGAAGAGTTTTTCCAGTTAAAATTTCAATACATCAATTTTTTCCGGCGTGGGAAGGTTTTCCGATGATGAATTTTCTCCCCAAATTTAAGTGTATTTTGCTTTCATTATGAATGGATCTTTTTGAGAGTTTAATTTGTGTGTGAAGAGGGTAAAAAGATGAAAAAGAAAAACAGAATAAATAAAAACGGTTAGACAAAATTGCTGGTGAATGAATAGTCGCCGGTGAATGAATATCCGCCGGAATTAGAGAAAAACGAAAAAAGAAGTAAAAAAAAAAGACAAAGAAAAAGGAAAAGGAAAAGGAAGGAAAAAGTAAGAAAAAATAGTAAAAAAGAAGAAAAAAATCTGAAAATCTGAAAGGAGAGTGAAATACACACACTATGTCACGTCATCGTTAAGGGTGTAAATAATTCTACTTTAAAATAGTTTAGGGGGTAATAGGATTTTCGCAAAGATAAAGTGTGGAGTTGGAAATCTAGGTATAGGTCAGGGGGTACTTATGCATTTTCCCAAAAAAAAAAATTTGAGGATGTTGGCCGGTAAAAAGGGCAAGAAATTGTGTCTCTTATTACTTTTTCATTATTTCGATCTTTTACTCTCTTTTTTTAGAATTTCTTTAAATAGTTTTACTTTATGGGTGTACTCTATAACATTATTCGTAGGTTCTCAAATAAAGATTTTGATTTACAATTCAACTTGGATTTCAATAGATTATCCTAAAGCATCTATCAAACTTTGAAATCATGTTCAAAAACTCAAAATTCATCTAATTTGGAAGAAAGGGTCAATGGTCGGAGCAACATCGATAAATTGGAGGAGTTAATTTAAATTCATTAAAGGTTGACCCTGGAAAAAGATTGGCAACTCAAAAATATTATTCAAACAACCATGATGAAATAAGAAGAGCATATCTTCAAAAAAATCTTATCCAACCTTGAAATTACAACTGTTCTTACATAAAATATATGATAAATTTGTTGCTTTGATCTAAGATTTGTTAAGTATAATATATTGGAGTATAGTGTAACGAAATATGTGACTTTTTCTTTTATTGTTACTTGATTCAAGATGAATGCATTAATTTGGGGGGGGGGGTGTTTTTAAGTATAAGGTTTACACCCGGGCGGATGAACCAAGGTTGAAGCAATGTCGAGAATGTCATTTCTCACTTTTTTAAATGTGACGCCGCTTATAAAAAATTTCATTAATTTGGGGGGGGGGGTATTTTTAAGTATAAGGTTTATACCCGGGCGGATGAACCAAGGTTGTAGCAATGTCGAGAATCTCATTTCTCACTTTTTTAAATGTGATGCCGCTTATAAAAAATTCATGTGTACGGCTCTGACAAGGTAGACCTAACATCAAGAGGAAGGAAGTCGTATTGAACAACTTACAATCCCTTAAAATCCGTATAGACAATACCAACTAGTTAGGAAAATATTTGGTCATGGTACACTTACCTTAGGTGTAGATTTTGTCAGAATTGTTTTATATGCGCTTAGAGATTTGTATGTCTTCAATTTTATGATCCTGTAAAGGAGCAAAAAGAGTTGTTAGTATAATTAAAACGCTTAGTAGGTTACGTTCCAGCAAAGGGAAAAAGAAGTCGAGGGTCAAAAAGCAATCGAAAAAAGTCACAAGAACGATCAGATCAACAAAATAAGTTACAAAGATCTTCACATCTAACTAAATGCATGACCAAAATAACGTGTCAAGTGTGATTAGAAAAAAATTATTGAAATATATACCTGACAAAGACCAAAGTTTACAGTAGGAGAAAACTTGTAATTAATGACAAGTGAAGATTAATATCAGCATAAAGATTGGAAGTATGAAAGGTTTCAGTCTATAGGGTCTTCTCACATAAGGAAGCATACTCTAACAAGATCAGTGAATGAATAATTATTGGTTCAATCAAACTTACATTAAATGTATATTGGATTGGATCTAAATGCTACCAAAAGTCAATGGAAGAATTATTTATAATATTATTAGTACAGGTAGACAGCTACTTCCTCCGGTCCAAAATAAGTGATTTTTTGGCTTTTTACTTTTGGTCCAAAATAAGTGATTTTTCTAGATTTCAAGAATGAATTAATTATTTTTTTCCTTCATTGCCCCTGGAGTAACTAATGTTGGAGTATGTATTAGGAGTGTTTATGTGAAGAGATAGTAAAGGTTAATATGATCTATTTCATTGCTAATTAATGTTAAAAATTGAATTTCTTAATATGTGTGAAAACAACCAAAAAATCACTTATTTTGGACCGGAGGGAGTAATTGGCAGGTTAGTATCCATTCCCATTGGCCTTCAAAGTCAGTGGTTTAGTATACTATTAGCCCGTTTGGCCAAGCTGCAACAATCAACTTATTTTGAGAAGTACTTTTTTTTCAAAAGTGTTTTTCTCAAAAGTACTTTTGGTGAGAAGCAGTTTGTGTTTGGCTAATTAGTTTGAAAAACACTTTTGAGCAGTAATTAGTATTTGACCAAGCTTTAAAAAACTGTTTCTAAGTGTATTTTTCTCAAAAGTGCTTCTCAAAAAAGTACTTTTGGAGAGAAACTACTTTTTTCTGCTTCTGCTTCTCCTCAAAAGCATTTTTTTTCCTTCCAAAAGTTTGGCCAAACACCTTAATTTTTGGCCAAAAATGCTTTTGACAAAAAAAAAGCACTTTTGACCAAAAAAAAGCTCGGCCAAACAGGCTATATTATTAGTGCAAAGAGACAGCTAATCTGCAGGTGATAATCCGTTCCTATTGGCCTTCAAAGTCAATGCTTTCATTAGTTAATGCGCAAGTTGTACTGTTACAGCTCAAGATTTGCCTATTAGGGCGGTGCATTCGTATCGAAACTAAAAAATTTGGTATATGGTATTTTGATATTTGGTATGGTATTTAGTTTAAATTTATAAAATAGTTTGGTATTAAGTATGGTATTTGATATTTAAAAAATAATACTTAAATATGAATATCGTACCAAAATATATACTAAATTACACTTTACATATATTATTGATTAACATACTAAGTTACACAATATTTTTCTTGGGCATTCATGCTGAGGTTTGCAGTAAAACCCGTTCTTTAGGAAAATGGAGGAACAAGCTAGGATTCAAATTCTAATTCTTACTCTCTAGGTTGCCAAAAAGTTTAACATAATGTTTCAACGATTTTAGGGTATTTCTTACTCAGTTAGTCATTGTTGTATTCTCTAATTTCAACAATTAACTCTAAGCAAGTGACATGATATTTCCAATGATCAAATATATTTCTTTATGTACCTTTTTTCTCTTAGTTGACAATTGATAGTTTTGTACAAAGATTTTATCAACAGTCACGTGAGCTTAGAATGTTTTTATTGGGTGCTTTAATTAAGAATGTTGCAGTCTATGACTCTATGCACTAGTTAATATTCAAGACGAATAAATCAAAATTACCGAACCGAATAAATCGAAACTGGAAGGAGAAAAGCCAAACCATACCGAATATAATTAGGTATGATATTGGTATAACATTTTAAGAAACCGAATTCCAAAAATACCGAACCGAAATGACTAAATATTATATTGTACCGACCGACGAACACCCTTATTGCCTATCATTCTAATTAACAGACAAATATACACTGTGTCTAGAACAATTTCTGTCTATCAGTATTATTGCTACACATTCCTACATGAGAGGATCATGACGAAGATGAGATATTACATATTAGAAGAATATTTCGACAGTATTCAGTGGACAAATATATTAAACATGAAATGCAGAGGCTCTGAGTGTCACGACCCCAAATTAGCGCCTCAGGATGTCGTGATTACACTTAGTCTCTAACACTAGGTAAGTCTAACATATATTGGCAAATATCAAAGATAATAACTTAAACATAATATTAAACCGTGAAACTATCAAAATAAAACTCAAACGGTACAACTGTCCAATAACTCCTAAAACCCGGTGGAACTGAGTGATAAGCTCTACAGAAATGTACACAAATCTCTAATACAATATTGTCTTATAAAAGGATAATTAATAGTAAAAGAAATAACATAAGGTGACTGTGAAGCCTGCAGACGTCGAGCAGGTATACCTTGAAGTCTCCGAAAAGATAATTGAACGATCACTGGCGTCCGACACGAGCAAATGTACCTGGATCTGCAAAAATGTGCAGAAGCGTAGCATGAGTATACTACAATGGTACCCAGTAAATATCAAGCCTAACCTCGGTAGAGTAATAATGAGGCCAGATCAAGACACCTACTAGGACTAGAAATCTGAACATAGTATAGTATATTGATGTTTAGCTTAAAGTATATATATTTCTATGTATATCGCCTCATAATTTACTTTTTTTCATGAATCTGGGATGCTAAATGCTATGATTTATATTAATTTGAAGTATTTTTACTTGTAGGAATGATTCAGGAGCAATTGGGGGCGAAACGTGCAAGATTTGAGCTAAAACGAACAAAATCGAAAAAGGAGGCCATTTGGGCGCCACAGGCAGCGCCTGACGCCACCTGTGGCGCTGAAAACAGTATGTGCAATTTGGGCAGCGCCCTGGTGGGCGCTTGGCGCTGGGCTGGGCGTCGTTGACGTGGATTTTGTCCTATTTTACCCAGGACACGGTTTATTCGGCCCTAGACCTACCCAACATGTATAAAAGCAAGACTAAACCTATTTTTTGGAGGGGGACTCCACTTTGGAGGATATCTAACATACTTTGGAGGGGAATTCACGTGGAAGAACACACACCACGCTTGGAGGAGGCTTCTAACTAGTTTTTCTTCTCTTCTCTTCCTTTAATTTCATAGTTCATTTGTTTTAGAGTTTTGAGTGCTACATAAACGTTGTAGTTTGAAGCTTGAATTGTTCTTATTATTTTATCATATTGGCTTATTTATTCAATCTTGCATTTAATTATTTGATTGCTTGATCACCAATTGAATGCTATCTACGAATCTAGGATTGAACTCGGGAGAGAAAATTCTAGATTGCATATAAGATTGAGTAGAACAAGATCTTAACTCTTATGGAGGGCGGATTTGTGGTTAGGATAGGAATATACCTAATCGCCTTGCTTGGTTATTATACGGGAATTATAAATGTGTTCTTGTTAATCCTAATTCCATAGGAATATAGGCATTAGGTTAGCTTGAATAGGCGAGTTGTACTTCGGGAGAAGGCTACGAGCAATATTAACCCTGTCAACCAATAAACCAGATAACTTAATTAGATGATTTAAGTGGAAAACTCAACGAGATTGTTAGCTAACCCATAGCTCTAGAATATTCACTCACATTGAATTCGCCTCTATAATTTGCCAACTTGTTTTCTTTAATCTCTTAATTTGTTACTCTAGATTAATTTTAGTTAAATATTCATATTTTAGGATTCACTTGAATAGATTAATAGTTTGATTTAATTTAGTTGATAGTTAATCACAAGTCCCTATGAGTACGATATCTGGACTTAAAATCCTATATTACTTGTCGACCACGTATACTTGCGTGTGCGTTTGGGAGCAACAAGTTTTTGGCGCCGTTGCCGGGAATTAAGAAATTAACTAGTCTACTAGATTAGATTTTTACTTTTTGTCTACTCAAATTTTTTTTATTTATTATTTTTATCTTAGTTTAATAATTATTATCTTTATTTACATGGCATCTTGGAACGAGAATTGGTCGAATATTGGTTGTTCTTATTTTGGTGATCCATGTCCATATTGTGGAGGACCATATTTGGGGCAAAAATGTGCATCTAAATCTGATGTGTGGAATTTTTATAAAGTGTATGGTTGTCAAGGTGGCCATTGGGATGATTGTCCTAATTTTTATCATCCTTCTCGGAGTTCTTATTATAATGTTTCTAATAATGTTTATGAGTTTGATAGGAGCAATGAAGTGGAGGATATGGAAAGCGCGGATCATATTATGGACATGATAAGGCAAATAGCCGAGCAACATGACATGATGATGAGGCAAGTAGCCGAGCAACAAAATGAAAATCGAAAGGCTATACAAAGAATTAGTGAAGCAATCATGAGAATGATGGCCGAGGCGGAGGAAGTGGCTGAAGAAAGAGAGTTCCCACCAGAAGATAATTTGGAAGAAGCAGATATAGTGATCCAATCTTGGCTAGAGGAACAAGCTCAACTGATAAAATCTCATGAGTTTCTCCGTGATGGTCTTTCAAATATGACAGAACAACTAATAGAAGGAAGAACTGAGCTCAAGCAAGAGATAGACCAATTTGGCTTAGATATCCATGACTTGCAGGGTCAATTGAATAAAAAGGTTGAGGCTTCTGATGCCCTACAACCAATTATTGTAGATACTAGCCAACTTATGGAGCGAAAAGAGGAGTTCCAACTATTCGACCACAATATTATTAATAATGCCAAGGTTGACGAAGAGTGCAAAATTGAGAATGTCAACAATAATGCAATTTTTGAGTTGGAGCGTATTGGACCTCATTCTAAATATTTTTCAACATTTTGTTTGGTTGGTGACATGGGAATTGATCCAGTCGAGCATATGGAGGAGTCAATGGATGAGGACAAAGTGTTTATATTCTGAAATTTGTCACACCAAGGAAACAAAACGACATTCCTCACTTAAGGGATAAGAAGTGCAAGATGCGATATCTATTGCTTGGTTCCTTTATTTTTATACCACTGCCGCAGGAACGTGACAAAAAAATTGATGCAAAATTGGGGCTGCAATTCATATCTTCAAAGTGGAAGGAAAAGTGGTAAAAGTGATTGCGTCGTGCCGCGACGTTAAATAAGGCACTTGTTGGGAGGCAACCCAGCCTGTATTTTAATTTTTTAATTTTTAATTTTATTTTTTGATTTTTTTATATAGTGACAAGTTTCGTGTTGTTTTTGTTTTGTAGAGTATGGGAAGTCTGAGTACCCAAAGTTGAAGTTGAGGAGCATGTTTGAGCTTAAGTGAGGGGTCGTCCCGGCCCTTAAGATTGAGGATCATGTCCGAGCTAAGCCCAAGAGGGTCTCAAGGAGTATTTCTCACCATTGTTTTAATATTTTTCTCTATGATCATGCATCGAGGACTATGCATAATATAAGTTTGGGATGGGGAAACTACTTTCTGAAACATAATTATATAAAACTATTTTTTTTGGTTTTTCTTTTAGAACTCGTAGTAGACATAGTCTAGTTAAAAAAAACGAAAATTGAAAAAATAAAGTTTAGAAAAAGTTCAGATTTTTCCCGACGATGGATCTTTTAGACAATTTTCTTGAGGGATAAAGTCCGATTAAAAAAACCAAAAAGACTTTTTGTTTTTTCTAGGATAGTTAGGTAGTATCCCTTGGTTTTTCTTTGGGCGCCGGTTCTTTTCCAAGGGTGTAGCTCGAACCGGGTACTTTATTTTTTTCTTTAGGAGTAGTTTAGGAAGAAACTGAGTCACTCTGAGATACTCATTGACATGGTTGATGCTGGCACATTAGGCTATAACATACATTCTGTTTTTCCATTTATTTGGTTTGAATTGTGAAGCCTAAGTAAAGTAAATAGCCTATTTTGTGACGCCTTTTCTCAGTTGTTTGACTTGTATGCCACATAGTGCAATATTGATTAAATTTCTCAATTATGTGTGCTTGCTTGACTTGAGAGTTGAACAGAACCGTTTTGATTGAGTCATGTGCAACGTGTATGTGAGGATTTGTGATTTTCTGTGCTATCCTGTGTAGTTTAGAACTTGCCTCGTGTGTTAATTGAAGAGAAATTGTAAGTTGTGCTAATCTAGGAGATGACATAGGTATTTTCTTGCTTGATCATGGATGTGCTTGTCACATAGAAACAAAATTTTCCGTTGCTAGCCCTTTGAGCCTATAGACCTTTCTTTTGGCACCCACATTACAAGCCATACTCCTATTCAATTCTTAATTTGAGATAGAACCTTTACCTCCTAAGGCACTTAGTCGCTAAAAGAAGTAAGGTTAGAAATTAGGGAGTAGATTTTTAGCGGAACCATGGAAGGGCCCGTTGGTGCACTAAAGTTGAATCAAAAGTCACTAGCCAATGAACCTTAATATATGGAGTGTGTGAAGAAAAGAAAAAAAGAGAAAGGAAAAGAAAAATTGCAAGAAAAGAGAAAAAAATATGATAGTTCAAATAATGTAGAAAAAATACACACCTCCAATTCTTAATGATTTGTGCTAGTGAAATTATAGAAGTGCTTAATTGAAAAGAGGGCTATGTTGCATATGTTGTATATGGCCAGTGAATCGATTGAGAAGAATATGTGCTTGAATTGTGAATGTAGTGTATTAAAGTGCTTAGGAGGGTTAGTTAATATCTCTAAATGTATCATACCTGTCCCTTAGCCTACATTACAACCTAAAAGTCCTAATTGATCCTAGATTTGGCTAGCTTAAATTAGTAGAGATATACACTACGAGCAAGCTTATGGTACGACCACAGGATGCATATGAACTCTTTGTGAGAGTGAGCGAATTTTGTTCAATTGTGTGATGTCCTTAATCTATATTCAAAAGTATATTTGAATGTGTGGGCTGTTATATTCACTCTTTTGTTTGTTGGTAAGGGCACGTGATCTCATGAATGATTGGTAATGTTGTAAACTTTCGTGTTGGGTAAGTGCATGAATTGAGGGTGCTTAGTGGTTACAAGTCGGCTTTTGAGGTTGGGAGGTGACAAATAGGTTGTTTAAATTGATTGAATTGAAATATTATACTTGGGTATGCTTAAACGGGAAGAATGTGAATATTTGTGTGTTCATGCTTGTGTGCCAGCATTGATCGTGGTCAAGGGTATAGTGTGTGGTTAAAAGTTAGGGTGCTCCTCTATGATTGAACTTTGTACGTAGTTGGGGGTTTATTAGATTGTCCAATTGCTCGAGGACGAGCAAGAGTCTAAGTGTGGGGTGTTGATGTTTAGCTTAAAGTATATATATTTCTATGTATATCGCCTCATATTTTACTTTTGTTTCATGAATTTGGGATGTTAAATGCTATGATTTATATTAATTTGAAGTGTTTTTACTTGCAGGAATGATTTGGGAGCAATTGGGGGCGAAACGTGCAAGATTTGAGCTAAAACGAACAAAATCGGAAAAGGAGGCCGTCTAGGCGCCACAAGCAGCGCCTGGCGCCACCTGTGGCGCTGAAAACAGTATGTGCAATTTGGGCAGCACCCTGGTGGGCGCCTGGCGCCGGGCTGGGCGCCGTTGACATGGATTTTGTCCTATTTTGCCCGGGACACGGTTTATTCGGCCCTAGACTTACCCAACATATATAAAAGCAAGACTAAACATATTTTTTGAGGGGGACGCCACTTTGGAGGATATCTAACATACTTTGGAGGGGAATTCACGTGGAAGAACACACATCACGCTTGGAGGAGGCTTCTAACTAGTTTTTCTTCTCTTCTCTTCCTTTAATTTCATAGTTCATTAGTTTTAGAGTTTTGGGTGCTACATGAACGTTGTAGTTTGAAGCTTGAATTGTTCTTATTATTTTATTATATTGGCTTATTTATTCAATCTTGCGTTTAATTATTTGATTGCTTGATCACCAATTGCATACTATCTACGAATCTAGGATTGAACTCGGGAGAGGGAATTCTAGATTGCATATAAGATTGAGTAGAGCTAGATTTTAACTCTTAGGGAGGACGGATTTATGGTTAGGATAGGAGTATACCTAATCGCCTTGCTTGGTTATTATACGGGAATTATAAATGCGTTCTTGTTAATACTAATTCCATAGGAATATAGGCGTTAGTTTAGCTTGAATAGGCGAGTTGTACTTCAGGAGAAGGCTACGTGCAATATTAACCCTGTCAACCAATAAACCAGATAAATTAATTAGACGATTTAAGTGAAAAACTCAACGAGATTGTTAGCTAACCCATAGCTCTAGAATATTCACTCACATTGAATTTGCCTCTATAATTTGCCAACTTGTTTTCTTTAATATCTTAATTTGTTACTCTAGATTAATTTTAGTTAAATATTCATATTTTAGGATTCGCTTGAATAGATTAATTGTTTGATTTAATTTAGTTGATAGTTAATCACAAGTCCCTATAGGTACGATATCTGGACTTACAATCCTATATTACTTGTTGACCACGTATACTTGCATGTGTATTTGGGAGCAACATATAGTATAAAAGGGAAAGCGAGGAAATGAGTGACAGTAAAACGGTTCAATAATGTAAGCTAACAATGGAATTTAAAGCAATAAAAACAACAAGGAGTGAACACATGATAAGAACAACAAGAAATCAACACGGACAAATGCAAGTAAGGCAAGTGAAGAGATAACAAAACCGTTCAACCAACAAGCCTCTTTAACATAAAATGAACAACATGAATCACAACCGAGGTACCACCCCATAATCTCATTTCACAAGTCTCAATCACAATCTTTCTTTATACCGCCGCGTGAGCCTTACATTTAGATATTTTTGAAATTATTTTTTTCGAAATAGATACAAGCACTTTGG